>NC_141602.1:41038423-41401548 GCF_047967505.1 Dipteris shenzhenensis | reverse complement strand
AGCAACATTGAATATTTATCAACAAAGATCAATATGTCTTTATTATTATACAGTTTCAACACTCTTCATTCATAAGAACCGTAGCAAGATCGTCTCATATAAGTAGTGCATTAACATTTTATGGAGAAAATCATGCAAAGAGCCAATGTCTATTATCAACAACAATTACACTTACAACCATCTCGCATAGAAATAGCAATACAAAGCTTGCTACCTCTACGTGCTCCACATCAAGTTTCCTAGCATAATAAGCACATAGAATTAGATATGCAATATCACATCACAAAGGCATCAATTTTTCTACATAATCGGCACATATAATCAAATATGCAATGTCAACATCATGTCTAAATTATGTGACAAAGCACATTAAGAATCTGTAGTTCAATAACTGTCTCTTGGACACAATAATATATTTTCAAGTTTGCATAGCCAATTTGGCACCTAATTTTCTTTCTCAATAAAATTTTTATGAAAAATCCTTCAAATTGTTCTACGCTAAGACACATATATGTGATCGACTCACCCTAATCTCATACCACATTAGCTTGAAAATGTCGATAGATCTTTCATAGATGTAGTTCCATCTTCAAGTCCTAAAGAATTTTGCCTCCAAGTCAAGAGAAATCAACCAATGCTTCTTCATATGTTGATACTTGATCTAGGATGATAACACCAATTTATGGTTGAAACTCCAAACACAAAGTGTTTAAATTCGAACATTTCACAGAATCATCTATTTTGATTCACAAGGACTATTGTGTTGTTTCATTCATGCTTCATCCACAAAGGAGAAGTATGATCAACATTATAATACCCATTTTCGGGTGAACTTAAGTTGTATGCATTGTACATACTTTCATCCAGTACACTCACCAATTTGAGTTTTCTTCTTTGTTGCCATAATGAAACACCCTTCTTGGGCTTTTCTCATATATTGCAATTTAAGTGGGGTATTGAGAATGGTGTAATCACAACTAATCTCCATGGATAAGATAGGGTTCATGGGACAAACCCTAAGGGGTGAATATGTATATATTTTAGTTTCTTTTTAATACAATGTATTGTATAGTTACTCATCTTGGGTGCCCCCCCCCCTCTCTCTCTCTCTCTCAAACACACACTACTTTTTTATCATCTCCTTGGAAGGTGCTTGATCTTAATTCAGTTTTGACTAGGGGGAAATGAGGAATTACTTTACTATAAGTAGTGGAAAAGGCATTGGCATGCCATTCACACACATATCCATTATTTTTTTCAAATTGTCAAGACCAATTTGAAGAGCAATCACCCATGGTGGATGAATGTTGTATATATCTAGTTTGGTTTGTCCCTTAGGAGACTTCTACATTCCATTATTTTTCGAGTGCCTTTGTGGTTTCATCATCTATGCTAGACAAAAGAATGCCTTCATCACTGCTACTGTCAGTGGAAACCCTGTCATCCATGCCTTGAAGCTCAACATGCTTCACGAGGAGTCCACCATCAAAGGACCATCTGTTCTAGCTTGCACATAAGAGGAAGTCACAATGAAGTCCAATCTGTGCCCTTGTCCACATTCTTTAATTTTTGATTTCCTGTTCAGCATCTATGCTACTTCATGGAGGATCCACAAGCAAATGACCATCTATTCCAGCTTGCACATAAGAGGAAGTTACAATGAAGTCCAATCCTTGCCCTTCTCCACATTTTTCAATTCTTTTAATTCTCTTAATTCTTGGGTTTTCATGCACTTTTAATTTTATTTAAATCATATGCTTAGAAACATCTAGATTCCATCATGTGGGAAGGATTGGGTTTCCAAGATGTAGCAACACTTTCTTGTGTGGGTTTGACTTTTGTCCATGTAGTGTCCAATCCATCATGTGCCAAAAGTGTTAATTGCAAAATCAAATGGGTAATTCAAAGGGATGCAATTTGCTCTATTGGCATTAAGGTCCTAGAGATCCATGGAGTCACAAGTGAAAGGATGTGGAGTAGTGGGAGCTTTTAGTTGGAAGGAGAATCAAAACAACATTAGTCAGCTAACAAGTATTAAACCAATCTCGAGTACATTATAGTTGTATGTAAGAGAGAATGTGCTATTGTAGAGCATTATTTGAGTGATAAGTCTTGATCTAAGGCTACATTTTCTATCTTCTATGAGAGGAGAAAGATTATGAATCTATTATGTTGAGAGCTTGTGTGCTTTGCTTGTGAGCGATAATTATTATGAATAGCTCTGTGCTATGAGTAATGAATTTAGGATTATGGAAGCTATTGTCTTCGGTGTAATTCTATTTTTGTTCATAATGTCAAAGAGTGATTTCATGGAATCATCCTTCAACATTAGAACTAGAATCTAAGGAGGTTGGTTTACAGTGTATGTTCATACCCACCACTTGATTTCTATATTAAATGCCACGTAAGAATAATAGGAATTTAAGAATCCTCCCTTATGTAAACACCTTTTGAGTTAAAACTTCCAATAATGTAGTTGTGCACCTCTTTCTAGCCAAGTCCTTTGGTAATTTGATATGTAATGCATCCTATTGTTCTCCTTGCAACAAGATACATTTTTCAAATCTCCATCCACATTTCTATACTTTTTGTATGAGCTTTCGCATAGTGGTCAATTTCCTCTTTTGTCCTACATCGAGTGCCATGTAAGATTATGAGAAAATAAAAAAGACACTTCTTACAAAGACACATAAGAGGTGGGGAGGAATCCTGGAGAGAGGGGTGAGCAGAAGGGTGTATTTTGACTTGGATGCACGTGTGGAGGGAGTAAGATGGGTTGGAGATCAGCCTAGGTAAGGGGTAGAGAGATTCTGGGGAAAGGGAAAATGTAAATGGGGGAGACAATAGAGAAACAGTTGGGAAAGAAACGTGGCGGTAGGGGGGGGTGAAAGGCATTTGTGAGGCAGCAACACCAGCATGGGAGGAAAAGTGGCCAGGGAGGCCAGCCAGGGAGGGAGGTGAGGAGAGTGCCAAAGAATGTAGCACAATTGAAGAGCATTGGGGGATGGGGGTGGGCCAGGAGAATTGAGCACAGGATGGAAGCGTGATAGTGAGAAGAGCTGGAGGGGACTAATGAGGGGCAGCGGGCTAAGACTAGGTCAAAGATGCCTCATTTGAGCTACTATCGTAGTTTTTCTCATGATGGTCAAGAAATGTCAGGAAGCAAAGGCATGGAGCTAGATGGGAGTATCAAGCTTTCAATTTATGATGAATTCCAAAGTAAATATTCAATATAGGCAGCTTTTTGGTTCTATTACAAAATGGTATGACTCCAAACCTCCACTAAGAATGAGGGTATAAATCCCTTAAGAATCAAGATTTTAGGTCGATCACTCACTGTCTATAGGCCCCCCAAATAAGAAGAATTCAAAAATGCATTAATCAGTGGAAAGTGGAGGGGAGGAGTGGAAAAGGTGAGAAGCGAGGGGGGGGGTGCATAAAAGAGGAGAGTGAATAATGAGGATGTCTATTTGTTTATGAGGGAAAGGCAACTCCTCCCCTCTTATTTCTATCGGTGACTCTCTATCGATAGGTCGCCAATAAATAAGAATTAACAAATGTATGAATAAGTGGTTTATGAGAGAAGGACCACCCTCCTGTCTTATTTAGAGTGTAAGAATTTGAAAACCCTTTACAAGAATTTATTCACAGCATCTCATGTAGTCTCCCTTTGCATGAAAATTTGAAGTTATCACATTGAGCAGCTTAATGAGGTATCTCCACCTTTTCACCTAAGAAATCGATTGAATTTATCCATTGAAAAATAAAGGCCTTTTTAATTAGGTTTTTCCTTGGTCAAGTTATATGTATGGAATGATTTGCTAAGATTAAGTGCTTTTAGAATAGGTGGATAGAAAGACAAGCTAATGGAGGAATTATGTGAGACCCATTAGGGGGATGTGACTAATCCAAAGTAGAAAGCAACTTGCAGACTGCATCACCATTTTTTCTCAATTGTTAGAGGGAAAGTCTTTGTCTTTTCAAACTTAGACACTTTCGTAGCATGCAAATAAGTATTAAATTTAAAAAAGTTGTCTATAAAGTATGCTTTTGGTGTTCTTGAACGTTGCTTTTCAACAAGTTATCACATTTTGTCTCATGGTGGATTGTTTTGAAGACATGACACCTATGAGTCTCCCTATTTGATTTGATGTATTGAGGAGAATAAGCTTATTAGATCCTGAATATTCCAAGCATATTTCATGGCATAATTGTTCAGAGAACTTACCCTATGTTAGTTAGCATTAAAAGAAATGAAGGAAACGAACAAGGAATAAGAATGATTGAGGTAAGATATATTCGTGTGTAGTGGACGCCTTTAGAGGAGGAGGATTTTCCCTTTTCTGGAGTAAGGGACTTCATCGGATTGCAAAGAGGTTCCTTTAAAATAACTTATTTAAAATTGGTTGGTCTTTGAAAAGTATATAAAAAGGCTCGAAAAAGTGAGCCTTAGGTTTGAAAAAGTTTAGAAGAAGGCTTGAAAAAGTGAGCCTTAGGCTTGAAAAAGTTATCCTTTTCTAACAATCTTATTACACCCACTCATCATGCCGATGCCAATGGTTGGTACCCCTTTCTAGGTGGGAAGTTCCCTCATGAAGTTATTCCCTTCAACCCCTGAGTCTCTCTCTCTCTCCTGCCCCTTAAACCCTCCTTTATATTGGTTCTTATAGGGGTAGATTGGCTAGGTAATTGATATGGCTTCAAAAAAATTTTGTGTGTGTGAATTCAACTTCTTGATGTATACTTTATATGGAATGGTTGCAAAATTGCAAAGACATTGATAATTATCCCGCATGGGAGAACCTCTCATTACTTTACTTTTCAAGGTTTGTGAAATTTATTGAACTATTCATCAAGCTATACTATGTTCCTCTAGAACGTATTTTGCATTTTATAGTTTAAATTTTGTGGATTGTTTACATGGAAAGTATGACTTGTTGATGGATATCATCCTAGTCATCCTTTGAAACTATCCAACTCTTATACTTTATGTGGCTACTCTCTGTCCTTGCGTCAACTAAGTTTTATAAGAGTGGTAATCAACTTTAGGTACAAAAAATGATAAATAAAAAATTCACATGCGGAGTAGCTTGTAAATTTATGTAAAGGAGAATGAATCTGCTTACATTATAGGAACTTGGAATGCAAGTGACATAACTATTCTAACAAGCTGATAACTCTTGACTTTTGAAGTCTCATAATCTATAACCGTTAAGATGCGTTTAAAACTTCTCTAAGGTGAGGGAGAAAATTTGTAGATATTATAAGGCCATCCACTAATTTGGGAAACCTTGTGAGATGTTATCACTATAACTTATTTCATCCCATATTCTGTTGTTTCCGTCAACACTACAATTGCTCTATACAGACGTTATCCCCATTCCCTTCCATATGGGCTCGTATGTATTTTGTTGATTTGCCAAAAGTAATGAGTTTTTATTTGATTGAACATTATGGTTATATAGATGGCTTGGATTTCACATTGCCCATGGATTCAATCCTTATAAGGTAACGTCACATGGAAAACTAAAAAGTCAAATAGGCATGTAACATCAACTTGGACATTCTTAGTGGGAAGGAGGGTTGCACTTGAAAAAGGGATGAAGTGGAGAGTGTTCTTCGAAGGGCCCAACATCATCTATGGCATTGCAATAATGAAATCTAAAATATAGTTTGATAGTTTGCATTCTCTAGTAGTTGTTCCCTTAATACGAGGTGACATTCCTTGAACTTTTTAGTTTCGAGTGAGGACTCTCCAATGATTCGTAATTGTATGCTTCCCAAGTACTCATCCCATCAAGCATCGTTGTGGTAGCACCACACACATCCCCTTACCAAATCCTCAATGCACGTCACAAATCTAGAGTGTGTGGAAGGAAAGCTAAAGAGAGAGAGAGAGAGAGAGAGAGAGAGAGAGGGGGGGGGGGGCGGGGACGGTGAACATTGGAGAAAGAATTGAGTGGACCACTGAGTAGCAACGAGAAGGGCACTTTTTGATATTAGATTTGTATGCTTCGAATGATTCTTAATAGTATGCTTCCAATGATTCTTAATTGTATGCTTCCAATGAACCTTAAAAGTATACTTCCATATAGGTGACGAGCACAACTCTCGAATTGAGTGGACAAGTGAGTAGCAACCACAATGGCACTTTCTGATATTAGATTTTGTATGCTTCGAATGATTCTTAATTGTATGCTTCCAATGATTCTTAATTGTAAGCTTCCAATGAACCTGAAAGGCATAGTTCCATATTAGTGAAGAGCGGGGCAGTACGCGCTGCATGCAGAGGTGTATGCTTTCAACGATTCTTACTGGTAAGCTTCCGGGGGTGTGAAGGGGAGGAGGATGTGGCAAGGGGATGCGAGTGGAATGGGGTGAGAATGTGTGGAAGGAAGGGAAGCTAGAAAGCTAAGTAAGAATAAAGAGCAAACAAGCAAGAGGAAGGCACTTTTGAGCTAAGGTATATTAGTTGGGAAGGGACTCTTTTCTGGTGATGTGGGTTTTTCTCTCTCTTGTGGGTCGTCTCTCCCACCACCACCCACCAGTTTCTCTCTCTTTCTGGGAGGGCTGTTTCTCTTCACCACCTACTATTCTCTCTCTTCCTCTAAGCCTGTTTTCTCCTCCCCAAGCTCCATGACAGGCATTGGATGACCTCCCCTCCCTCCCTTGCCTCCTCTCTCCCTCATGGGTCTCCTCAACGATGGCTGCCTCCTTCGTTGCATCCATGGATCTCATCCCTCCTCCCTCCCTTCCCTCCCCAATGGCTGCCATACCTCCTCCCTCACCTCAGCTCCACCACCTCCTCCTCCTCCCGATTGCTCTTTTCATCACCCCCAAAATGGCCTCGTCGATCACTCCATCGCTCTCTCCAATTCCTCCTCCTCGGATTTGGAAGAGCAGGACGTCGGCGCCGCCGCGGATATGGTCGAGGCCGTCAAATCCCTCCTCCACGGCTTGGGCGAGGATGTCAATCGCGTTGGCCTCCTCAGAACGCCTGTTCGTGTTGCCCACGCATTCGCCTTTGCCACCAAAGGTTCTTTTCCTTCTCTTCCCTTCACTATAAATGGTTCTAACGCCAGCTAAAAGCTCTCTACAGCTCTGAAATCCGACATTCCATTTTGCTGCAGAGCAATGATGTTTGAGTGCTTCGTTGTTGCCCAGGTTATGGTCAAGTGGCTGAGAACATCGTCGGGAGCGCATTGTTTCCTGAAGCTGGTGTGCAAGCAGGATTTGGGTGCGGGGGAGGCTTTGGTGGTATGGTTGTAGTTCGGAACATTGATCTTTTCTCGCTGTGCGAAGCCTGCCTTCTTCCTTTCAAGGTGTGTTGCCACGTGGCCTACATCTCTTCGGATCTTCAAGTAGTTGGACTCAGCAAACTTTCGCGTGTTGCGGATATGTTCGCCCGAAGGCTCCAGAACCCTCAAAGATTGGCGGAGGAAATTTCTCAAGGTCTAGCAAGCACTATTAGGCCTTTAGGAGTTGCGGTAGTTTTGCAGTGCTGGCATCTTCCCGTTCCGGGTGTCCACGATGATGAGAACTGTGCAAGGATATGTGGTGCTAAGGACACATTTTTACATTCGTCGTCTGCTTTTGCTGGAAAAGGCCAGTTTGACGATAGAAGCAGTGATTCTTGGACTGAATTCCTGGCGATATTGCAGTTAGAAGGCATTATTGTAGACAGGTCACTCAATGCTGAGTCTAATGGCTTACCTAAAAAGATCTGGTGCCCTTGTGCTCGATTTGATAAGGATGCCAATGGTGTAGATCCATTTGCCTCTGCGCTAACTTGTAATGGTTTTGGCGGAAGAGGTAACAATGAGAATGGCATGTTTCACAGTTCCTCGGTTTTATTTGCAGAATCAGAGGAGGAGGTTTCTGCTTTGGTCGTTGCTGTGGAGGCTATCCTTCATGCAGTGGGGGAAGATACCACGAAGGAGGAACTACGTCTGACCCCAAAGCGCTTCATAAGGTGGCTTTTGAATTTCAAGAGAGGAAATCATGAGGGCGATCATGCAGCTAAAACTTGTGATATGAATGGGACTTCAAACATGAATGGACACAGTTTCAAGCCACCTTTAAAAGGTGAATTTGCAGTCAGCATGCCATTGGACACAGTCTATGGAAATAGTTTCTTGTTTGAGCTTGATGCTCCATTTTGCTCCCTTTGCGAGCATCATCTTTTGCCATTTTATGGTAGAGCTCATGTTGGTTACTTTACAACAGAGACAGAAGAGGTAATTGATAGGTCAGCCATTTTGAGGATTGTTGAAGTTTCAAGTAGGAGACTTCAGGTTCAGGAACGGTTGACAAGGCAGATAGCTGAATCAATTATATGTAGGTATAATGTACGCAGCATTATGGTTGTCCTTGAAGCCAGCCATATTTGTATGGTTTCAAGGGGCGTTGAGAAATTAGGTAGCAGCACAGCCACTGTTGCTGTATTTGGACGTTTTGCAACAGAGGTCTCAGCCAAGGCAGCATTTTTAAACAAAATTGCAGGTAGATCTGTGAAAAGGACTTGTACTTAATCCACAAGTTGTCTCAGGCTCCTGATTTCCCTTTTTTCTGCATCCTCTAATGATTCTTTTGGCAGCAATCCACCTCACATTCTTTTCTCTTTAATATGATCACAGTTGTGATGTGGCAGTTCACTACACGAGTTATTTGCCACTCTTGAGAGTTACATGGTTCCTTTGAAAATTCCGCAGCTTGCAGGAAAGTTCTATCTCTGAAATTAAAGATAGCTTTGTGATAAGGCTCATCCTCAGGAATGGGTTGGGCTCTGCTCTAATTTGTCCTTATCGATGTGGCCCAATAATTCTTCTAGAAACTGTGCACCTCACATTCCCTTTTCTTAAATTTGATTGCAGTGGCAATATTATTCAAAACACATGAAGTGTTGCAGTTAAGAATTCGTGGTCTCTTGGACAACAGGCTCGTCTTTTTGTTGAATTGTGCAATTTGCTATTTTTCCTGAAATCAATATCACTGCAATGAAGGGAAGCTCACTTTTCTGTTATCCGCACAATGTGGTGATGACGTCAAACATACTTTCAGTGTGCATTGTAAGCTTCCTCTTTTGTGGGGATGGTAGTGATACTTTTAAACATCACTGTGGGAATGACATCAGTAACCTTTTTTCTGACGGTGGATTACCCTTAGAATAAATATACATTTCCAAATCGGCCAGGAACGCAGCAAATTTTATCAATTCCACAGATCCCTATTGTTAATGCAAGAGACTCTCTAGCCTTCTATTTCCATAGTCAACATAAGCATCATCCTCCTAGCTTTTCTATTCTTCCTTTTAAACTGCACCTTCCTCATTGTTCATGCCTTTGCAAAGTTTCAGCCTTCCTCATTACAAGTGTCGCTTGTTGGATTACCCCAGTACTTCACTGATCTGGTATTGAGTCACATATGGACAGCTGATTTTCCTGCAGACCACTTGGTGACAATGCTGTGTTTTGGTTTGAAAGGGAAGTATATGCTTTTGCTCTAAAATGCAGCATTAAAAAATTGTCTCCATAATATTGGACAGTCAGCAGACAGTGGACTCAGGTGTTGGAATTTTGAGCCAGGTGCCATTCTAGGAGCAACCTCAGCAAAAAAGGCAGCTAAAGGAGCTAGCAAATGGCAGCCTTGTGGACAAGCATCCCCACCAGCCCATGTGGTCATTCAATGGCCAATCTGGAGCAGGGTTGGTCAGACAGGTGACCCAGGGGTCTCTTCAGTCTGTCCCTCCCCCAGTATAGAGGAAGGTCGATCTATAAGGGGAGGTCCATCCAGCTACCTCTCCCGCAACCAACAGATTCTTCAGCAAGCCCCACAGCCATTAACAGGAGTAGCATCAACTCAGGAGGATAGCATACACAGAGAGGGCCTCTTCGTCGTCCTCGTGGATATTTTCTGTACTAGCTTTTACTCCTGAGTTTCAGATCATTAATGTTGTATACTCACTCTTTGGGGACTGAATGGCGTTAAAGGCGGCGGCAGTCCATACATCAGCTCTGCAGTTGAAATAGGGTCTCTTACAAATGAATGCCTAGTCTGGCTTTCTTTTCATATACATGGTTTTACACAAGGCAGTCATCCTTTGTTGCAATAGCCATGGATGTCAGAGTACCAAGTTAAGACAAGGGGTCTAAAGAAAGTGCCTTTGAGAGCCATTCATCCACTCAAACATGGAATGGACAAAACCAGTGGAGCCAAAGCTATTACAGATAGCACACCTTACCATGCCTCAAAATGCTGAAGTCCTGATTTATGCGACAAGCATGCCATGTCAGAAAATAGGACAGCACTTTAATGCTAGTCCTGCAGCATAGTCCTGCAGTCATCCTTTCTGGTGATAGCCATGGATGTCAGTGCCAGAGTTAATAAACAGAAGCGGTCTAGGAAAGTGTCTTTGACAGGGCCTGAATTACTATCAGCAACTGTGAGTCCACTCTTTGCAATAGAAGTGGCATGTACAGCAGCCTGTAAATAAAGCTCAAATAGATTTTGGGCGCATGTCTAGATATCCTTTGCGAGACCCAAAATCGCATTGCGATTGCCTAGGGCGTGGAATTTTATGTTTTGATCTGATCATTGACAACAGGTATAAGAAAGCAAGCAATGCCCTGGACTTCAGAGCAGTAGACGGAGAAGGCTGCCTTGAGGACTGACTGCACCCCAAGGGGGTTCCAACAAAATCCGACCAGGTCGGCCATGGTCAGCCAGGCAGTTGGCTCACCTAGTCTGCTCGCAGAGCAGACCTAGACAAGTTTTGTTGAGGGGCAGAGGGCCCTCGGGACTCCCCTGTGGCTATCTACAAAGCCACTTTGACGCTTCTCCTCAAGCATTCAAGCCTTCATAGGCATGCAGTCAGAGGAGAAGAGCGTCAGCAAAACTTTCTCCTGAGAAATCGTGGAGCTCAATAGTTTTATTTTTTTAGGTGTTGTCTGCTTTAAATCTGAATTCATCCCTTCTGCACAAGTTTGATTGAAAGCCTGGAGAGAGAGATACCAGACCTGAATTTGCTTCCTATGCATTTGCAGGTCAATGTCAATTGAATTCGGCATTTATGCTGACATCCCATGATTCAATACATCAATTGCAGAATTTGGGTAGCCTTAGATTCATTCATTCACCTCTAATTTTCGAAGGCTGATGGTCACGGAAAGGGACTAAAGGCCTTATGACATTGTGGTAGTTTTGTGGGAAATGGGCCAAGGTGGCATATCTTTTTCTCCACTAGTGCTGCAGGTATTGATCTTGGGTGCACATGACACAAAGCTATGCACAAAGACAAGGACACTCGAGATCTTGATCTAGCTATAACTTGTTTGTTTAGTTTTCTTGGTGGTTATAATTTCCAATGTCCAGCATTTAATGCAAGGTGGCATGTGGTTGTCCACCTTTTTTCCTTTTTTTCCATAAATTGGTAGACTCGAGTCTACCAATCTACTTAGAGATTCAATCTGAATCAAGTGGAAAATTTTCCTAATTGTAGGAAGAAAATTCACTGTTGAGTGTTTGGGTGGAGAAGTGGGACGTTGCTTGTAAGACGTAGGGGAGAGAGGTTTGCATTGTTTGTGCTTGAGAGTCTTGAATAATTATTGTTGTTTGCATTGTTTGCACATGAAAGGTAGAAGAGGAGAGAGAGAGAGAGGAGGGGGGGAGTGAGTGAGTGAGTGAGAGAGCGAGCGAGCGAGCTTGGAGCAAGTCAGCGAGAGACCGAGAAAGAGAGGGGGGGAGGGCAGATATAAGGGTGCAATAGCGGCAGCGGAAGGTTCAAGAGGCACCCAGACTAGAAGCTTGGATTACATTATCAACAAACATTTTGATATTTAACATGGGGAATTAGATTTTCCCATGAGAACGACTCTCCCCCTTTAGAAAATGGCAAGTAGGCTCTAAAGGTCCTTCCTTTAATACAGATGGCCCTTGACCCAAGTTAGAAACCACACCTCCTAGTCGTCTGTGTAGAATCCTAATCTCCAACCCAATCTAAACCACAATACCGATCCATGGATATACTTGGTTGATATATGATCCCATAATACCCATCCATGGATACTTGGTTGATATATGATCCCATAATTGCACATACCTTTGGGATATCCATGTGTTGTCATGTTGGCCTTCCATTGACTCACCCTTAACTTGGACGAGAACTAGCTTAGTTAAAATCTTCCTAAATTTCCCTATTTTTTAAAAAAATTCCTAAATTTTTTCTATTATTTTTTCTCCCTATTTTGTCTAATTTCCTTTTTTTAATATTTCTCTATGTTTCCTCTCTCTCTCTCTCTCTCTCTCTCTCTCTCTCTCTCTCTCTAACTTCCCCTTAGTTCTTCCAATTTTCCTATATTCTCCTCTCATTAATCACTCCTCTCTCTTTTTCCTAAAAGTTTAACTCTGTCAAACTTCTTCTCTCCCTAGTTTTCCTCTCTCTCTCTCCCTATTTTTTCCTAAGTTTTTCTTTTCCTCTTTTTTTCCTAATTTCTTTTATTTTATCCTAATTTTCTATTTTTTGCTAATTGTTCCCTATTTCTATTCTATTTTTTTCTTTTTTTTCTCTAATTTCTTCTAGATTAAATTTTTTTTTTTGCCATTCTCCCAATTTCTCCCCCTTTTTTCTTTAATTCTTATCCTAATTTTCTATTTCCCCCTACTTGTTCCCTATTTCTCCATATTGCTTCGTATTTTTCCTAATTCCTTCAAATCATTTCTATTTTCTCTAATTCTTCCCAAATTTTCCAACTTTCCCTTCTTTGAAATTCCTTCTTTAAAATTCTCTTTAATTTTCTTCTTTTTTAAAAATTTTTAATTTTTTTCCTTTGAATACCGTGGAAATTCCTTTAAGCTTCTCTTTCTTATAAATTCTCTTTCCCTCATGCTCTAAATCTTAAAATTACATTTATTGCTCTAATCCTTAATTTCTCCCCTCCTCCTTTACATTCACACACCTAAATACACTAAGTTTTACTGCTTTACATAACCATTTATTTACTTTTCCTTAAACTCGCCTCACCCCAAGTATTTTTACACTTAAAGCATAATATTAAAAATGAGCTTTATAAGTCTAGAGCATGAGCAACTATTTTTATTGTGATCCCGAATGAAGGTGGGAAAATAGCAGGAAATTAGGTGGGAAATTGGAGGAAAAACAGGGGAAATTAATGGGAAGATAGAATAGTATTGTGCATTTTGGGATTAACACCATGATGGGAAATCATTCAAGATGGTAGATTGGCATTGGTTACCTAGTGGATCAATGAATGTTGTAACTCTTTTGTAGATAGCATTACATATTGTGTAAAAATGGTAAGTGAATGAAGGTGGGAAAATAGCGGGAAATTAGGTGGGAAATTGGAGGAAAAACATGGGAAATTAATGGGAAGTTGATGCATTCCCTCATCCTTGGAATCTTCCTCGATTGGAATGATTTCCTCTTTGCCGATTCTGATGTTGCTGAGGATGATACTGATGCTGGTTCTAACTTTGATGATGATTTTGTTGTTGATGATGACCACGTCTGTGGAATGATCTGCCTCTACTTCTGTTTGAAGCTGTGAATGCTTGATCATTAGAATGACCTTTGCATGCATGAATGGTCTAAGTCTTGAACTCTTCACCAAGTAAGACTAACTGAAGGTCTTCCAGTGTCGGAATTTGCAAGTTGATTGTTGTAGTCTCTGATCCGGAGTACGTAAGCATGACCGGTTTTGCTGCTGTTACGAAAACTTTAGTTGATATGGTTTCTCAGTGTGAGAATCCTGGAAGTGTTCTTGGACTCATAGAGAGTTGCGAACAAATCCCATGCTTCTTTTGATGTCTTGACACAAAGTGTCGTGAAAAATCACTGTCTGAATTAACTGCAAAATACTGACTATGGCAAGTGAAATCTGAACTATCGGTGAAGGTAGAACTACAATATATAATATGATATGAATTACAAGGCTTGTGGCAAATGATGCCAGGAATAGCCGAGGCTTTACAAGGCTGAAATAAAGTGCACAATGGTGTGTGTGAAATCAAATAATGTGCTATCTACCCACTGATCAATCGACAATGGCTCTGAACACTCTAAAGTCTGCTCACTAAACTGATGAATGGCAACTTGGAGAAATTTAAAGCGTCTCCTCTATGGCGATCTAGTCTACTCTGATCTAGATCTATACAAACCATCAATCGATGAAAGAATAGCAAATAATTTCTTTCTTTGGTTCTTTATATGTGCTGGGTCAGATGCGCCGATGTAGAGGCTGATGTGCGCATAAGAAGTGGATTTGACGGTGAGGCTCAAAAGTGAGTGATACTTGTGCCAAAATATGTACGTGATGTGACGAACGTGTAGAGCATGAAAAATTGATTGTTTCACCTTTTTGTAGCACCCTCAAATTCCTCCTGGATCAAGAGATAGAGCTTGATCTAGGTGGAGGGACAAAAAAAGAGTGAAAAATGCGCTTAGTGATGTGGCAGGGTGAGTCACATGTAAATTGTGCTTGTGAAGAGGTGTGCCTATGAAGCCCTCTACTGAGTGGTCACATGCCAAATGAAGATTGTGCTTGTGGAGAGACAAGGGTGCCCAGCTGTCTCACTAATGAGGTGTCACTGCTGAGGTGGTTACTGGGCCTACTAAGGTGGCAGGTGACTGGGTCTACTAATGTGGCAATGCACAAGGGCTAATGACATGGCAAGCGGGTGTGTTGATGTGGATAGATAAGATGCCACATGGCACCATGGCCAGCTATGATGATGTGGTGCCAACGTGGACCTAGTGATGTGCACAGCAAATGATGTGGTACGAGTGCCAATGGTGCTGACGTGGATGGATAAGGCTAATGTGGCAGTAGGTTGCCACGTTTCAGTTTAGTGACCCAAGGCTGTGTGTAGTAACCCTGAGGATAGGGTCGCCAGAGGAGGGCGACCGGAATCTTTTGAAGATTCTATTGATTCTGCTGACGGAGGTTCACGGTCGACGATGCTTGGAGGTCGGCCGTAGTTCAAGCGGCGTTGTTGGAGTCGATGGCCTTGGAGCTCTTTGCATGAAGAGCTGGCTGGCGTCGGCGTTGAAGCGGGCACTTCTGTAGAGGAGCCTGCGGCTATGGAGTTGAGTAGCTATGGAGCCGCTAGGAGTCGAGGCTCTGCTGTGAGCTTTGGAGCGGCTGCTGTCGGCTATGGAGCCGTTGGGACGAGCTTCAGTGCTGAGTATGGCGCTTGGGCGCTATGTTTGTTGCATGCAGAGGGAGGCCGCGAAGGCCTTTGAGTAGTTGAAGGGGCCGATAAACTAGTTGGTAGGTAGTTGAGTTCCCAGCAGGAGCGCGACTGGTAAAGATGCTTGTTTGTGAGATTAAGGGAGCTATGGAGCATGGCGACTATGGAGCCGCTGGGATGTTTGGAGTCAGCCGGCCATGAGTCGGTTGTTATGAAGGGTGGAGTCAGCTTGCAGAGAGTTGATTGAGGTCACGGCGGCTGGTCATTGTTGAGCTAAGTCTTCGTGTTTGGAGCAGCGTTGACGAGTCGTCTGCTGCTGGTTGTTGAAGACTATGGCGTCGGTTGGCCAAAGTCTTGTAGGTGTCGGCTTCAACCGAAGGCAGCTACGTTGGAGTGCTAGCTAGAGAGGCATTGGAGCGCTCAGGTCAGTGGTGGGCTTGGAGGCGCCATCTTTGATGGAGGCAGTGCTCGCTTTGGAGTTGGCTCTTCGTAGCTTGAGCGCTGTTGCCTCAAAGGCGCCGACTACTCGTTAATCGATGGAAAGGCGAGCAATAGACAAAACCTTTGGTCATCGGATTTGTGCATAGAGCTCAAGGCCGAGCTGTAGACTATGGAGGAGCTTTTGGTGGTGTTGTAGGAGCCGCTATATGGCTCTCTCTCAAATGACTTCTCACAACTATCTTTTCATTCTCTGAGATACATATCCTCTCTTTCAAAGAAATGAGACCTCTCTCTATCTCTTACTGAATAAAGAAGAACTCAAACTAGATCTCTCTTTCTCTTAAGAAGAAGAAGCAAATCTCTCAAAGCGGAATGAACAAAAGCTTCTCAAAAGAATCCTCTCACAATATACGGATGGAAATTCTCTCACATGAACGGAATTTCTATCACTCAATATTGGAAATCTTTCATCAACGGAATGAAAGATGAACACTTAATCTCTCGATCACACTCTCACACTCTCACAAAAAAGATGGTGCCTCAGTGGAAGGGACAACCATGCTCTGATATCATGACAAAATATGAAGAGGGGAGAGCAGAAGAATGGAGATGAGGAGAGAGGGTGGTACAACTAGAGAGCACACCACAAATGACTAACTGTACACTAGATTTAGTTGAAAATGTATGCACATATGATCACATGATGTTGAGCGTGATCTCTCAACAAGTAATGCAACCACAACCTTTCCTATCAGCAGAGCTAGATCTATTTTCAAAGTTTTGGGGTACATAACATTTTGGAGCATAAAGGTCTTGTATTTGCTTAAGAATTTTCCTTCAAACACACCATTCTTTTTTGTACTATCCAATGGTCTAAGTTCTCCGCTAGGTATTGGGCACATATCCTAAAGATGGTGTGGTACTAGAGGATTCTCCAACCAATTCTATAATCTTAGTTTTTTTGTCTTCAAGAAGGTTGCTGTCATACAAAGTTCTTTTGACAGGAATCCTATTGGTGGGAGATGCTTTCAAGGCAGGTGGGGCACAACAACTTAGCAAGGATGCAACACCATGTAACAAAGTAGGGCTTGTATGGTCAACAACAATAGAAGAGGATTCGTTTGAAATGCATAGGGTCTTCTTGTCCAAAGTACAAGGAGGGGACTTGATTATGTCATCTACTGGAAATAAGGACAAGAAATCAGATATTGTAGCAATGAGAACTTAACACATGAATCAATACCACATGCCAGACCTACTTTTAAAATTCAATTCAAGTCTCTCCAAATTTAAATCTTTAAGTCAAGAGATATAGTAAATATAGCTACCAAGTCTAAAATTTCAGATTGCTAAATATTTCTGAGCTAATCCTAGATCGCAAATATAAGCAGATCTTACAAACTTATATGCTATTGCTAATGAATATGTCAACAAAAAATACAGCATTATTCATCAAAATTGACAACACCAAAGGAAGTTGAAGCAATATCACTCTCCAAGTTCATTTTTTAAAGTATACTCAATTCTATGGTATAATTTCCCTGCCACAGATCTGGATTTTTAAAAAGTCCACTATAACAATAGAATATATATAACGGCGTCTATGGTACATGAAAGCTAATTTTTAAAATTTATAAGAATAGATTTAATCGAATAGCATCTATAATACACCCCCACCAAAAATATATTCTAAAAAATGCAGCAAAGATTCTTATAATTTTGAAGATTAGAAATAAGGTGGAAAAGAAAGTACAACACCATGCAATATCGCCTTGTCTGTTTCAGCAATTGTGGGAGATGAATGCATCTCTTGTTCTATTAAACAAACAAAACATGTCAAGGAAAGAAGAAGACACATATAAAGAATACTTTTGCCATGCTCTTATAAATTCTACTACAAAATGCATAGCCCGAACTCTACCTCACACAATATAATGCAATAAAAACATGTATTTTTATCCTATACCTATAGTTAAATGCGATACTTAAAAAATACATTTGTTAGAATATAGGACGACATAAGAAAATATTACCAGGGTCTAAAAGACAATAGTTACATTCTCCTAAATCCCACAGCAAAGCATGACTTCTCGTACGTATATTTACAATAGGCAGTTATAAAGAAATCCCTCTTCTACTGCTAGATACATCATTAGCTATTCCTTATTAGAACCCCTCAATAGCAGACTAGACACCCTTAATATCCCATGCATCAGTCATTTGTTACACCACACATGCCTCAAAATAAAAAATGAACCACTCTATATTTGAGCCAAAAATAGAATTGCACCCCTCAATAGCATACTAGAAACCCCTAATATCCCATGTTTTAGTCATCCGTTGCACCACATAAGCCTCAAAATCAAAATTAAACCACTCTACATCTGAGCCCTTCCTCCCCCCCTTGCATTGCGCTACCACCCCCCCCCGCCCCTTTCCTCCCCCTTCCCCACCCTTGTGCCACGTTGCCACCCCCCCCTTCCCCTCCCTCCTCTCCTCCTTACTTCCCCGCCCCCCCTCACATTGCGCTGCCACACCCTCGCCCTCCTCCCTCCCCTTCCCCGTCCTGCGCCACACTGCCACCCCCCCCTTCCTCCTCCTTTCCTCCCCTCCCTTGCCATTCTCTCCCCACTCTACCACCTCTCCTCCCCCTGCATCCTCGTACATCTCCATCCCTCCCTCTTTCCTCCCCCGCCTCTGCCCCATTCCTCCCTCCCTTGCCTCTGCCACTTCCTTTCCCCCGCCTTTTGGAGCTTTCATAGTTTGTTGGTGCGGTATGGCGGCCATAAGTCCGGAACCGGTGGCCCAGACGGACCCCCCCCTCCTTCAGCCTACCGCATAACACTGATAGAGCATCAGGTCTCCTTGGTGAAGCAGGCCGCCACTGACTTTTCCCAGATGTCCATTTATGGGAGAGTCATTGGATACGCCCCTTCACGAGCAGACATCAGGGACTGGTTGTAGTCCACCCTTTACCTTGAGGACAGCCACATTGAGGAGGTCGCACTCATGGGACATGGTATCTTCTAGCTCAAGCTCTCCTCAGCACAAGCTGCGAGCGATATGGTTAGACGGTCCCCTACCTCTGTGGGTGGGAAAATCATCCTTATGGTCCCATGGTATAGGGGTTTCAGTGTAGCGGACTTCGATGCCCGCTTCCGCATTCCCCGCCATCCAGTTACCCTCATCTTCCTAGGCCTCGCAAAAGAGCTTCGCCCAATCATCAAGGACTTGGGGGCGCACTTTGGTTGGCTCATGCAGGACACCTTCGTTGATGCGACGGCAGCCCAAGGGGTGCCACGTGTCAAAGTGGTAGTCCTAGATCCACAGAGTATCCCCTCGAAGTTCGAGATTGAGACGGACACAAGTGTAGTGACGCAGCGCATTATGGTCACTGGTCGCCCAGGTCAGTGTTTGAGATGCCACAGCTTCGAGCACCAGGCGCGCTCTTGCCCTCACTTCACAAGGACAGAATCTCAGATGGCCCCCATCCAGGCAACTTAGGATCCCCTCCGCCAGGCATCGACACCCCCTCCTGAAGGGGAAGGCTAGACTGAGGTCGAAAGGAAACGAAAAGGAAACAAAACAGTAACAAAAAAGTCTCCCCCATTCTCCCCCAGACAGAGGGCGGTCTTGGCATCATAGATCCATAACTGCAGAGTCAAGCATTACTTGGCAAGTTAGTCATCCGCGGTCTGACCCCAGGAGGGCAGACGTGGAAGCTCTTGCTTCAGCATGGTCTCAACACATGCATCCCCTAGAGAGGGGGCGATTGGCAGCTGTCTATCCCGTGGATTTTCACTTCAGCCCCGCTGACTCAGCCCCGTTCCCCCTTCCTCCACGGCCTCGTCTTGGTCTGGAGGAAGTTGCAGCACATCCTCTCTCAGGTTCCTCCCAGCTTCCAAGAGGAGCTAGACAGACAGCCCCTGATTTGGAGCAGCCAGGTGAGATGATACAGGTCGCCAGCTTGGAGAGAGATCCCATATCCCATGGGCGCTCTGGGCGCGTGGGCCTACGCGCTCGCTCTGGGTTTGGAGGGACGTCTATAGCCAGTTGGGCCTAGGCGAGCTGGCAGCAGTAGTAGGTACGGCACGTGGGATCTAGGCTCAGCAAGCAGAGATCGATGCTGCCGTTCTTGTAGGTTGGAGGATTCCAGTGATCACGAGACAGCTCTTCCCAGGAGATGAGAGGTGGCTAGGGCAGTTCACACCCCACGACATTCCTTTGGTGGTTGCAGGCCTTTTCTCGGACTCCTCGATCCACTTCTTCGCCGATGGTAGCCGTCTCTAGAGCAGAGAGGCCGTGATCGACCCCCAGCTTCCCTGGCAGCGCCTTCACATCATAGGGCTGCAAGGGAAAGCGTGGCATATAGACCCCCTGATTGTTCAGGACCAGGACTGGAGACTCAGGATTTGGGAGGGTGGCTCCTTGGCAGAGGTGGAGTGGGACCCAGGGGAGTGGCGTTGGCCACCACTGGAGACCTCAGAGAACCCTACCTCCTTCTTCTCATACAGTGCGTGTACCAGTAGGTGTGCTCTTGGGGCTCTCCAGCGTAGGCTATCCACCCAGGCACATAGTTGGTATGCCCAAGGGATATCTCTAGTTTTTCTTCGTACATTTTGGAAGACTCTTTGGGCAAGTTGGCGGCCGAGGAAGATCTCTTATTTTCTTTGGATGGTGGTCCACAAGGGGCTACCAGTTGGGAGATGGTTGAGGCAGATGGGGCAGGAGGGGCTTTCAGGAGGAGTCCCTGAAGCACTGCCTTTGGAGCTGCTCGCATGCTCACACAGTGTGGAAGGGAGTCATGGGGATTTTAGTGAGGGCTGCACCCCGGACCGGTCACTTGGGGAGCCATTTGCTGGTGCAGCACCAAGATGGGACATCACTTGGCTTATGAGTTCTGTCGGTAGGATCTAGTTTTCTTCATCACACAAGCCACCTGGGCATACATGGATAGCTTCCCTTGGCATCTGATAGAGACAGATGCAGGAGCGATGACTCGGCACCGAGTTTGGGAGATCATAGGGAGTATTGTAGGCTGGCATATCTGGACTTCCAGATGTGCGCAGACCCTAGGAGATCAGGTTTCCTATGCTACCCAAACCCTAGCGGACATCTGGAGCATGATCATTCACATGCTCAAGGGTCAGTGGGATCAGATTCAGGGGGAGACCCGGGCAGGGAAGGAGAAGCGACGGCGCTTCCTTCGCGACTGGGACCATCAAGAGCTGTTCTTCCAGCACTCTGCTCAGAGTCTTCAGTGGCATTACTCCCCCCCATCGTGGCTGTTTGTCCACACTCAGATGATTATGCCCTGAGAGGCTTGTAATTATTTTGTTACCACAGGCTGTATCCATTTTGTGATTATAGCCCGCTGGCCTTTAGGCCTTCTTGTACTCTCGTTTTCAAGCAATATAACTAGCACTACTTTTTGCGCTAAGGTAGAATTGTTAGTAAAGGCCTCATCACAATTAACAAACATATTAATGTAGGAGACTTAAAAAATGTGACGTTTAAAAGGCATGTGTGTAAACTTCAACAAAGAAAGATATATAAAGTCAACAAGAAAAAGAAAGATCTTCGTTAACTACAGTGGGGAAAATCTTTTTAAAAAAATCAAAAACCCGCTCATATGTAACTAAAACCAGCAACAATAGACTAAGTCTCATTTACATTATGATGAAAATCTCTCAAGTATGTAACAAATCCAAAAGGAAAAGCACCTTTCACATCAACATTTTGATGTCCGATGAGAGGTCAAAGGAAAGTACTCTTCTCATACAAGAACTCCTTAGAAATGCACAATTCGCATACATTGTATGCTACGTTTATAGCTTGGAGGAAAGAGAGCCCAAATACTGAGCACCTGGCACCAAGGTTTTGTAGAATAGAGATAGGATTTGCAAAAAATATCCAACCTTAACTCATTTGAGATGTTGCTCAGATGCTGCTAGTCATAGATGGCACTTCTTCTTTAAAACATCATCAAATGAAGGCCTTGCAAACTGCATCCACCACCACACCATGCAATGACAAAAAGATCTCCTCCACAAATGTTGTGATTCCCTCCTCACCTGCAACCCATAATCACACCATAGAACGTCATTCTTTCACATGCAATCAAAACTTCTCGAGCAGAATTGCCACTCCAGAGATAGTGAAGGCTTTCACATGCAATCAAAACTTGTCGAGCAAAACTGCTGCTCTAGAGATAGTGAGGAATGGCTGCCATATCTGTAGCTTGATAGCAAGACAAGGGAGGGGACTAGAGGAGATGGAAACCCTTAGAAGAAGACAAACCAAGTTAGGACCTAAACTGATAAAAACACCTAATGCCTAAACTAACTCTTAGTTAACACTAACCTATCCATGAAACCCCTAACCTACCCATTATACTACTCTAATCCATCCCTAACAAAAATTATATAGACTTTTCCTTCTCAAAATGAAACTCAAATGAAATAACAATACTGAGAATTTTCATAATTATCTTGAAACAATCATGCACAAGGCACAATGATTGTGTAGTTATGGCAATTCCAACAAAAAGTAAAACTTGGAAGGGATAAGCCATTCCTAAAGCAGAGTTGTAAAAGAACCATGTTCCAGCAATCCTACACAACTTGATAAGAGTTTAACAAGCAATGTGGCACATGGCATGTGCCATGTGTCTAACCCAACCAAAGGTTACCAATGTGACACATGGTTAACCTTGTTGAGATATCGAGCTCCACTCGTGATATGCCAGGGTGACCGTTGTGCATTTATGTCACCGACTTGTTAGCTATAGATGCGGTTGGTACATCGCCCATGAATAATAGCTGGATGATGACCATCTTTATGTACTCTAGTTAGTGACTCAGTTAGTATGCCACCTAGGTTAGCTGAGTTTGGATTGAGACCCACATATAGGGTTCATCTATTTCTTTTGTACTAAGAGAGAGATTTCTTTTGGCTTTCACAACTAAGAAGAGGAAAACTGTTTTCAGCTAAAGGCCCCCACATGGGAGGTTCCTTTGATTTAGGCCAGTCCCACTGATGTAGGGGCTGATTGCCACGGATGTAGGAAAGGTGCCTTTGATCTAGGCTACCCTCTCCCCATTTCTATAAGAGACAGTTACCTCTCTCACAATCAATATAGAACAACACTTTCGGCTACATCTTGTGCTCTCACTCCTCTTCCAAGATGCCTCTATTCTATCCCACATGTTCCTATAGAAGCCACTGTTAGATGTGCTCAATGCCCCACCCTCCTAGTAACCACTGTTGTGATATCGAGCTCCACTGGTGATATGCCAGGGTAATCGTTGTGCATTTATGTCACCGACTTGTTAGCTGCAGATGCGGTTGGTACATCGTCCATGAATAATAGTTGGATGACAGCTATCTTTATGTACTCTAGTTAGTGGCTCAGTTAGTATGCCACCTAGGTTAGCTGAGTTTGGTTTGATACCCACATATAGGGTTCATCTATTCCTTTTGTACTTAGAGAGACTTCTTTTGGTTTTACACAACTAAGAAGAGGAAAACTGTTTTCAGCCTCCACCTTTGTGTGTATTCCCCCATTGTGTATGTGAGAAAGTTGCAAGGGAGACTCCTTACCTCTCTCCCACTCTCTTCACATGGTATCAGAGCTCGATTCGTGGTAAGGAGATCAAGGAAGCAAACCAAGTTCGTAGTGTCTTGGTAAGAGGATCAGTGTTGCTTTCCTTTTTCAAGTTTAGGAGTAAATCTCTGTAGGTAGCACAGCCGAAAAGTGCAAGAGTACACTGTCTCAGATTGGGACGCCCTTCGCGGTGTGGTGAGAGGGTAGTATTTGCTTCGGGATGAGGCGAAGCCATGGTGACATTATTTTTTTGATTTGAGGCCGTTTCGGGGCCCGTTTTGGTGGCGGAAGTTTTCCGCAGGCACTCAGAAAAGTGCCCTGTTTTGGTTGTGCGACCATTGTTCTGTAGGTCAGTGAAAAGTTACCATAGAAATTGCATCATATGCCTATGCACAGAGATATTGGGAGTGACAGAATCATTCTTATTGCCTGTTGATGCAAAATCGTCACTAGGAAGTGATTGTGTGGTCAAATACCACTTTCGTCAGTTTTGCAGATCTGCCCTTGTGAGACAGAAGTTGTGTTTTTTGCAGTGTTTTGTAATGGCGTCTAATGCTCTTTCACAGATAGTCACTGAAAAGCTTGATAAGAACAACTTCCAAGCATGGAAGTTTAGAATGATGAATTTCCTTAAGGGAAAAGGCTATTGGGAGTTCATTACTGGAGCTGAACAAGAACCAGTTATTCCTAATGTTCCCAATCAACAGGAGTTGCAGTCATTTAAAGGATGGCATGAGAGAGCCAAAAAATTTATGTATTGGCTATCTATCAGTATTTCAGATTCTATGATTGTGCATATTCAAGATGCAAGCACGCCGAAGGAGGCATGGGATACTTTGACAAAAATGCACAGCACAAATACGCAAGCGAGGAAAATGCAGCTCAAGTAGGAGTTGCATAATGTGCAAAGATAAAATATGAGCGTCAATGACTACCACATGAAGGTGAAGAAGATTGCAGATATACTTGCTTCCATTGGGTTGCCAGTGGAAGATGATTCTATGACCTTGAATGGTCTAGGAAAGGATTATGCACAGTTCCGAACATCCATTGCCATCCGTGAAAAATTTCCTGATTTTGAGGAGTTGATTGCTCTTCTAATTTTTGAAGAGCAGAGAAATGGTGGTGCATCTTCTTCAGGAGAAACTTCAAAAGAAACTATCTTCTACTCAAATGCTGGAAGAGGTAAAGGCAGAGCTAGAGCAGGCCGATCTAGAGGCCATGGCAAAAATCAAAATATGCAGCAAACTCAAGAAAACCAATCCTATGGAGGAGGACATGGTAACCTTAGAGGCAGGGGGAGCCAAAGAGGTCGTGGTGGATGGCAGAGAGGCCAAAATGCAAATAGCAATGTTGAATGCTACTACTATGGTAAAATGGGTCATATGGCTAAAGATTGCTATAAAAAGCAGAATGATATTGTGAATGGAAAATTGCAGCAAGGCAATAATGCATCCTCTAGTAGACAGGGTGATGACAGAAATGAGCATTTGTTTATGGTGAAGCACATGACCAATTCTGTGACAAGTACAGAAGAAAGCAATGATGTGTGGTATGTTGACTCAGTGCGTCAAACCACATGACAGGTCATGCAGAATGGATGCAGGATGCAAGGAAAATGGAAAAACCAAGATTTGTGGAGACTGGTGATGATACTGCACATCCTATTATGCAGATTGGTAAAATTCCTTTGTCTATGCAGGATGGGAAAAAGAAATACTGTCTGATGTATTTCATGTCCCGAACATCACCAAGAACCTGGTTTCTATTGGTTAAATGGTTGAGCAGGGCTTGCAGGTTAGATTTAATCCTCATGGATGCTTTGTTGAGGATATGAAAAATAAAGGTTGCTTGATAGAAAAAGGGAAGAAGAAGGGCAGGATGTTTACGTTGGATGCGGACATGCTTGAATTGAGTGCAGCAATGTTTGCACATGGGACCGGTGTAGTTGCAGATATTGATATCTGGCATAAACGCATTGGTCATGTTAATGTACAGTGACTTAAATTAATGCAAACCCAAAATATTATTGTAGGATTGCCTAATTTCAAGGTTGCAAAAATGCATAAGGTATGTGAAGCCTGTCAATTTGGAAAACAGGCAAGGAAACCATTTCCTAGACATGTTCAAGAGAGTAAGAGGCCATTGGAATTAATCCACTCTGATGTGTGGACTACTAATTTAGCTACATGTATTGGAGGCTATCATTATTTTGTCACTTTTATTGATGACTACAGCAAAAAAGTTTGGGTGTATTTTATGAAAAAGAAAAGTGAAGTGCTTGGGCATTTCAAAGCTTTTAAAGCTATGGTTGAAAAAGAAACAAGCTTGCAAATAAAATGCCTAAGGTCAAATGGAGGGGGAGAGTACCTCTCAAATGAGTTTGCAAGGTTCCTGCAGGAGCATGGCATAAAGCAGCAATATTCATGCAGTCATACCCCACATCAAAATGGACTTGTAGAAAGGAAAAACATGCATATTGGAGAGGTATCTCATGCCATGCTCAATGAAAAAGTCCTGCCAGATTTTTATTGGGCTGAAGCAGTTGCCACAGTAGTCTACATAATGATTAGGATTCCCATTGTAGCAATACATGGCATGACGCTAGAGGAGAGGTATATTGGTAGGAAACCAGATATTTCTCATTTCAAACTTTTTGGTTGCATTGCCTATGTTCATGTGCCAGATGAGTTGAGATCCAAGTTGGATCCAAAAGCTGAGAAGTGCATCTTTATTGGATATTCTCTGCAACAGAAAGGGTATAGATGCTATAATCCTTCTACTCGTAAATTTACAGTGAGCAGAGATGTTGTTTTTGATGAGATGAGTAGCTGGTATAAACCAGTAAATGTGATTAATGATCTAGATGCACAAAATGGTAATGCTGCACAGAATTCATAGTAGCAATCACAAAATATTAGTGGACCTGTAGTGTCCTCTAGTAGTGGTTCACATACTTCGCCATGGATAGGCAAATTGAGATCAGGAGAATCTCCTCAAAGAAATGCAGATAGTGGTATGCAAGTATCATGGAAAGGAAAAGAGAAAGTAGATCAGCCCATGGTTGATGTGAATGCAGGTCATTCTTATGTGGATGGTGAATCCAATGGCTCAGAACAGAGCCTTGATGATGAGTTGCATATTCCTTCTATTGTTACACTTGGACTAAGGAAGACAAGGGATGTTTTGAGAGCACTTGGTAGTGAGACTATTTTGCGCGGGTCTACTAGAGTCAAGTATCTTGTGGATAGTCTAAAATATGATGAATTTACAGCCATTCACTATGCCTATATGGTCAAAGTGATACAAGAACCAGAACCCACTTCTTGTGAGCAAGCCATGGGAAAAGAAAAATGGGAGAAAGCCATGGATGAAGAAATGGATGCCTTGGAAGAAAATGCTACATGGAAATTGGTGCCTTTGCCTAAAGACAAGAATGTAATTGGCTGCAAGTGGGTTTATAAGGTGAAGCACAATGCAGATGGTTCTGTGAGCAAATACAAGGCAGGGTTAGTTGTCAAGGGGTACGCATAGACATATGGCATTGATTATGAAGAAACATTCAATTCGGTTGCAAGGATGGTAACTGTAAGAGTAGTCATTGCTATGGCTGCATCGAAGGGATGGTCTTTACATCAGATGGATGTAAAGAATGCCTTATTGCATGGTGATTTGCAAGAAGAGGTCTATATGGAGCAGCCACTAGGTTATGTGCATGTTGTTCATCCTGAGTTTGTTTGCAGGTTGAAGAAAGCCTTGTATGGCTTGAAGCAACCACCCAGAGCATGGTTTGACAAGATAGGACAATATCTTGTCACTATTGGTTTTCAGATTTCCATGGCAGATTTCTCACTTTATGTGAGAAAAATAGAGAAAGGTATTATGCTGCTTGTCATTTATGTTGATGATTTGATCATCACAGCTGATAGTGATGAAGATATCTTTCATGTGAAAATGCTATTGAAGCAGAAGTTTGAGATGAAGGATTTGGGAGAGCTGCGTTACTTCTTGGGCATTGAGATGATTAGATCCACAAGTGGGATATGGCTTTTGCAGAGGCAGTATGGATTGGACACGCTCTCCAAATATGGGATGAGAGGCTGTAAGCCTATTTCAGTTCCTTTGGAGCAGAATGTGAAGATGAATTCAGATGCAAGTGAGCTTTTGGAAGACCCTACTATGTATAGACGCCTCGGGGGGGTCACTCATCATATGTTACCCTATCACGTGAGTTCAATAGAAGGATATTTTTTATTTCTAAAATTCACAGAAATAAATATACATAAGGGATTATTTAAAATAGTTTTGGAAAAAATTCATAGATTTGTATAGAAAAGGGTTACATTTTATTGATGAAAAATTTACAGATAAGGGATTTTAAAAATAGGCCTTGAATGCACGTGATAGAAGATCTACCAGTGGATATGTGTTTTCTTTTGGGAGTGTTGCAGTCACTTGGAGCAGCAAGAAACAGCCTACAGTTGCCTTGTTGAGCGCAAAGGCCTAATACAAGGGTGTAGCAATGGCTGCATGTGAGGCCGCTTGGTTGCATAAGCTTGCATCAGTCTACAGATGGGCCAGTTGTCATTTATTGTGACAACATGAGCAGTATACACTTGGCAAATAACCCACTCTATCATGCTAGAACAAAGCACATTCAGGTGCATTACCACTATGTGCGGGAGAAGGTCCTAGTAGTTTCTATTGATCTAGTTTATGTCAGCAGAGAGGATCAGATAGTTGACATATTCACGAAGGCATTGGGCACAGAGAAGCTGTGCAAGTTCAGAGACCTACTTGGTGTGCAGGAATTGGGATTGAGCTCGAGGGGCAGTGTTGAGATATCGAGCTCCACTCGTGATATGCCAGGGTGACCGTTGTGCATTTATGTCACCGACTTGTTAGCTGCAGATGCAGTTGGTACACCACCCATGAATAATAGTTGGATGATACCTATCTTTATGTACCCTAGTTAGTGGCTCAGTTAGTATGCCACCTAGGTTAGCTGAGTTTGGTTTGAGACCCACATATAGGGTTCATCTATTTCTTTTGTACTAAGAGAGAGTTCTTTTGGCTTTCACAGCTAAGAAGAGGAAAACTGTTTTCAGCCTCCATCTTTGTATGTATACCCCCATTGTGTATGTGAGAAAGTTGCAAGTGAGACTCCTTACCTCTCTCCCACTCTCTTCACAAACCCGACCAAGGGTTAACAAGGTTTTGGTGTGTGTGTGTGTTTAAAAGATACAACCTTTTAACAACATAGCACACGATGCTCAAATAGGGGTAGATAAGAAATTTCTCATTATATGGGTGTACATAAAATATGTATACAATTGGTACAAACTTGTCAAATTCGTCAGGTAGTTTGGGCTCCGAGGTCAAGGTCCACTTAGCTGCCACCATCCAAATAAACTATATGTTAGAACAATATAGATTGATTTGGCTAGACAAGTAATATCTGTGCTCCCTCCTGACTTGCCCCTCCTGACTTGTTCTTGCTTTACCTTGGAACAAGCACAACCTTCTAGATTCTAGAGTATAACAAATTATATATAAAAAGTGACTTTGCATGGGGTACTCTTTTGTGAAAACCAAATTTACCAATTTAAAGCAAACCAAGGGGTGGTCCACCTCTTTATGCGAAAACATTCCAAGGGGGGTAGATAGTCCACACCCTTGTGGAAAAGAGAATCGTCTCTTTATTTTTTATTAAAACCAATTAAAACCATTTAAATTAATGATGGTGATGATGGGGGCAATTCACACCATGATTGGCAATTAATGGTAAAAAAAGATGGAAAAAAATAAATGATTGAACCAAAAAATAAATTGCAAATAGGAAAAATAAACAAAGAACTCATAAAGGAACAAGCAAAGAACTTAAGAAAATAAATGATTAATTAAACACTTAAATAAGAAACTAAGCAAATTGGATTAATTTACATAAAGCATTTGAAATAAAAAGTGCCCAAATGAATAAAATTTAAAAGAAGAGATGAATGAACTCGTCTTATAAAATGAAACAAGAGAGAAAGGAGCATTACTTTGGCGAGAGAGAGAGAGAGAGAGAGAGAGAGAGAAGGGTTATTATAAACAATGAGATTGCATGCAAATGGAAAGACGTATAGGAATTACCTAGACAAAGGAGACTTAACATTAAAACACAAGTAAAACCTTAATCAAGCAAGAATAAACTGGAACAAGGGAGAAATAGAAACAATCGCCTACCTAGGGGGGCGAAGAATAAATATTAATGTTATAATATCAAAAAGTTATCCATTAAAATAGAAAAAATATATATTAAAGAAAAGGAGTGAGTTACAAATTACACGGTAAATTTTAATTAAAGAAAGAAAATTGAAAGCCTAAAAATTAAGGTCTAAGACCCTATAAAGTAAAAAAAGTGGGGTTTACATCGAGTAGTCACTTGTTCCCAGTGCCATCACAATTGTTTTTATCTTTATATATATTCATAAATATAGATATAAATATAAATATAACTAAGCTAAAGAAGTAAAATAAAGAATAAGTATTTTTTGTTCTATAAACTAGAGGTGACTAGAGTAATATATATCACATATTAAGGTTAAATACATATAGATAGGGGAAATATATAAAGGAAAACATTATATATAAGGGATATTAATGAGGGAGAGTATAAGGACAATGTATATATTTCCCTTATATATAGGGATATAAATATAAGGGGGAATTAAGCAATTGAAAGGGAAATTAAACCTATATATGTATTAAGTGTATAATAAAATGTATATAATGAATATGTCTAAACAAACTAGTAAAAATAAAAAAATATATAAAACAATGGAAAAACATGAGGGCTCGAGAACTAGTCATGTTGGGCTCGATTCAAGAAAGGATGACTGGCTAGTGAAATTCAAAATCAGAAGCCCTTTAAAAGAGCTATGGAAGCTGAAAAATGTAATTATAACAAGAACAAGGGGGGGATGAGGGGGGGGGGATATAATTCATAAGAACAAAAAAGGGGAGGGACATGAAGAAAACAGAGGACACAATAAGTATAGTTCATAAGCAAAAAACTTAAAAAGTATAAAGCAAAGGGGGAGGGAAATGAAGATTACATGAACATTTGCATAGAATAACCATAACCAAAAAAAGGGCCCGATTAAAAGATATATATATATATATATACATAGTTTAACCATAAAGATTATTTGGTTTAGGTAGCATAAATGGGGGGGAAATCAAAACATATGAAGGTGACCTACCCACCAGTATGACAATTGATTTAAATGTTTTTCAAGGGAAGGGGGAATTTTTTAAAAAAAGTAGCATTGTTCAAACAACCGGGGGGAATTCAATGTAGTTCCTGAGTGTGTGTGTGTGTGTGTGCGAGCATGTGTGTGCATGTTCGTGTGTGCTACCTACTGTATCAGTCAATCTAACTCTCAACTAATCCACATCCTTAGTCAAAGATTCAAAAAGCCCCTAGCAACCATTTCTTTCTCAAGACTATGTTCACATTAAAGTTAAGACTTGAGGGTGTAGCAAAGAGAATCACCAAGCAAAGAGAAATCCAATTGAAAACTCTAGCTACATTTCAAATCGAGAATTCAAGAGAACAATTTCTTGTCAAATACTCCAATGGTAAAGACCATAGGTTAATTTCTAGATTTACTAAGCTTCAAGGTAGTTCACTTTCTAGTTCTAGATTTGGGTTATTGTGGGATAAAAGAATGCCTGAAAAAATGTCCACTCTTTTTTGGCTTATTATGCACAAAGGTGTCTGGACAAATTGCAAAAGTTACAGGATAAGCAAGGGGGATGAAACTTATAAGAAGTACCCAAATAAACAGGAGGATGTTTTTCACCTCTTCATTTCCTGCCCTAATGTAAGAAGGGTATGGAAATTTGTTCAGATGCAACTAGGGGAGCCTATTAATTGGAAGGCTATTCTCTTGGGGATGCTTTGCACGACATGCTTGCAAATGCTGCTCAAAGTTTAAAGTTTCTTTCAAAGCTAAGGAGAGTAAAACCATCCACCGGAACTTTTTTGCTTCAAAATAGTATCATTCAAAGTGATGTCACTACAAAAGAGAAATGCTTGTGCTCAAACTATTTCAGACACATGAAAAATTGCATTGTGCCAATCTTTTTCCATAACAACATGGCCCTTGCATTGCCTACAAAGCATGCAAAAAAGTTGAATGATATTGATGCACATTTCATATCAATTCGGATTCCTTTCACACAATAAGAGAACTGTCTTTCGATGGGCAATTCGACCTCAAAGGGAGCATTATCAATGTATTTGCTGATGTTGATAGAGCTCAACATGTTCTCCCTTACTTTCTTACTAATGGATCAATGGCCATGGTTGCTATCAAAGAAAACTGGAGTACTCACATTACTATATAAGTGGATTGGTAAGGCCTACTCTCACAATGCGTGAAATGAATGAGCTTTTGCTTGCACCACTATAGAAGCAAGAGAAGGTGAAATTAAACAACGTATGGTCTCAACATATTCTCTCGTTGTAAACACAACAAAAAGAAGAACACTCCTCAGTAACAAATGTTGTTGATGATCATTAAAGTGATGAATTTCAAACCAATACATTAATACATGGAATCTACACAAGCCAACAAGTTGTCGACTTTGAGGACAAAACTATTATTGTCGCTCCTTTGGAAGGATTCTGACCTCTAAGCATCTTCAAGGATAAACATTGTGAAGAGCTTGCATTTCCTAAGATTTTCTATGAACACCCATGAACTTACAATATTCCAGAAGATATTGCACAATGGGAGCTATCCAACATAGATCGTGGATTCGCATTGTCCACAGAGAACCTCCTTCAAAACTATGAAAATATTAGTCCATCAAGTTCTATAGTCGACATGGATACGTATGCGAAAGGCGCAATTGCGTGGGTGCATCTTGAAGGCAAAAGATGCTATAAAGAACACAGACATAGAGCATCTTTTACACTCAAACATTGGATACCATGATTTTGCTTCTATGCGAATGTCATCTGACTATAAATTGAGGTCAAGCAAAAAAACTTGTTCGCAACAATGATACACCAACTAGGATTGCCAACTTTTTTTATTACTTTCTCAACAACAGAAAGAATGTGGGAGCCTTTAATCAAATGCTTGAAAGCACTATGTGATGCAATAACACATGAAATTATCAATACCCCCCCAATAGAGACACACAACATGATACGCAATGATCCAATAACATTGGCACAATACTATGTTCATAGATTCCAAGCCATTAAATGTCTACTAAAACAAGATTCTTCTATCATAGGGAAGTTCATGGAATTCTTCTTTGTTACAGAATTCCAAAATCGTCGAAGCCAACATGACCAATGACCATGGCTTGCTTTGGATTAAAGATGCACTTGTGTACGGTGCTTCGACTAATGAAGAGATAGAGGACTTTATCAAAAAATACATTTGCTGTGATAAAGCAAAGCTTCACCGACCCAACCTTGAAATCCAATGCCATAAGCATAGGAAGACTTGCAAAAGGAGAAACAAAAAATGTCATTTTGGTTTCCCATGCCCACCCATGCATAAAACAATGCTACTTATGGTTTTGAACGTGTAGGACAGAAGATTCTCATAGATACCAAGCAAAAATTATAAACACAGTATTGGAGAACCAAGCAACACTTCAGCTAACCTTCCAAGAGTTCCGAGTACAAATCAAGCTTACTGAAGAGCAATACATAATCATGTTGCTATCGACTATTAGCCAACCTACAATCTTCTTGAAGCACGAACCAAAGGACATTTTCATAAACAACTTCAATCCAACAATATCAAAGCTATGGGAAGCACACACTGACCTTCAATTCATCTTAAATCCACATGGAACCGCATCATACTGCACATCTTACATGACAAAAATAGACAAAGAAACCACTGACACAGTCATAAATGCATTCACTGAATGTTTGCAAACTAATGCACTAGCCAATGAATGCATTTGCAAAGTTGGAAACACAATTCTCAACACGCAACATGTAAGCACCCAACAAGTTGCATATTTATGTTTATCCCTACCTTTAACTTCAAATACAAGGGAGTTCTCTTATATCAGCACAAGCCCACCTAATGAAAGGACTTACTTGTTGAAGCATAGGGGGGAACTAGAAAAACTACACCCTGAGAGCAATGATGTATTTCTCACAGACATCATCACAAAGTACCTGCAACGACATTCATCCTTACATGATGTTTGTTTGGCATCATTCGTGAGTGAATATGGCGGGAACCAAGGTGCCTTAAAAAAATGCAAATGCCAAAAAATAATACGCTTTAACAATTACAACAAGGACAAGGAAACCAAAAAATACTACAGAGAATTATGCTTACTCTACCTGCCCTTCCTTTAGCAAGAGCACTCACTAAATACAAATATTCTCACATGGCATGATTTCTACATTGCTTGCAAACATTGACTCAATAGAAATCAATAGAGCCCTCTTTACCAAACTCATGGAATGTAAGCCAACTTTATTTAATGATACCTCGTCCACCTCTAAGTCATCTCCAAGCTACAATAATTGCTCCAAAAAAGAAAAATTTGACTTGGGAATTGAGCTTCCTAAAACACAAAAGCATAAACAATTGACATACAATACACACTTCACATACAAAACTCAACCGTAATGATCAATACCATGCCACAATACAAGCTTTGAATTTAGATAAACGTGCGAATCGTGATAGTTGAGAACATTCTTTTAGAAAATTGGTTTCATCCAACTACGCCATTACACATATTCCTTTAAGGTAATGCGGGCACGGAAAAAACATTCACACTCCTTGTGTTGGTCCAAGCATTGTTAAGACACTACAATCATTGTGACACAACTGATGCAACTTTACCAAGAATTCTAGTCCTGGCATACACTAGAAAAGCAACATTCAATGTTGACAGCACAACAGTACACGCTGCACTCTTATGACTTCCACATACAAAGCCCTTTCCTCTGAAACACTCCAAACTCTTTTAGCACTATATAAACACTTAGACTTGATAGTTTTTGATGAGGTTTCATTGATAGGGCAAAATACATTCATCGTTGCAGACATGTGAATGTGCAAGATCAAACACAATCACTTGCAACTGTTTGGGGGGGTCGATATCATACTTTGTGGAGACTTATGCCAAGCAAGCCCAACAAAGAATGCATGGATCTTCTCAAGGAAACCCACAACTTTATTTATGCTACTATCCATTTGGCAAAACCATGTATTACTAATGTACTATGAGCTCCAAAAACCAATGCGACAACATGGCCTTCAATTCTTAGAAATCTTAAATTGTATTCGAGAGACACTCAAAAGGTGGATGTGTTTGTCATCCAGAGCCTTTGGCCTAAGGCTCATTTGCTTAAACCCAAGGGAAAGGGTGACCTGGCATCCAAAAAAGTCTCAACTTATGCAAGATATACCATAGGGGATGGTATGCTAAAAAGAAATGGCAAGGTATTTGTACCTAATCAGAATGATCTCAGGTAAAGAGTCATTCAACAGTGCCATGATAGCCCATGTGCAGGACATCCAGGGGTCAAGAAGACGTATGATCTTGTGAAATGAGATTTCTTACTCAAACAAGAAACCCCGCACCTCTACTACACTAATGCAGCAAAAGACAAACACAATGAAGAAGTATTCCATTTGCTAGCCTCAAAACCACACTTTCTAAAAGTAATTGACGTTAAGCATAAAACATGTAGCAAAACTATCAACATAACAATAGACCCAAATAACACAAGAGGTCTCCACAAGGAGCTAAGGCTCAGTTGCATTAATTCGTTCGAATTGTTTTTCCGATTCGAAAAAATGCAATTTTCTTGAATTAAAACGAATCTAATGATTTTTCCTAATTTATTTGTATGAATAGGTTATTCATATGAATAACCGCACATCACATCGCTTGCATGATCATGTAGTAGTGCCAAGACCCATGCGGCGCATACTGCTTCAGCAATGAGACATCCGATTCACGCCTACTGCAGTTGTGGGCACAGGCACGAAAGGAACATTCAACATGTGAAATATTCTTGTCACTCCCTTTGAAAGGGACAAGATTTATGCATGTAAGGTGCTGAGGGTTTCTATGCCCGTTGATGCATTGAAGGCCAGAGCATTGGAAGAAGCCACATGCTTGGGCGATGTCGTACATCCGGGCATCATCCGAGCAATAGGTCTAGTCCATGACGATAACCTAATGATACTATTTCTGTTTTGGAATGGAAATCATTTGGAAAGATGGCTAACCTAACTCGAACATGATGGAAAGCAATCATCTCTGGTGTTTCATAGAGATGATGCAGAAATGCCAACTAGAGCGCCACTGGTCCGTCAGCATGTATTTGATATTTTAAGTGCACTAGTTCACACTATTCATTACATGCACCAACACAATGTCCTGCATAATGATTTGCATGCGAAAACATTACCCTACACTTCTTGGAGTCATCCGAGGAGGTGTATCTGGGCATTTGTGATTGGGGAATGATGACCCCATGCAGCACTAGAAAGCACTATCCCGCATTACTCAGTGATAGCCCCAACACTATGCGAAGCTCCATTGCTAGGTTTCATCATGTTGCTCCAGAGTGCCTCTGCACCAATCCCCCACCTTTCGAAGTTGCACAAGATGTGTATGCCATGTCTCATCACATCCTGAAAATATTGGACATTTCTGCACCATCGCCAAGTATGGGACCCATAGAAGCTCTAATCAGGCATCTACGATGATTTGCGATTCAGGGAAAGTCAATCGAACCGAATAGATGTCCAAGTACTATAGATTTTTGTGGGATTTTTGACATTGCTCCAAGATGTGGTATACAGCTCAGTCCAAACCAAGGACTTAGACCAGCCAATGTCTGAGTCTTTCTTGGACAGGATGTAACATAAGTGGCCGATCATAGAACTTGTAACATTTTTAGTTTTATATATCATCCAAGTTTGGATCCACTCCATTGCTCAAGTTTATATACTTGCAGTGACATGATAAATGATGCGATAAATAATGTTTAAATATTGTTTGTATAAGTAAATGATGCGATAAAAATGATGATCCAACTATTAAATATGATAAATGATGCAATAATTAATGTTTAAATATTATTTGCATAAGTGAATGTTGCAATAAAAATGATGGTCCAATTTTAAAATATGATAAATGATGTGATAATAAATATTTAAATATTGTTTGTATAGGTTTAATATTATTTAATTGTTTAATATTGTTTAAAGATTTAATATTATTTGTGGTTACAAATTAATTTTATCTTATTGTTATTTTTTAGGCTAAGTATGAGCATGGAGGGAGAGAACTTAGAGAACATTCTCCCACAGGATCCTCCCCAACCAGAGCAACCTCTAGTCCAAGATGGCCCACAAGGTGCTTTTGTGCCTCAAGAGGCTGATTTAGCAGACCAGCTAAATCACGTCGAGGCTCAAGCTATCTTACAAGTGTAAAGAGAGATGCTAGGCAGAGAGGGGCTAGGTATTTTTGTTGTTGGTCCAGTGGATAACGATACAATGCAAGGCGACCTAGTCTCTCTTCGACAAGTACAGAGACTATGCCCATTAGAGTTCGTAAGAAACACCTTGTTTCTTCATTCAGGAAGTGCTAGGAATAAATATGCATAGCCCAAGTTGTTAGACTTGTGGCATAAAATCCTAGCCCACATCCTTCTTCAACGATTCATAGAGGTGGAAGGAAGCATCCCCAATAACCAGTAAATACCCATGTATTTCATCCAACAAGTGTATGTCTACGACATCTTCCATCGACACGTAGATTGGAATGACAAGCATGACTTGTCAGGAAGAGGAAAGGGACATCCTGCAGAGCGCAAGCGAGCAAGGATAGAGAACAGAGAACCTGTGTCTCAGAGACCTCGTGTGCTAACTCCCCAGGCACGCAGTGATCTTGTTGACTTGGCCACATCTGCCATACTTCTCCGTCAATAAGGTGTTACTACTGAGGAGTTACAAGATCACGTTGCATCACAAGCCAAGGAGATCGAGGACCTACAAGCATGCGTACAAATGTTGGAGTCTAAGCTTGCATGCTACAAACAATCCTTTGGATATATTAATTGTCATTCAATCATGCTCTTTTAAAATGATTCACATTCTATTGAAAGAATATTAAATATTCATTCTTAATAGCAACATTCCAACATATATCTTAGGGGATTTCAACATTGATTATACTATGAAAACAACTACCATGGACAAACTCCACTTGTACATGGAAAAATATAGCATGAAACAACTCATTTGTGATCCAACTACAATTCATGCATCAACATTAGATCACATTTGGACCAACACATTCAACACTAATTCTCTCGTTGGAACACATTGCACACATTGGTCAGACCACTCAATAATATACACTAACACTTCATATACATTACCGATGTAGCAAGCATGGCAGGCCCATTGAATGTAATTCATCTTGTTATTAGGCTTAGTTCACATGGTCCTATAATTGGTGCTTGAATGAAGTCGCATCTCCAATTAATCCTCGTGAACAAAATCTCTTAGCATTAAATGAACCTGACCAAGCATCTGACGGGATGCAACAAGCTGAGGGAGGCGATTGATGAGCTCTAGGGAGCTTATTGTGAGCAGTAGAGGTTGCAGGTGGCAGCATTTCATTGGGTAGGAAAAACCATCTTGTCAGGTCTGGAGTGTTCAATGAGCATTGAAGACAATGGCAGCACCAAATGGTGTCATTTGATTGGTTGCAAAAGCAAAGGCGCTCTGGTGCTTGAAATGGCAACATCCAAAATGGAGCTCATGGGGTTCACCTCATAATTGTAGTGTACCACATGCATTCAAAAGGAAGGGTATTTTAATTTAACTTTTCAGAAAATTTTAACAGGTTTACAATAACAAGAGGGGTTTTTAAATTCAACTTTCGAAAAAATTCACTTAGTTCGTAAATAAAGAGGGGTCTTATTATTGGGGGGGAAATTTTAATTGAGGGGTTTTTTAAATACCCCTTGAACGTACGTGATACATAGGGTTTCTAAGTAGTGCACCCCCTGAGAAATGGAGGTGCACTGACCTTTAGCTAGGCAAAGGCTCTAGATTGTGGGAGGAGCATTGAAGACAATGGTCAAGGCCAAATGGCAATCCCCTATTGGTTGGATGCGAAATGGAGCATAAATGCTCAATTTTGCAACCTCTAAAAGCTTTGAAATTCAAGCCAACTCCATCAATGGTGAATTATTTCCCTCATGTGCACTCGCTCTTAGAGAGAAACCCCCTATTTTCATCCATTCCCATGATGTGGTTTGCACCCTTCACCTCCAATGGTGGTGGAAAGAAGGTAGTGCTAACATTTAGAAGAAAGGCTCATGTGCATTTAGACAAGAGTGAATTAAGGAGGCCGCATTCAACAGCAATCTAGTGGCCAATATCCCTGATAGGAGCTTGTATTTAGGCAGGTAGCATTGTGAGATGAAATAAAAATTGGACCTCCCATTAAGCCATGTGTAATGGGATTTTAAATTAAATTTTATTTTATTTTCTTTGTGCAAGGCCAAGAACAATATTTAGCAATGCGTGAGAAGTTGTTAGATAGTTGCTATGATACTATTCCATTCAGTTGTTCGAGACGTGCAATTGAGGCATGCCCCTACGACGATTTTGGTAGTCTGACCTTTGTGAATCCAGCTTCCAAGACATAAGGAGTTCATTTGTGCTTGTCTAAATACACGATACAAATCTTACTTCTAGCGTTATGGTTCTTGTTTAGAGAGGCTAAAGCTTTTTAAGTCCCTTTGGTTATTACAAGCTCAATGACTTGGTGCCTTCCATGCATGATATGGGATTTTCAACACAGGCACCAAGTGTATCTTTCTGCATCATTTCTTCTTTGCTTTGTAGGATTCTTTTACATATTAAATTCTGCAATATATGCCTAGATGAATATCTCTTAGACAATCTCACTCGTTTAGCGAGCATAAATGATCGATGTTGAATTCAAGACTGTGATGCATAGGATATGTTGCAAATGACGTCTCTCTCTTTCTCTCTCTCTCACACACACACACAATAAATTTGAATAGTAAATGTATCTCACACACATAGACACTTATTTCTTTACACCACACACACACACACACACACACACACATGAATACTTACCTAACTATGAATTATTCTTTTATGTACCCCAGTGAAATATTCCCTTTACAATTTATTTTTAACCACCCCACATGCCAAGCCCTCTAGTCATCCCATACCTTCTCTAATCTCTTCTTAACCCATGCACTCATTCGCTCTTTACTCCACTTGTGACTTAAACTTCACTTAGCCCCATTTAAAAGAATTGTCAGCCAATTTCCACCTGTGATTTAGGACAAGATAGAGCTCTTATGCTATCTGCTACTACTAGGGTAGGAATATGTAAGGAGTCTTGTATATTTTTTAGGTATTTTGTTTGGGCAATGTTGCTAGTCCTTTTACTTATTTGTTTCATTCTTTCCATTTGTTTGTATTGTTTACTTTGAAATGCAAATGTTATCCAATCCTTTTGTTGGTGGAAAGCTCGAATTCTTTAGTCTATATATCTTACAAGTAATTGTTGTATAGTATAGCATGTATTGTTATATGTGTTTATGAATTTCATAGCAATTTATTTTGCGCTCACAATGGGGTTGCTTTGAAGAATCAAAAAGAGGAGGTTTTCATGTTGCTTATCTCACGTCAAGTACGCACATTTATGACAAGCTTCAAAGGTGATATTTGCATAGGTATAGTTGTTTCATCAAGAAAAATAGTGTGAAAGCATATGCTTTGAACATTTTGAACGTGGAACATGTCTAGGAGTTTGGCAAATTAGTTTAAATTAACAACTTAGAATTTGCGAAAGGTTAGTTAGACAAGTTACAACTATAAATTAACAATCTTGAAGAAGAGATGTTTTCAACCATCTTTCCAATTTCTTCCACATAAGCAAGTTTATTTTGACAATCAAATGGATGATTGTGAAGTAAAATATTCCAAGGGCATGTACTTAAGTTTAAATTTTGTTGGATGGAATCAGCAATGATTTGTAACAATGATGAATATATTTGTGTAGGAATTAGCTGAATTATACATGTGATAATTTTTGTGTTATGGGGTGCGTTAGAGAAAAACTCAAATTCTTAGAAACATCAAATGCATCAAGATTGTCGAGACTTTCTTTTTCAAAGGAGATGTCCATTGCTTTGCAAAGAAAGGCAGGAAGAAAACATGCAATGTCAACGAAGATATAGAGGAAAATTTGATTGGAAACTTCAACGTTTCATTTTCAAGAAGGCAATACACATCTTCAATGCAACAAGCATTTCCCTTGAAGCCTATGACATGGCCGAAACAATTTACAGTGAAGGTGTGACTATGATTAATGCAGTGGATCATTGAGCGAATATGAAGGACACTTTCACTATGAAGTTGTAGAAAAGGTGCTTCCGTGACCGAGAGAATGCTATCAACATGAGAGCCACAGAGCTGTATTATAACTTCTTCCCCACCCCTTTGGACTATTTTTCTAGTCAAGTTAGGAGTTTGGATATGGATCACACGCGGTCGTAGCTGTAGCAGAAAAGCTCAAGGGGTTCACCTTGTAAAATTTTAGTGTACCACGTGCATTCAAAAGGAGGGGTATTTTAATTCAACTTTTTGGAAAAATTTAACAGGATTACAATAACAGGAGGGGTTTTTTAATTCAATTTTAGAAAAAAATCACTTACTCCATAAGTAAAGAGGGACGTTTTTATTGGGGGGGAAATTTTATTCGAGGAGTTTTTTTAATACCCTTTGAACACACGTGATATGTAGGGCTTCTTATTTGTGCACCCCCTGAGGCAGAAAGGTTGTTGAAGATCACAGCTAACACATGTTTCGGCACACATTTCGCAAGAGAACTCCATGAGTTGCGAGTTAAGGTTTGTGAACTAGAGAAGGCCACTCACCTGCAAAGCATGTTCAAAAGAATATTTACAAATTGATAGTTGCAAATCTTTGAAATGACATAGAAACGAAATTTACCATACGACCATAGCCAAGGTTCGCCACTTGGGTAACAAATACTTGTGTCAGCTCCTCCTTCTTTGATCCATAAATAATATTGGCCAAGGTTGTAAAATCAAATACACACAAGGTGATTCTCACAAACAGGTATGACACATTCTTCAATGTGTACATCACAATGCCCCCTTCATTGTACTCTTTCGCAAGTCGTGCAAAGAGTGCTTTGCACTCATTCATAAACGTGGGCTGGAATTCTCATAAGTTAGCTATTCATTTGAGTGTGGGCTACTTCAAAGCAAGAGAAATTAATTTGTAAAGGTGCTCACCACTGCTCGATCCTCTTTTCGCAACAACACAAAGCAACTATAGACGCGCTTGATAGACACACAAAATAGCGAGCGCGTCTATAGGCGTTGCTTGAATAGAGAAATTACAGGCGTGTCTGATAGCACGTCTAACAGGTTGGTTATTTGTGTGTGTATTGACACATCTATTACTGCATCTACACTGAGAAAATACGAGCCCATTTAATACTGCGTCTATCAGAGCATCTATTTGCACGTGTATTAGTGCATCTATAAGTGTGTCTATGTATTTAGACGCATATTTAGATGCAAAATAGAGAATACAGAAAGTGAGATTTTAGTGTACATCACTGCTTTCCAAACATTGCCCATGATTACCAAAGCACATAAGTTTAACAAAAACATCAATGCTTTTTTGCAAGCCCACATATACAAGAATTAAGTGAGGTGAGGAGAATGAGACAATATGTAAAATAGTTTTGCCAAATTAATGATGGGCTATGGTTCGATCTCATCCTCAATGAGATCAACCCTTGCCAAACTATCTACTTCAAAATCCAAACAAGTGTTTAGATATACAAATACATTCAACCCACTACTACTTGTGCTACTCATGTGCTCATCGAAATCAACATCACCAATGGTAGGCTCGTCCTCACGGGTAATGGCCTCAATATCTATATCTCCTATCTCATGATCATCCTCCTCTCTCGTATCACGGTCATCATCACCTCCATGGCCATGATCATCCTCCATATGCTCCATATTAGTAAATGTACTATACATCACTTTGGAACGTGGCATAATAGGTATGACATGCCACCATCTATTATTATCCACCATTGGTTGATAGACAACCTAATTCAAACACAAATACAATCATGTTATTTTCCTTGCATTGAAGGTATCAAATATTTAAAAGCGAGTATTTTTATATGTGTGCACAGTACCTGTTCACATTGTTGCGGTAGTACTAGTGTGTCCTTCCTACTTTGCCAAAACTTTGTGGAGTCAATAGTTACAAAGCCACTTGCATGGCGTTTGATTGTTGCATTAGGGCCTCTTTCCACCACGTTCTTAAACCACTTTACATCCAAAACATACACAAAGAAGCATCAAAAGTCAAGCTTAATAATATCTTGGATTATGCCACAATAATCATCCATGGCTCCATTGGCTCCCTCGAAGCTAGCAATGACACTGCAATCTTGTGTGTTTCTCTTATCATCAATCCGTTGTGTTCGAAAATGCTTGCCCTCACACCATATAGCATTGAATATAGTGCACTACACTAAGAAAAAATCAATTAAATAAGCAATCTAAATTATTGAAAGCTCCTAACTTATGCATAACATTCTATATACCGACCTTTCTCATGTATCCCCTAGCATACTCTCATTCTTCCATTGTGATATGCATCCCCTCGTCTTTCTCTGCTTTCTCCATGTCGTCAAGTAGCCAATCCACATGAATATCCTTTGGAAGTGCTCTTAGATACTGATGGTATGGCACACGAGATCCGTGGTGTGTATGAAAGAGGGCCCTTTCTTCTTGTCTTCTTGCCTTTGCATCCTCGTATCTTGTCACGCATCTTTTCATCACATCACTATTAAGCACGCAATAGAGGTTGATATTATTAAGCAAGTCCATGTCTATTACTTTGTTGTGTCCTTTCCCTTGAGGCACAATAGAGGTCATGCTTAGGTCTTCATCATCTCTCCATAGTCGTGGAAGAGAACTATCCACATCAACAAGAAACTCAGAAATATATACAAGTGACTCTTGTACCAACCAACCCTCGGCCATGCTACCTTCGGGTCTTGCATTTTGTCTCATGAAGCCCTTCAAGGTCTTCATGAAGCACTCGAGGAAGAACAACCATCGTGCATGTATAATACCGCATATAGCAATCTCATCCACCAAATGCACTATAAGATGTAGTTGGCTTGTGAGAATAGAACGTGGAAATGTCTCCTCCACTAAACAAACCACCTCCACTAACATAACTTGAGCATTCTCAAGCATGGTGGGATCTATTTCCTTTGAGCTCACATACCAGTGAGACATGAACAATAGACGCAATTAAGAGTTGAAGGTGGGATCAAGGTGCAACATCGGTTGCCTACTTATAATTAAAAGTGCAATGCTTACTTGAACACTCGCCATAGCCTGGGAAGTCATGCATCGTCCACATCAAGTCAGCTTTGCAGTTGAAGTCTTGTGACAAGGGAGGCCTGCTCACATCATGTACATTGATACCTCTCCAAAGTATCTCCAGCTCATCAATCAAAGGCTCCAAATAAACATCAGGATTTTTTACTTTATGTTTCCCTGGAATTAGAAGGGACAACATAACATGTCCTTTCTTAATAGCCATAGAGGGTGAAAGATTATAATTCACCAATATCACTGGCCATACATTGTAAGAGGTGCTTTTGAGACCAAATGGGTTCACACCATCCATACCCAATCCAAGTCTCAAGCTCCTAGGTTCTTCCTTGAAGCTTGGCCATGTGTCTTCAACATGCTTCCACACAGGAGTGTCTACGGAAGTTCTCCACTTGCCATCGGTTGATCCATGGAAGGAATGCCATGACATGAGCTTTGCAATGGATTTGCACTTGAACATATGTTGGATGCAAGGGATTATGGGAAAATGTCGCAGAACCTTATGAGGCACATCCAAAGTTTTGAGATCTGCTCTATATCTTGCCTTTCCACAAGTAGGACACTCTCTTGCATCCTTATGTAGTCCATGAAACAAAACGCAATCGTTGATGCATGCATGTATGCGCTTGTAATCTACTCCTCCAAGAGAGGTGACATGTTGCCTTGCCATATCTCTTGAGGTCGCTAATTTATTCTCCCTTGGAAGCATTTTACAGAATACCCTGCATGTGAAGACCATAAATGAGGAAAAGCATTTGAGTAATTGACCCACTAGCATAATTCACCATGTTTGCAAAATAGACTTTACTACGAACCCCGCAGAAATGGTTCAAGTAATCCTGAATGGACTAGGAGAGGGATACGAGAATCTAGTCCAGAGTATTGCCATGCATTCAAACTTGCATTGCTCCATCCATAGATGGTTTGCAAGTTTAGTAGCTCAAGGGAGGCACGTAGAACAGAGAATGTGCACCCGTCAAACAGTGGAGTCGATGCTGCAGTAAAAAGATCATCCTGCTCCATGCTATCATCCCTCCCTTCAGATTGATGGACATATAAATCCCACACCATATCATCAAACACCTCCTCCTCCACGGTTTCATGAGGTAATGGCGGAGGGCTACTATCACCATCACTCCATGCATCTGTAACGGTCCCTCCTGAAGATCCCACCTCATATCGTCGATGCTTCGCCTCCTCACAACGAGCATAGGGCAACATATGCGGGTGTGGCACTGCATCCTGTATCAAATTCAAATGATATCATAACTCAAACATATGAACACCCATAGGTATCTCAATCAACCTTAATACTTTAACACTTACCATGTTTACGGTCGCATCCCATTCTCCATACTTTGAGATGTGATTGAGTGTAATCCTGCATGCATGATACATGTTTCCTCGACATCGATCACACATACATTTGATTTTTTACTCCAACCACATTTTGGGATGGTGGATATGGAGGGATTCATCCTCACTGGAGCTACTTGGTTAAGATGAAGACATCCTACAAAAAAACAACCCAAAAAATTTTCTTTTCTTCAAATATTTAATCTTAAAACTCTGTGGTGCGTCTAAAGGTGCATCTAAAACCGCGACTGTCTATTCTATGGTGTGCGTCTATAGGCACATCTAAAACGGTATCTGCTCTATGTATTTAGACGTGCAATTACAAGCGTATTTAGATGTGTGTATAGATGCGCCATTAGATGCGCTTATAGACACGGTTTCCAAATCTACTTTTAGCATGCTTGCTTTGCTTTTCTTCACATAAGCTTCGCGCAGCTTGCTTGCTTTGCTATTAATAGATCTATTAGATATCAATGCTGCACTCTCGTGTAACTACGCAGGAACCAGCTAACTCTACTTGTAAGCCCCCATATGAGGAGAAGGCATTTGAGTAGCTTGGTTATCCAATAGGTCCTGGTTTGGACACCAGATGGGGGCCATGTGTGGCCTGATAGCTGGACAGCTTCATATAGAGTTGGCACACCCCCAACTAGGCTACATGCAAGTGCATTGTTTCTTTGTACTAACCCCTCCGCAAATTGTGTCATCATGCAGCTTGAGATCGTGGGTAGATACCCTACTCCTGTCAAGACAGCCTACCATTGCCACCATCACAGAGGAGATACATGGAAGCACTTTTATAATGATGGGTTGATTACTGAGGAGCAGTATATCTGGGCTACTAGAGCGTCCCTCGAGGTATTTGAAAGTAATTAAATAATGTCAATATTAGAGAAACAATGAATATATTTGCAAGTTCATTGAGTGATTAGAGAAACAATGAATATATTTGCATATTTTAAAATGTATTATTAAAGCTTAAATGCTAATACAATGATTATTTGCTTTGTAATGAAACTATTAGTAGATATGGGATGTAAAATGTATAGTCTTTAATTTAAGGGCCAATTATGAACTAAGCTTGAAATTACCGGCTCAAAAATATGGAAGTCTTTGATAACCGGCCAGGATTTAAACATCCAGGTTGAGTATAAGAGTGGTTCCAAAAAAGGTTTCTTTCTAGCACTATCTTCCTACATATTGGGAGTCTGTTCATTCCAGTCCGGTTCCTTGAAGTGGTATAACAAAAGTCAGAGATACACTTGCAATGGTATTCAGAAAACCCATGGTGAGGGTGAATCCTCACTCAGGTAGAAATGAACACCCGCAACCGCACTATGGAAAGGTCAACGGAAACCATGTCCACCGGCTGACATGACGACATCCCTTCATGGCTCTACTGCAGCCTCGCTCACTCCGATTTCTTTCAAAATGCCAGTGTTCACTAATTGAATTTTCGCCTAGAGGTGTCGTGTTTCTTCATGTGGTGGATTCCTTTCGGGATTTTTGTACTCGAGATCATTATTTTAGAGAGAGACTTTGGGGAGGGATATTATGGATGTATGGTTCCTGTTTTTGTATAAAGAAGTAGAGTTGTTTTATTTGAAGGAGAAATCATAGTGTTGTTTCGTTATCTTGTGTTTTTTACCTGCTGTCGTGTAGATGTCGGCGAAACTCACACAACAAAGATGCAACATTAGCTGCTGCTAAGGGGAAAACAAAGGTTGTGGAGACCGCAAGATATCAAGCATAAGTTCTTCACTTTCATGAATGTTTTGTGCTCGGTCTTCACAACCTTCATTTTTGACTTGAGCGTTAAACAACTGCAATAACAACAGGTGAAACTGGGTGTGTCTTTGATTTTGTTATAATAGCGCATCTGTGCTTGTTGTAACTTGTGTTTTTTGTTGACCGGCCTCTTTTAGCACCAGTGACCTTAGGAAAGGCAGGTTCAACATTGCCACTTGGTTCAAGCCATTGTAGGCCATTGGCTTTCCCTATGCTGACCTATGCAAGCCATTGTCACTTGGTTCAAGCCATTGTAGGCCATTGGTTTTCCCTATGCAAAGGGTCAATGGCCTACAATGCTTGAACCAAGTGACAATGTTGAACCTGCCTTTCCTAAGGTCACTGGTGCTAAAAGAGGCCGGTCAACAAACAACACAAGTTACAACAAGCACAGATGCGCTACTATAACAAAATCAAAGACATACCCAGTTTCACCTGTTGTTGTTGCAGTTGTTTAACGTTCACGTCAAAAATGAAGGTTATGAAGACCAAGCATAAAACATTCATGAAAGTGAAGAACTTATGCTTGCATTCCACAATGATATAAGGGTAACTCTTGTGCTCCTTATGTCGTGACCACATAAAAAACAGAGTTGTGCCTAAGTTTTCGTGCCACACCATGACACTCCTTATGCAGACAAAACATATGTCCTCCTTGGATAAAGTAGAGGAGTGGCTGATCTCCATAAGAATACCTTTTGAACAAATCCGCAAATTGACATATGAAGGCCAATTCGGGCTACATGGTAGTGTTGTACAAATGTGTTTGCAGATATCGATAGAGCACAAACTTTTTCTACCCACTTCATTGATGATAGCGCAACAATGACAATCAAAATAAAGCATTGCTTGCAATATAACCATAACTATGCTCGCGAACTCGTGCATCCAACTATTACAATGTGCGCACTACATGAGCTACTAAAACCCCTTGTCCAAAGAGAACGAAGTGAAAGTTAATACAATGTGGACTCAGCATATTGTAAACCTCCAAATGTTTGACGGAAATGAAACACCTTACACAACAACAAAGAGTAATAGCAACATCATTAGATCTCTTAGCCTTTTTCACGATAAATATTGTGAAGAGCTAGGATTTCCAACATTGTTCTACTGGCAGAAAAGATCATACGATACATCATCAAAATGAACATACCAAGACATTGTGAAGTGGGAGCTAAGACACAAGGTTCAACGATTTGCATTTAGTATTAAGAACTTGTTTTTTAAAACCATGCAAGTGTTAGTCCAACAAGTTCTTTCATCAATTTGGTGTGCATGCGCAAGGTCGGACAACTCCAAGGGATCACTTTACAAGCACAAATTGCGCTCATAGATACTAACATTTAGCAACTGCTACAATCCAAGATAGGTTAAAGAGACTTCTTATGTTTGCGCACATCGACTAATTACAATCAAAGACTCAAACAAAATATCTTTGGAATGCTAAGACAGTTAGGTCCTCCCACCTTCATTGTGACTTTCTCTGCTGTGCTGAAAAGCGATGGGAAACATCACACTGTCATGCTTGTTGAAGCTCTCAAACAACATACAATCCTGGGGGGCGCCAACTCAATATGTACTATGTTACTACCCTCATCCAAAATCCAGGGTATGGGGGGACAAGGTCCATAAATAATATGCATGGATCAAATATGCAAGGGAAAAATATGAAATATTCATATCCCCCCTCCCACAAAATATAAGGTATCTACTTTGAAAAATATGAAAGATTTTAAGATTTGTACATATTTTTCATGATATGTGAGGCCCAAGGGGGGGGGTCTTTTGGATGAGGGGGGGTAAAACAAAAAATACACTAAATTATGAAAACCCATCCCCTTTCAAATGAATGTAACTTTTTCATGTGTTACCCAAATTTCAAGGTGTAAAGGTCCATATTTGAAGCTCTTTTAGTGTAGAACACAACTATGTTAATTCAGAATAATTTCTACCCATGTCATATTGTTAAATTCATCTCATACTTAAGATTTTGATAGGTTTTCTTACTAAAGGGAGTTGGCGCCCTAGGCACACAATACATTGAAAACAATGGCACCACGGTTGATTTACAACATACAATCAAACCAGATTCTATTACAACAGCGCAATACTACACAAATAAGTTTCGAGCATTGAAGACGTTACTACGGCAAGGCGACACTATTTTGGGACGGACATAAGATTTCTCTTTTGTTACAGTGTTCCAAAACAGAGGTAGCCAACATGACTATGGTTTGTTGTGGATTGACAATGCTCCAATTTATAAGAAATGTGATAGTGACATCATTGAAAAATATGTGGATGACCACATTGCAACTGACAATGCAAAGTTGCCATTGCATTTAAAAGACATATAGACACATAAACACACAAATACATGTGCCAAGAACAAGAAAAAATGTCAATTTAGGTTTCCACACCCACCCATTAGAGAAACCTATGTGCTACTACCTTTGCACAACAACTCTCAAAAAAGGAGCCACAAGAGAAACTTCAAGATGATATCAACCATATTGTTGGATAAGGAAATGATGTTGCTAGTTGGTTATGATGCATTTCTTGACATTTTCAAGTTACAAATATCAAAAGATGAGTACCATCTTGCCTTGCAAAGCAACGTTTCTGAGCCTACTATTCTTAAAAAGACAACCCAAACTTGAAAGACATAAACACAAACAACTTCAATGCTACGATTTCAAAATTGTGGGAAGCAAACATGGACATCCATTTTGTCATCAAGTCGCACTGAACAGCCTCGCACTACACATCTTACATAACAAAAATTGACAAAGAGACAAATGAGGCAGTGAATGTAGTAATCACATATAGTCCCCAAAAGAACGTGCCTACAAACGAGTGCATCTGAAAAGTGGGAAACACAATACTTAATACTCAACATATTAGTGTCCAACAAGCTATGTACCGTTTCTTGTCATTGCCTCTTACCAGTGCAATAAGGGAATTCATGAGGAACTTATCTACATAAAACAAGCATTGCGGAAGAACTGACAATTATGCTAAAAAGGCACTGTGACCTTCAAAACCTCAACCCAGCAAGCATAAACATCTTCTTTTATGACATTGTTTCTAAATATCTCAATATGCACGGCCAAAACTTGGAACACACATGCCTGGCGTCTTTTGCTACAAGTTCACTATAACAAATGGCATGGCATGATAAAGAAAACGTTGCAAAATAATTCGCTTTAACCATTACAACAAAAACACAAAGCCAGAAGAGTACTATAGAGAATTGCGCTTGCTAATAACAGTTCCAGACATCCAAACACTCACTTCAGGATAGAGACCCAACTCAGCATGACATCTACATTGCAAATGCAGAATCGATCACTGCAAACGAGTCACTCTTTAACAAGATGCCTTCATGCACAAGGTTTTCACCGAGTAGCATTATCACTACAAGCTTTGGATTAAGACCATCAGTAAAAATAAATGTAAGAAAAGATATGTTTGACCTCAGCATACAAACGCAACGACATAAAAACAACAACCAGGTTCAATATCCTCAACAATGTCCAAATCGTGTTATGTTCAACAAATTGTACTAAAAAATGTATCAACAAACAAACTCTGACCAACATGCCATAATTGTCCATATCCACTTGAAAAAAAGGGTAAGACCAAAGGAAAGATTACACTAGCTCATATCTACAAATGCGAGTTCAGAAAAAAGTTCACTATGATGGTCATCGCAGAGGCACTCCAATGATTATACTTGCACAAACAAACAATAGACATTGAATTGCATCGAGCTCTCTTAATGGTGAGTTAATGGCTTACACTGAAAAAGTAGAACGAGGAATCAGAGGAAGCATAATACATGCTACTTTCAACTACCTATTATTGACAAGTTGCATACACACAACAAGACAAAGCACCTACAGACATGCACACATATGCGTTTACTCAACTTAAAAAAAAACTTACGGGCGCATCTATTTGCACGTCTAGAGACCCACATCTAAAGGCGTATCTATATAGTAGACAGACGCTCCTATAGACGCGCATATAGACACATAAATAGACACTCTGCTAGAAAATTTAAAAAATAGACAGACGCATCGTTAAATGCCTTTATAGATGCATTTATAGACGTGTTTATAGATACATTTGTAGACGTGCAAATAGATGCCCTTCGAACAAACAGACGCATATATAAACTCATTTATAGAGACCCTGATATGGGCTAGGCCATCTCTCACAATCTGCTCGCAAACAGAAACACACTACCACATCTTGCTAGAGTTGAGGCTCTGATACCATGTAAGAAAACAATACAACGTCTGTGCTCAACAGATAATAGGATCTCGTACGCAAGAGAGAAAAGTAGATAGTATGGAGAATCAAAAAATTTGATTACTATAGAACTGATACAATAGATGGCGCTGCCTCCCAACCGTGTGCTCCTATGAAAGAAGCTTCAATGGCATGCTGGAAACAGTAGAGGACAGAGGCTGATACTAAGGAATCAGGGTTGCTGTAGCCAGTTGATGAAATGGGCTTCACAGGCTTGCTCTTATATAGCCACCACAAGTAGTCGGTTAGAGCCAATTGGGTGACCGACCCAGTCTGCCCAAAATGGCCGACTCCGTCACAAAATAGACCACCGACCACATGATAGAACCGGTGCGCAAAATAGAGCAACTAACCTATGGTCATCGTTTGGCCCAGAGCCATCCGAGATCATCTGAGGCTCCAAACGGGCCCCCCAACCCAAGAGTGGGCTGCCCCAGGAAATGCTCTGTCTACCCTCAGTGCGGTCAGTCATGGGATGCCTTCCCGCACTTGCATGTAGCCTAGTTGGCGGTGTGCCAACTCTATCTGAAGCCGTTCAACCATCAGGCCACACATGGCCCCCATCTGGTGTCCAAACCAGGACCTACCAGATAACCGAGCTACTCAAATACCTTCTCCTCATATGGGGGGCTTATAAATAGAGTTAGCTAGTTCCCGCGTAGTTACACGAGAGTGGAGCATTGATATTTAACAATATGTACCTCTACCTCTGTGGTGTCCACTACATCACAATCCATAGGTATCCATGTGCCATGATTATTTTTCCAATGTCTGTAAGCGTATCTCATGTAGCAAATACTCCGCACTACTATATCTGGTTACTATACTTTCTTTAGTAAGTATACATCGAAAATGGTCTCCCTTCTGCAAACCCTCCCTAACATCCCACATTGGGTATAGAAGATTATCAAGAAATTCATTTTCTAGGCCTTTGCATACCCACATGGTCTTTGTCTTGTGAATGAAGAATGATTTGAAAAAATAATTAAATGTAATGGAGGGCATGAACCAACTAACACTCACAGATTTTGAACCGAAAGTAAACTTCATTGATGATTGAATATCTGATCTCATCTTCATTCTAAATTCATTTATAGAGAATGGATCAAGAAGAGGCCATTCTAGACTATCAAAGTTAGGGAGAGGAATAGGACAAAGGCTTCCATATGCACCTTCTCTTCGAGGAACTTGGTAACATGAATTATAGAAAAAAATACTAGACTTTGTCAAGGAGGCAGCACTCCGTCCTGAGAACATTGATTCCCTAATATTTGAATGGAAAGCTTGAAATATTCTTGTGAGACTATCCAAAGGCTAGGTTTCAACTTTGGTAGAGGGAAAGATATCTACATAGAAAGAAAAGAAAGATGTTGATGGGCCAATCAATCTATCTCTCTCAATCTCTACCTATCTCTCTCTCTCTCTCTCTCTCTCTCTCTCTCTCTCTCTCTCTCTCTCTCTCTCTCTCTCTCTCTCTCTCACACTTCTCTCTCTCTCTCTCTCTCTCTCTCTCTCTCTCTCTCTCTCACACACACACAAATCTCTCCCCTCTACTGTCTCCCCCTAACACCCCTCAACCCCCCCATCTCTCTCTCTCTCCCTCCCCCCCTCCCCCTCTACTATCACCACAAGACACCCTCTCTCAAAACGCATGCACACATACAATCATTACAATGCACAATTGAACTAAAAATGAAAAAAAGTCAATGTAAAATAGAGATACAATTTGAAGGAAAGCAAGTTCAACTGGCAGGGTCCAAGTTCATGTCTCGAGCTATGTACATGTGCTGAGCCTTCACCTTAAGTCCTTTTTTTGTATTACAAAACCCAACAATGTGACCCTTCGCTCTATCCTTTCTAGAAACCTTGAATGGACCTACTACAAATGGTTATATTGTGAGGGATTCAAGTATCACTGTTGTCCTTCAAAATGCAACCCACACAAGATTGAATCGATAGCTTTGGCCTAGGGGAAGGGGAGTGCTTCACCATTGTAGAAATAATGGGAGCAAGCAAAGATAAAGAGGTTGGGAGGAGGAAGAGGTTGAGAGGAGGAGGTTGAGAGGAGGAATAGGTTGGGAAGAGGCTAAGAGGAGGTAGAGAGGAGGAAGAGGCTCAGAGAAAGGTGGGGAGTCAATGGGGATAGTTTGGGGAGACTCCTGGGAGGAGTTTGGGGTGCTAGGGACACTTTTGGAAATTTTTGCTTTTTTGGAGGGAAAAAAAGTCGCGGATTTGGGGGCCTACCAAGAGAGCCTAGGAGGGTATGGGGACCATCCAAAAGTAAACGGGGGGAGTAAATGCCTCAAGAGGTGGTGGGGGCAAGAGAGAGGCAAGTGGAAGCCTAGTGGGGACCAAGGAGGACTCTCCACCAATGAGAGGTCAATATGGAATCCTCCATTCTTTTAATGCCCAAGCCTTCCCATTGGCTGGTTTGCTAATCACAAATCTTAAGGGACTAATCCAAGAGGTCCTTTTTGAGTCCAAAATTCCCCTAATGGTCTAGGAAGTCTTTTTGAGAAGCTAAAATCCTTCTTAACAACACTTGCTATGATAGAATAAATTTGTCAATTCATAACATCAGATAAAAGTAGAGAGTTGGAGAAAGACAAGTACGGAACATTAACATATAAAGAAAAGAACTTATAGATCTACCTCAGTAGATCCATTATGCAGGAAGCTGTCTCATTTCCAGAGGCACAAGAAGAGTATCCAAAGAAACATTTGGATGCCAAATTCTTTGAGATTCAAGATTCATTCTCACCTAACACAAAGTCACAGAGCGGGGGAATATGCCATGATATGATTATGGATCCCATATGTAAAGAGGCAGGGAAGTTTTTGGTTGAAATTTTCAATCATAGAGAAGTGAGAAAAAATTATATGTCAGTAAAAACTCTTACATTCCTTTGTAGAGAAAAACTACAAGACTGGCTCAACACATATACTTGCTGTTGCTAACCAATTATGTATCCACTACACATAATAGCAAAGCTACATTGCCCATCTATTGGCTATTATAATTGGGTTTGCAATAGAGCAAGAGGAAGACTCTACACCTCTCTCAACACAAGATATAGAGGACTTTAAAACATTGATATTATTGCCAAAATGGGAATCAGAGCCTCCATCTACTCTCAATGTGGATAACATGGATGGGTGGCAATCCGAATAGATTCTAGAGAATGACAATGTGGAACCATCTACTCTCAATGTGGATAACATGGATGGGCGGCAATCTGAATAGATTCCAGAGAATGACAATGTGGAACTCTTCCAAAGAATCATGCCACATAATGAATTTGCAAGTGAGCCAAATAGCATTCCTCTTCAAGAATCACAAGTCACCAGCATTGATGAATCCATGACTTTAGAGTCACAACCCCCACATGTCTCAAGTGGCACCCTATAACAAACTGATGTTCAAGAAATAGATCAATATTCCACATGGGCACATGGGAGTCAATTGTATGTCCAATACAAGCAAGGCCATAGCACATTCAGGATCATATAGCATCATAGTCAATAGTTACAACAATGGTCTCAACTATTTGCTACCATGGCATCAGATGAGCAGGAAAGAGAAATGGAAATGCAAATGCTCCCATCGATCCAAACCAAGTTGCAAAGTACCGATACTGAAATTCATAAGCTCAAGGAAAGCATGGCAAGACAAATGCAGCAACAGTTCCTTGCACAAAATGCTCTAGCAAAAAGTAGAAAGGATGCCCAACAAGCCATGGTTTCTCTTCAAGAAAAACACCTATAGCTATCTGATGCCTTGAACAGAAAGGAAGAGATCGAGTTATCCCTCTCCAAATGCAAGTCACTTGTGATGATATTAAGAAGGAAATGCTGCACTTAAATGAAAGATTACTACTTAAAGAGAATCAACTCCATGTCATAATAGACACAAACAATGAATTGTAGAACAACCTCAAAGAAGGTAAACATCAAATTCAAGCACTAGAGAAGGAATGCATGGCATCAAGTGAGATACTTGTGAACACCAAAGCACAATTGGGTGCTCAAGAGCAAGAGATACTCCGAGGATACTCCAACTCCATGTGCTTAATGATCAATTGCCAAGGCATAAAAAAAGCAGCTCAACAATTCAATAGTCTAAAGCTTGCATACACCTCCACACTAGGTAAGTATAAAGAAAAGTTCATAGAGTGGCAAAATCAAAAGGCAATAATTTCCAAGTTGGAACTCAAACTACTAGGTCAAGATGATGACGATGCGGAGGGATAAGAACATGATCTTTTGCTACATGGCATCACCACATTATACCAAGAGCTTGTTGCAATCCTCCAACAAGAGGATCCTTGAAGGAAGAATATGCATACCATGGAAACACTTGCAAATCAAGATGTTACAAGCAGTATCTAGTCTTGATTGGACCAGGCCAGTAAGCACAAAGACTCTTAAAGATCTATGTCAGCAGCAGATGGATGAAGATGAAAAGAATGTGTTCTATCTCTCAGTGCATGCAAATCTCATACAGTTAAAGGTCGATGTAATACTATGATATGAATGCTTGATAGGAAGCCCCCCTCTTTGGGTAGTAGCCGGCCTCCTACCCATACCGCAACAATCACCAACAACTTCCATGGGTCATAACTCCCATAAAAATCCAACATTAAAGCTTTCAATGCTTGTCCCCTTTCAAACGTTGAAATCCCCTTCTAAACCTTTGAACTCATGTGGAGGCGATAGCCTCCATCAATCATTATGATCAAGCGCTCTCACCCACACGGGGATGAGATCTGCTTTCCATGCTTTAGCATACACCTCTCACCGGAACATGACCCAAGGACCTATGCTACACTATTGAACACCTATGCTACAACAAGCAATGACACAACTATAGGTGACCAACACCCTCGGAACCTGCACTTGGGAGAAAGAGTGACAACACAATGCAACAAGAGAATGGACCATTCCTTGACTTGTTAAATAAAATATATGTTGGCTCACAAACACATGATGATATTTCAGCTTTCAACAATTTGCATGTGAAAACAGTGCTAGACAAATGCAAAATACCACACCTCTTTTACACAAATGCGACTAAAGACAAACACAATGACTATGTGTTCAAAACAGTAGAAGGAAACCCACATATTCTAAAAGCAAAAGACCACAAACACAAAACATGCAACAAGAAAATCAGCATCCCAACAGATCCAAGAAAAATTGATGGTTTACACAAAGAGCTAAAACTAAAGACATGCATGATAATCGAAATTTTCTCGAGGAGTTTGGATATTAATGATGCTATTGTAAACGATGCATATAGGGTTTTTAGAGGGTCAAATACTGATGACAACCCACCTGTAATCTGGATTTAGCTGACCAAAAAAGTAGCTGGTGCCAAAGCACATGCTGATAGCAACCACAAGTATAATGTTGAAACATCCCAAAAGTGGACACCAATAACGCAAATCACAAGGGAGTCCTAGATTGGTAATAACCACTTAAACAGTGCTTGCAAAACACCATTCTCAATATAGCTAGCATCTACGAGAACCATCCACCATTCTCAAGGCTTAACCATAGAATCACTCACTTTTGACCCTTCAAACATAAAGGTACACCGCCTTGTTTCCACAGGTTTATTGCGAGTACATGACCCAACTAACCTATACTTACTTCATGAACTACAACTACAAAACATTAAAGTTGACCCCGGAGTTTTGCAAGCAATACGACACCTACAAATTGAATCCCCATGGAATTTTGGACAAAATAAGCTCATACAAACAAATAAAACTACATGCATGATACAAAGTATAAATGCACTATCCTTCTCTTCATAACACTACCAACACTAATAAACATCGTGACATCAAAAGGGTTAGAACTCCTTACATATTTCCAAGAACACATAAAACTTGTACACACAATGACCATGTATGCGCCAGGTTGTGAGTGTCTCCTCCTCACAATAATGAGTACAAGGGATGATAAGCAAATGGCAATAATAAATGTTTACAAATGGGGGCAAACAAAAACTCATTTCCTCATTGAAACTTTACAACAATTGTACAATAAAGTACCAAATTAAATTGAGACATACACACTAGTTGACTATCAACTACCACTCTAACTTTTTTTCCAAAAAAGAGGGTTTTATATCAAAAAGTCAAAGTGAATTGTTATAGTAAATACAACTGTTCCTTTCAAAAAGTGCGACCATCACTGCTTAGAGAATCTGGTATTCTTCCTTTGGGATAGACATGCTAGGATGAAAGGTAACAGATACAACAATAGTATCATAAGATCAGTGTGTCTACTGTGTGTTTCTTAGCCCCGCATTGTCCTAGGGTTCACCCTGTCTCTGAGGTTTTCCCTGAGTCAAAGCATTGAGCATATGTATGTATATATATAAATGTATGTATATATATATATACTTTAACCAGCACACATTAAAACTAAACCCTAGCCCATCCATTTATTCCTACACATTACATCTCCAAGGTAGGCCAATTGAACTTTGTTCAGCCTTGTTGTTACAGTTGCAGGTTTAAATTTTGTGAATTGTAACAATGTGTGTAAACAAATGGTAATGTCACAGAGGCAGATTGGTTGCTAAAAGAATAGGGCAACTTGCTTTGGCTTGTACTGAGTACTCATCAAGGCTTTTGGTTTTCATTCGGAAGTTCATCCTTTAAATTGCAAATTTTTTAGGGCAGATTGGTTGTTTGCCATGCTAGGAGAATGAGAGGATTTAAATTTTTTGAGCATGTTTGTACTTTGGCTTATAGTCACCAAGTCTTTTGGTTTTCATTTGGATGTTTGTGCTCTAAATTTGCAATTTTTTTAGAAGAGTAATATGTATGGACAGATGCATCAAGTTGACAACCAAAGCACCCTCATAACGTTGCAATACTAGGCCATTGCATTCTTATGGCTCACAAAGAAGTGTAATATGTTTAAGATGCATCATGTAGACAACCAAAGCACCATCATAACCTTGCAGCATCCTTGCAACACTAGGCCATTGCATTCTTATTGCTTGCAAAGAAGAAAGTCTTTGAATTCGATTTATGAAAGTAATGGATTGCAACCTTAAGTAACCCTCCATACATCTTGCGTATGGAATGATAGTGAGTAGAGCATCTTCGGTGAAGAAAGGCTGTGACGATGAAGTTAGCTCCAGTGCAAAGAGTAGTCAAAATATAGGAGAGCCCTTATTGCAATTTGGTGATGGCAATCTACGTGCATTAATTTCCTAGCTCCTAGCACCTTCCAAGTGGGGGATTCATCAACACTAATGTTGGTTGAGATTAGCCAAGTAATAGATTGCATTGGGCATCGACTTGCATTTGAACGTAAACTGTTGGCCAAGTATGGCACATACAAAGCAAAGGATGCCAACTATCCCTCATGTATAAGAGCGAACTTCACTGACAAGCATAATTGTGGGACAATCACACTAGTTATTCCCCACCCATATGTAGAATAGTTTAGAGATGTGCTACAATTGGACTCTTTCTACAGAGTCAACAACTGAGCAACAGTGACAAAGAGGGGCCATAGTACTCCTTCCATGTAGATGCAACCCTAATGATAGTGAGAGGGAAACCATTTGACATCACTATCACTTTAATTTGCTAACCATTCATTGCAACATATATGCCATGGGAAAGCTCATCGATAAGATCTCTTAATGGGACCATCTCCATGGTTATGGGTATTATATCTTTTGTCATAGTCAAGGTCAACATTGATGGCACCACTGCTAATAAATTGATCATTGCAGATGGTCGAAGAGATGAAAATCGTGCTGGTGTGAGTTCTCTTACCTAAAAACTACAATTAGGTGAATTTTTTTATTGCAATGTGTCTCACACTACTATATGACCAAGAAATATGATTTCTAGAGCGTAATAACATTTTGGCCCACCTGGTTCAAGAGCATAATGAATAAGCCATCATTATGTATGCTTTGAAGAACATCTCATACATGCACGCGAAGAATATAATCGGTGTATTCAATTTCACAATCTTGGCCAACGTCTTGGAAGGGAGCAAGTAGCTCGAACTCAAAGAAGCTTTTGTGAGCCAAGTTTCCAAGCTTGGCTACGGATGCATGGTAATGACTTCTCGGGCTCCATTTGTTCGTGATGGATATGATTTGTTGCTGCTTCTTCTACCCATATTGTCATGCAGGTCACCGGTGTTCTTCATTTTGTGGACTTGAATTTGTTGCTTGTCAAGTTCTAGTGCGATGGGTGTGGAGGCATGCATGTGAGTCATGACTTGGCTTGGCCTTTCTACTACACCTACAATAGAGTACAGCCACTTGTGGAGATTCCCTCCTTAAGGGACGGATTGTTCTTGTGGATGGGTTCGAGGTCTAGATCCCTAGTTCACATGTCGACAAGCTTCTCTCTATGAGCTTGACATTTGTGTTCTTGCACAATCAGAGTATTTTGCGTACACGTACCACCCTCCTTGATACTAAACCCTCGGGTAGCTTTACAATAAATAGCTCCGACTATGTGACTGCCTTTGAGGCAAGTGCTTGATGTATCGCACCTTGGGAGTTGTATTGGTTTGCAGAGTTTGTGTTGTAATATACTTCTAGTTTAATGTACTCTCTTCTAATGTCTAATGCATTAATGTTGAATTGCAATGGTGGGCTCCTTAATAAACTACTAGACTGTAGATTTTAAGTGCTCTATTTTGGTGTGTCATTTTGCATTTGCTTGTACAAACAAAGAAATGTAATAGCCCTTAGCAAACACCATGCACACTAAGCACACTAGCATCGCACCAAACAGCCTGCACATGCATGATCTTACCACAATGGTGTGCCCTTTTTCTTATGGCCTTGCGCACATGACCTGACCACCACAACAAGAGAGTAGCATTTCTAAGTGCAACATGGAGATATTACAAAATGTGGACGCTTATGACTTAGTGAGGAACAATAAATTTCATATGCAGTGGCCGAAAAACTTAGATATTACAAAATTTGGATGCTTATGACTTAGTGAGAAATAGTAAATTTCATATGCAGTGGCCTAACAACTTAGATATATTGTGTTCATTATTGAACTTCTTCACTGCATGCACATATATGAATCGGTACTCAAAGTCCTTTATGAGTTTATTGTTGCCCTAGGCAAGCATCCAAGCTCTCCTTAGGTAGCCCTTGCAGCAGTGACTGGGTTTCACTTTGACATTATTCTCAGCAAAGAGTACATTAGGAAAAAAGGGAGCTTATTTTGGGGCCTTTGGCAAAATGAAAACCTATGGCGAAAGGGCCAACGTTACGTTGCAAAAATTAGGAAAAATAGAAAGAATTCAGAAATGTCACAACAACGGATTATTCAAAAATTAGGATTCTAAGTCTGACAACGGATTATTCAAAAAAGATCATGGACTGAAATGTGGTTTCCTCCCAAACTAGTCTATTCTCCTCTCTCTCTCTCTCCCTCCCTCTCTCTCTCTCTCTCTCTCTCTCTCTCTCTCTCTCTCTCTCCCTCTCTCTCTCTCAGATCTACTTACCCCACTCACTGAGGATCTCTATTGGGCAGTTCCGGGCCTCTTCACATAGACTTCGTATCGAGAGCAGCAAAACAGAGTGACTCCCCAGAGAGAGGCGCATATGCACATTATGTGACATGCAACAAGGACGTGATTAATATGTTCTTGCAAAAAAGGCAAGACTTATATCAACTTAGGAATACCCCTCCTGAAAATTGGGTCATGGAAGCGAGTCTTTTGCTTGGAAATAAGGCCTATAAATGGTGGATGAGCCTCGAGGAAAATGATAGGATCCCTAGGTATTGGGTTGAATTTGAACAAGCCTTCTTAAAAAAAATTTTACCTAAAAATGAGTCAGAAAGAGCTTGGGAGGCTTGGGACAATTGTACTATGGGTAAGAACACTCTAGTCCAGTACATAGGAAACTATAGGGAGGCAGTCCTTAAGCTAAAAGAAATTGATGAATTCCAAAAGATAAGGGGTTTTGTGAGAGGTCTCAAAGACACCTATAAGGTTGAGGTGAGAAGAAACTCTCCCAAAACCTTTGAAGAAGAAATGAATTTTGCCCAAATATATGCCGATACGATGGGGAAATCCAAAGCTCAAACTTTGCAACAAATAGGTTTTGTTCCTAAATTTTACCAAACTTCCCAGAAACTCAGGCTACTCAGGATTTGATAGGCATAATAAAAGATGAATGGCCGACGAGCCATCTATTTGCTGATGCCATTGATTTTAGAGGGTTTGTTTGGCATATGTGTAAGGCATTTCTTAAACTTACACTCTAGGATTTCAGAGAAAATCAAGGAAGCTCTATTGCGATGTTGGCCAAGAATCAATGGAAATTTCATGCCCCACTTGACAGATTAGCCACTTAAGACTCAAGGCTAAGAAGAGTGTGGAAGGTGACCACATCTTTTAAGTTGAATTTTATGCCTTGGAAAAGTCATAGTGGGTAAGTTGCCAGTGAGGGCGAGGATCTTCAAATGCAATCCCTCTTGCCCCCTTTGCAACAGCTTTAAAGAAACCCATATGCATTTAATGTGGGAGTGCCAAATTTCCCGGGAGCTCTGGAAGGAAGTAGAAAAGAAACTAAATAGTATGCACATTGTAGTAAAATTGAAATGGAAGATTGCTTTATTGGGTGATAAAGGTGGGCAAAATGATTTGATCTATCAGATGCTTCAATCAGTAAGAGCTTTGGTTCCGATGCAAGTATGGAACTACAAAAATGGGGTAGTGTTTCAAAGGATTCCTAGTGGAAGGATGCCGATTGAAATGTATCTTGATGAGATCTGTAGTTTTTGTTAGAAATGAAGCATGTAAAGCCCTTGGGCGGCTGTGGATCTGAAGCTCTGCCTTTCTTTTAGAAATGCACTTCTTTTCTTTTTGTTTATTTCCTCTTTACATTTTAATACAAGTTTGAATTTCCACAAAAAAAACGAAAAGGGATTATTTAAACTCGTGAGAGAATGTTTCTACCTTGAATATATAGAGCAAGTGAATAGAACAACAAAGATGAGAATGAATAAGGTAAAATCCTAGGAGAAAGCTTGCATTTGAAATTAAAATCGAAAGTCGAGAATGCGTCTGATTTGATCAAGAAAGGAGGTCAAGAATTGCTACGTTTAAGAAATGAGGCTTGGAGAATTCAGTGATGAGGGATGCGTGAGTAGTACAAAAGGATCCACACTGATAAAGACGTGTTGTCTCTGGATCAGGAAAGGGTGAAACAGGCTCTTTCAGTACATTCTGTGGAACCAGTTTCTATAGAGAACTTGACAAACACCTTAAAGGTATCATGGCATAGATTAGAATAGGTTGTACATGAACAGACCGAAGATAGTAAGTCACTGCTAAATCCCTCAAATCATTTGTGTGCTGTTATATTGTTACACTCTTTTACTGTTTGGGAAAAGGCACGCCCTTGCGGTAACTTCTACACATAAAAGGGAATTAACCAGCAGCACATTGCAGTCAATGCATCTCTTTGTTTTGTATTTTAGGTGAGCCCAAGACTGGGTAGAAGCAGCAAGCAGACCCTCGGCAGTTTTTTAACTCGCTCCTGATGTACAACCAAACTAGAGACACAACATGAATCAATCACTAGTGTTCACCATTCTCTTCCGGAATATACACAATTTGAGTCCAGGAACTGAAGAGGCTTTCTCAAAAGCCTCCTGATAATTTTGCAAACAATTAACCAAAAAACATTGTAATGCAATATTGGTCTCAGGATGTGTCGAAAAAAGAAAAGGAGTTGCCATATGGAACTTCTGTTTAAGTTTCTGCCCCTCAACACAAAACGGTCCTTGATAGCTCTATGCCTGTGACAATAAATAGAACTGGTGCAGCCTTCATGAAATGATATAAATGATTCTGCAAGCAGTGGAGAAACTGCATATCCTCAGATTTCCAGACGTTGGGACACTCTTACAGAGATATTTCCCTTGCATCCATTACTGGCCCTACAGAGATATACACCAGGTGTTGTACGCTTGCAAATCACACAACTCCTTCACCCCATACATCCTCTTCATTAATAAGATTTACTTGAACGCTGCTGCTTGCAACAGGCACCTGATGTCGAGCAGAAAACTAAGACCTCAGGAGTGAACCAGCAAGAAAATATTTGATGCAAAAATATTACACAAAGATCCATGTTGAACCCGCAAACGTTTGGGGAACCCTTCATAGACCAAAGTTCCAATAATAAATATATCAGTGGGGGGTAAACTGAGACATCAATGTGATCTTAATAACCAGTGAAATCTCGTAGTCTACTGTTAGCAAGTCCACTCCACTCTGTGCCAGTAGCTGGGAGAGAGATTCTACAAAGAAACTTACATCAGTGGGGGATAAACTGAGACATCAATGTGATCTTAATAACCAGTAAAATCTCGTAGTCTACTGTTAGCAAGTCCACTCCACTCTGTGCCAGTAGCTGGGAGAGAGATTCTACAAAGAAACTTACAGGACAAATGCAGCTTCGCACAAGTTCATCACCACTTGAGCTTGCGTTAGATCCCACCTGGAAAAAATAGAGCATCCAAAATTCACTGAGATTTCTGTTTGAATCCACTGCAACAGAGACACAAGCAGAGACCATGCAAAATTTTCAAAAAGGTAATGTCAACAACACCTCTTTTGCTCCACCAACTACTTCCATCTCACACTGGTAGCAGGAACCCTCAAAACAAAATTCCTGCAAAATACAGTGATACCAAACGTAGCACTCCTCAAGTTTCGGTGATTTACAGACTCCAAAGACTTTTTACAGCACTAGGGTGCACGTTTTGTCTTTATGTTAGGTTTTTGTCGAAAGGCGGGCATTCAGATGAAGGATGTTCAACCTTACGTCATGCTATTTCATATTAGAAATTTAATTTTGAAGACTTGCCTGCTGAGCCAAGTGCAAACCAAATACATAGCAGAAAAGATATGAACCCGTGGCATCTCTCATTAATCTAGATCCTAGTCAATGTATGCACATAAATGTGATTAAACCATGCATAGATCTGGATGAAAACATTGCAACCAAAGCGTGTAGTGATATGTCCACAAAACAGGACCAAAACTAAGTAAAGAGAGGCCTTACAGCCTACATTGCATGGGCAGCAACGAGCAGATCCACTGGTGTTAGATCTGAGTCCTCCTGGTGCTACCAAATCTCATGCTCTTCCTTCTACTGCATGCCTCTCAACGAGGTCTTCAGTGGCTTGGAGAGGATCCCCAAAATGCTTCTTCAACACCCTCCCTGTAGATCTCTACACAAGCACTTGGGGCTGCTGGAAATGTTCACTGCTAGCGCCTAGAACTGCACCCTGCAATCGCCGAAATAGTCTCTGAAGTGTTAATTCAGGGTCCTTTATTATGTGGGCCCTTTTCTAGCTGACCAGGCCTTCTACTGCTGACCGTATGGTCTACCCCACATAAGCTAGTTGACCTCCACAATATGGCCAACCAATAGTCCTTCCAGCCGACCTATTCTGGCTGAGAGAACTGCCTTCAGGGCCTATAAAATCTTCATTTTCCTGGCTCATACCCTTTTCCAGTCATTGATGAACAACATATCGCATCCACTTCTATTCCAATTTATGCTTCTTTTTTTATTACATCTGCATTTACAGAAAGAATAGCCAAGAGCACATCATCCATGTCAGAAAGGTGCTGAAAATACAGGTTGCAACAGCTTCATGCCAAAGCCAGCATGTACACTTTTATGGCCAAAGGAGTTGAATACCTCAGGCACATTGTGGGCAATAATAGGCGCAAAGCCAACCCCTCAAAGGTGGAATGTGCAAGACAATGGCCGCAGCCACATAATCTTACTGCATTGAGATATATTTTTGGGCCCTGCCTCGTTAAGGAGTTCATACAGGACGGGCAGCTTCTTTCTGGAGCTGAAGAAGATGTTTTGTTGTGCCTGAAAGAACCACACCAGTTTTGAGCATCTGAAATCTGCTTTGACTCATGCCAAGGGTTGTTGTGCCCCAATACTTCAAGACCATTCATTGTGGAGGTGGATGCTAATGGCACGGAATTAGGAGCCATTTTAGGGCAGGTGTAAAAGCAGAGAGTAATAGCTCTTGAAAATAAAAAGTTTGATGCTAAAAAGTTCGATTCCCATGTGTATGACAGAAAATGTCGGCATCCTACCTGCTCCAAGAAGTGGCATTGCTACCTGTATGGGAGTCGGATCAGATTCAACAACACTATCTGCAGTGGGTATGCCATTGGGTAATTGTGTGCCCACACTGAGAGGGCTTCAATAGACAGTTCATTCTCCCACCTGTACGCCCCCAAATGAGGAGGGGCTCCGTGTGGGCATGAAAGGAAGACACATCTTGATGGAGAGGATTATCCATCTCGGCTGCAATCTGATTAGCTCGTAGGCTGATACACGGGAAGCATCTACAAGAGCTGACAGGGCTGTGCTTAGGGCATCATGGAGCTATATGCTACAGCGGCAAAGCCTGCGATGTGGGGTTGCCAGCCTATTACTATGTTAAAAGTGTCCTATTAATTATTAACCAATGCAATGCCACTGAGAATCAGAGGCGTGGTAGCACTTTTGGTAGGTAATAACACGGTTTCTTTTTTCAAAAGGGTTATATTCGAGAACATAATGAACATGACTTGATCTGCTCAAGATTTGGGGGAAAACAGAGTAAAATGGAGAAGAGAATTGGATAAGGTATGATAAGGTTTGGATTTCTTCAAAAGGTAAGCGCCTTATTTGCCAATGCTTCAGCAATTGTCACTGCTAAGAATCAAAGATTGAGTTCTTATTACTTAATGTTTGGCACATTTTCTGCCTATGAGTTTCTAGCTGTGATCAGCTTGGCTAAACATCTCTAAGTATGGTTGGCAATGGATTGAAAAAGGACTGGTCGTTAGTAGACATCTAGGATGCCCACTAGGATCTTCCTTTGGCTTCTTGGAAAGATTAGAGAGAAATTAAGAATGGGGAGGGGGAAGCTTTAAAGCGGGAATACCACAGTAATAGTCCTTGAATGTGTCTTGCCGCATTTGTTGAGGAACTTTCACCATGGAGATTCTGTACAGCATTCACCCAACACCATCTCTCTTACTTGTATCAACCCTCTATATGCATTGGACATCTCCCCAACCTCTAGTTCTTGGCACAACACCTTGTAGAGTAAAATAGCTGGCCATTGGGCCTCAGTATTTCCGATACCTTCTCATCCTTAGCTCTACCAGATGCTTTAAGGCAAACTCACGTTGTACAGACTTGATCAAACTTCTTCCAACGATACCATCGGCCAAGCCCTTTCATTGAGATACTTGCAATCTTTGTGAGATAGATATTAGATATTAGCTAGCGGCCATTGTTTGCATCTAACAGCCCTCTCTGACACGTCCCAGCACTCGTGAAACCCCTGATCTGCAAAACAACCACACACAACATCAGAACTGAGCAGGCTGCTCACCACCCAACCGTGACATCTACGGGTTGTGATCCCGAATCAGAAGATGTCCCCTCCGAGCCACGAGCTGAGCTACTGGCACAAACTCCCAATCAGATCCAAACCAGCCTGGTGTCCCATACCACCAGGTGGCGCTGTAAAGCCCTGGATCTGCCACTGGGCCTTGGGCTACGCTAAGATGCAGGCACGCGTCCGCGACTCAATCCAGGATCAGAGACCTTGCACCTGGGAACGAGACTTGCTCCCAACTGCACACTGAGAACTGAACCCCCTGGGCCTCTTTTATAGACTCGGGGGCCCCGGCGCCAAAAATAGCGAAGATCTATAAATAGTTCGTACCCTTGCCACTCAACCCAAGAATCAAGCCTGCCTAGCTCTAAGCCTCCCCAGGCTAACCTGAGCTAGTTCTGTGTACCTAGTACACGTCAGATACCAATCCGTGCACATGACATACTCCCCCTCCTCTAAGAACTCACTCCTGAGTTCGCTAAGAAATCTGGAAATGTTCTTTGGAGGTTTTGTAATGTCTCCCATGTTGCATCCTCCTCAACACGATCCTTCCACTTAATCTTGTATTCCGTGATAGTACGATTTCGAATCTGTCTTTCACGAAATTTAAGAATAGATTCAGGTTCGTGAGGAATAAAAGTCAAATCTGTAACTTCTATAATCGCATGAGGAGAAACAAGTTGATCATCTGCACCCAATACTTCTTTCAGTCTACTGACATGAAAGACTGGATGTACTTTAACATCAGGCAATTCTAGTCGATATGCAACTGGTCCAATTCTTTTAATGACCTTGAATGGGCCACAGTATCTGGGGGATAATTTCGGAACCAAACCAGTACTTAGGCTCTTGGATTCCTTAGGAATTCTCAAATATACCATCGTTTCTTCAGAGAACTCTCTGGGTGAACGATGTCTATTAGCATAAAATCTATCCCGATCTTGGGCACTTCTAATAGACTCCTCTGCATTGGCCTCTAAAACATAAGGCCGGGTAGGATCGGGTAATGCAAGAACGGGTGCTTCCTTGATAGATAACTTAAAGGTTTCAAAAGCCTTGTTCATTGCATCATTCCAAGAGATCGGCTGGGTAGATCTGCGTCCACGACCTTTCAATATGTTGGTCAAGGGTGCCGTGATATGTGAATAATCACGCACTGACTTCCGAAGAAATACCGTAAATCGTAGGAAAGAACGAAGTTGTTTCACAGTCTGAGGGATAGGCCATTCTAAAACCTTCTAGATACGATCCAGATCAATGCTAATACCTTCAGAAGAAATCCTGTGTCCTAAGTAAATGATCTCCTTCATAAAGAAGTCACATTTACTCATCTTGGCATAAAGCTTATGCTGTCTTAGAACAAGTAAGACAACCCGAAGGTGTCCTATATGATCCTCAAGCGTTTTACTATATACCAAGATATCATCTAAGAACACTACAACAAATTTGCCCAGATAATCTCTAAACAAATCGTTCATCATCTGCTGAAAAGTAGCAGGAGCATTGGTCAAACCAAAAGGTAATACGAGGAACTCGTAATGACCATACCTAGTCCGGAATGCGGTCCTATCTATGTGTTTAGCATAGATACGGATTTGGTGATAACCCGTACGCAAATCAATCTTAGTGAAATACTTCGCTCCGGCCAAACGGTCTATCAAATCATCAGAACGAGGTAAAGGATAGCAGTTCTTAATTGTAACTTTATTTAGTCGTTTATAATCTATACACATTCTCCAGGAAGAATCTTTCTTCTTTCTTAAGAGGACAGGTGCATCCCAAGGTGATTTACTTCGGCGGATATAGCCCATATACAGGTAATCCTGAAGCTGGATAGCTAACTCATCCTCCTCTACCTGGCTCATCCTATAAGGTGGTACACTGATAGGTTGAGCCCCTGGGACTAAGTCTATGCGATGATCTACTGCCCGTTCTGGAGGTAAACCTTCCGGCAGTTGAGCTGGGAATACGTCCTTAAAATTATCTAACAACATTCTCAATTCTCGGTGTTCAAACACACTTAATTCATTCTTGTTAATGACCGAAACAACAAATGAAGAAAGTGGAATCAAAACACACTGATAGACATCATAATGAGAATTGTTTAATATATTCCGAAGCTGCATCGCAGATACAATAGGCCCCTGAGAAGGGGGAATCTTATCACACTGAATACAAAATTGGGTGTCCTTGTCTACAAAAAGCTTAACTCCTGCGAAGAATGGTAAGGCCCGTTTCCTCCGCACTCTCAGGCTCAAGAAAGAAGGCCGGTGTTTTTATTGCGAGGAGCGGGACCACACAAAGAATGAGTGTCCTAAGCGGAAGAACAAAAAATTGGTGCTAGGGCCGAAGCTCCAGGCGGGTCCACGTACCGCAGCCAAGGGAGCCAACCAAGTCACGATGACATGTATTTCAGTGAATGTCATTACCTGCCCCCTTTCTTGTAATTGTACCTTTAATACTTCGTTGTTTGGTTCCCATGATCTTTTCCGAGTTTATGGAAAAGTTAGGGACCAACAGGTTCACATTCTCTTTGATCCGGGCAGCTCTCACAATTTTGTTAATTACAAATTTGTGCAGAAGATGGGGCTGTCCACAGTACCTAGCGACCACACCTACGAGGTGCAGCTTCCAGCTGGGAAGCAGTTTTGGGATCGCAAGGTTGAAGCGCTTCCGATCCGGATTCAAGCCTACACAGGAGCTCTCACATGTTATGTTATGCATCTAGAGCATGTAGACTTGTTGATCGGGATAGAGTGGTTTAAAACCCACAATATCCAGATCGGATGGACGGAGCATACGCTTTCCTGGAGGCGTTGTCCGTAGACTTCGTCTCCCCAATACCAGTCGCATGCTGAAAGAACTTGCGTTTGTTCTTTCCAACTCGTTTCGGTAACTGTGGTTGCCTTGGTACCGGCCATGGTATCATCATATATGCGCGCATATGTCATGGCCTCCTTCAATGTTGTGCACTTGTTATTCTTAATCTGTAACTTATAGGAGTCTGGCAAACCATCCACGAAAAAACCTAACAAGGTTACAGGATCCATTTTAGTGGCCCTGGTTTGCAGATCCCTAAATCTTTGAAGATAAACTTCAAAAGTTAAATTCAATTTTGACATATCGAGGGCCTTGAGCTTGCCGACGATATCGTAGTCATCTTCCTTCTTCAGGAACTCCTTCCTGAAGATACCCTCAAATTCTGTCCAAGTATCAGGCTTAGGCTGGAGTTCTTTCCACCAAAGCAAGGCTTTACCTGACATAAACCCTGCTGCAAGCTGAATCTTTTTCTCATCTGGATAGGGGTGGAATTGGAAGTGTACTTGCCACTTGTGCAACCAAGTGTCAACTACCTCCTTTGTTCTTGATTTTTGGTCACCTGGAAAAGGATCCGGAGTGATATTCGGGCCTAGCACGGAAGCCATGGCATCCACATGCGTGAGTGCCTGAACCGTGCTAGCCAGAAGAGTCAGAGTTGCTTGCATCCCTTGGAGTTGCTGTGTCAACCCCGATTGATTAGCATTGACCTGCTCAAATTTACCATCAAGAGCAGTCGTGAACTCACTGAAGGCTTTCTTAGTTATCAGGTCGTCATAGAGACCCTGATCATCCTCTTCCACTGGAGTGTAATCTAAGTCCTGCTCTCCCATAGTGAACTCGGGATTTGGAGCATTAGACATGGCTGAAATTTGATTTGATTACAAACGGAGAGAAATAAATGACTGAAACGAAGCACAGAGGAAGATGGAGCAGAAGAAAACCGTCCCAGATGAAGCTGACGGAAGGAGATGCTGAAATCTGGTGAATCGGAAGACCCAGAGTCACGGAGCCTCCCCGAACCCGCAAACCAGATGCGCAGGCTGCAGTAGAAACTGTGCGGACTGCTGACGTGGCCTGTACGGCTGCTGACGCAGGCCGTACGGTGGCTGCAGGTACTGGCGCAGTCGCTGTTCGATGCAGCAGCAGGTACAGGAGCAGGCGGAACAGTCCGTACAAGCTGAACGGCTGTCGCTGAAGCTGTACGGACTGTTGCAGAGGCTTTGGGAACCGTGTAGGGCTGACGCAGGCAAGGGCAGATGCAGGGGAGCTGATCGAAACAGGGCGCAGGCTGTACGGACGAGGCTAGCTGGGCACGAAACTCGAGGTGAGGTCTCGATACTCGAGGCTACTTGTGGGTAGCCTAGCACCCAGCCCCCACCTATATAGGGTGCAGGGCTGCCTTATTTGGAAGCTGGGCTTCCAAAAAAGGCTGAGCCCCTCCAGCTTTGGAGGGGTGCTTTTTCGAAAAAAGCACCTGAGCCCCTCCAGCTTTGGAGGGGTGCTTTTTCGAAAAAAGCACCTTCCTCCTGCGCAGGCTGCACGCAGCCCTAGGCGCAGGCTGTTCGCAGCCTGTTGCGCAGGCTGTGGACAGCCTATTGCGCTGGCTGTGGACAGCCTATTACGCAGGCTGTCCAGCCTCTACTGCCTCGTCTACTGCGCCCCTTCCTAGGCTCCGCATCCCTTCCTCCCTTGCTGTCTATTTCCTGCACATCTCTCCTTCTTTTCTGCTCTCTTTCTCCTCCCTCTAAACTTCTCTCCGAGGCCTTCAGAAATTTCGATTCTCTCACACTCCTATTCCTCTTGCTTTTCCAGATATCTGTTCACCCCTTCTACCCCAGGTAGCCAGCAAAAACGCAGCAGGAAATTTCGAATTTTAGGGCATACCTGGAAGAGAAATCCGTCAAAATTCTCGCACCAGAAGTTCCTACCTCAGGAGTTGGCTCTGATACCAACTGACACGTCCCAGCACTCCTGAAACCCCTGATCTGCAAAACAACCACACACAACATCAGAACTGAGCAGGCTGCTCACCACCCAACCGTGACATCTACGGGTTGTGATCCCGAATCAGAAGATGTCCCCTCCGAGCCACGAGCTGAGCTACCGGCACGAACTCCCAATCAGATCCAAACCAGCCTGGTGTCCCATACCACCAGGTGGCGCTGTAAAGCCCTGGATCTGCCACTGGGCCTTGGGCTACGCTAAGATGCAGGCGCGCGTCCGCGACTCAATCCAGGATCAGACCTTGCACCTGGGAACGAGACTTGCTCCCAACTGCACACTGAGAACTGAACCCCCTGGGCCTCTTTTATAGACTCGGGCCCCGGCGCCAAAAATAGCGAAGATCTATAAATAGTTCGTACCCTTGCCACTCAACCCGAGAATCAAGCCTGCCTAGCTCTAAGCCTCCCCAGGCTAACCTGAGCTAGTTCTGTGTACCTAGTACACATCAGATACCAATCCGTGCACATGACACTCTCCCACCATATATTTTCAATACTTCAACCTCTTAGTAAAGGACTCAACCGATTACCAGCCTTTTAATAAGTCTGAACCCTTGAATTTTAGAGGAAAAGCATTTAAAGATTTACCATACCGTCCAATGCCTTATCCTCCTGTTCCTATAACCACTTGACCATCTTTGTCCATTCTGGATTCCTATCCGTGCATTTAGTCAGCCATTAAGGCTACTGACCTTCACATTAATTTTGGTACTCTTTCGGCACCCCATTGCTTTGGCTTTCAAGGAACATAATGTATTTTTCTCTACCCTCCTGCCCATTCTACATAAAAACCCTATTCTCTCATTCCAACATTTCCAATATGAAGTGCTTCCAAACAATGGATTCAGAAGTGCTTCCAAACATTGGAATCATAGAAGCGAATCTAGAGATGTAGGTCATCATGGAAGGATTCCCTGTTTGCAGCTATTAAGTCTTTGCAGTGGAAGTTGCATGCATGTATGGCTGCCTGTTCAGCCAACGCTATTGAGGCAGACAATGGGTGCCCTTGATGCCAGGTTGCTAACGAGATGGTTATGCATTTATTTTGGGATTGTCAAGACACATGATTGCAGAAAATCTTGGGGTATGGCTGAGGGAAGCCAGTACAACAGATCAGCTGGTTATTAAGGTACCATCAGAAATGCTTCTCAGGGGTTGTAGCAGCACTATCCTCAAGAATGGGATTTGACCAAAACTGAGGGGTGTTGTGCTACATAACGGAAACTGCAGGAAACCCCAAAACGTTGGCAGGGAGACATGGAGCTGAAGATTGGACCACCAGTTCCTTTAGGTTCTCCAAATTAATTATCCCCTATATTTCATATGCTATAATTTAACTTTGCTTGGTGCACTCCACACTAGCACTAATGGTACCAATAAATCTTTCTATCCTTCTCGTGTGTGCATGCATGTGCATATGTGTGTCAGTTATGTCTGCGTGTGCACATGCATATGTGCATGTTTGGGTGGGTGTCTGCATGTGCATGCGTGCGTGCGTGTGTGTGTGTGTGGGTCTTGGGGGGGGGGAGAGCAGCACTTACATGATTAGGAGTCATAACCCCACAGCGCTCAGCCACTCTCAATAAGTTCTCCCCAACTCTAGCAGTGCCAATCACCTACAATGATAACAACACGTGTCACATTCTTTGATGGATTCAAACACACTTTCCCTATTAAAAATTGATGCTTAATGAGGATAGAGAACGGGTAGGAGCCTCTCTACATGCCATCATATCCAAGCACACGTCACACACATGCTTGATAAGCATTAAGTATTAATTTATCAATGGTGAACCTCCATTCTAACTACATTAAAAAAGAAGCTAGTCAAGGAGAAGTTTCCAAAGACAATATTCCAAAAGGACTTTATTTTAAAAACTAACTAGCACTCTTAAAAATAATAGCATGTGTGAAACAAACTTGGCCAGATGTCAAAAACAAAAGGAAAATGATAGAATTGAAACTTGGCCAACAATGGTGAATCATTATCTCTCGGGAAACAATGGTGGTCCCTCTCTTGGGTTAGGAAGTTAGAAGGCCAAATGTACACAGCACAAACTGAACATGCCATTGGCATGCTCCAGCCCATGGACATGCTGCCTACCTGGTAGGTGGAGCATCAGACAGGTGAGCAAACCCACAGCAGCAGCCAACAGTTTACAGGTCTGCATGGTAGCCACAGGCTGCCACATCACGCATGGGACACATCAACACCAGACAGTACCTAGCAGCCGCTACAAGCCAGGTTGGACAGCCGTACAGCACCTCTTTATTGTCACCATAGTTGCAGACATATCCGCTCGCATGCTGAGGCAAACATTTGCAAATGTATACATAGAATGTATTTGCAAACCTGACAGCTGTTTGACATTGTGCAATCTTGGGGTTCCCCAAAAAAAAGTATCCTAACTCAGCACCTTTTGCATTGTGAGATGTACATGCACTTCTCCATCTTTCCAAGCCTTGTTAACAAACTTTATGCTCAGCCTCCACACATTGTCTCCACTGTCCCAGCCTGTTTAAATGGTCCATACATTTCTTTTAATTGTCCACGTTTGTTGGCCTTGCCCTTCATGCAAATTGTTGCAAACTCCAAATGGTTGCACCTAACAAAAATTTGCTTGTGCCTATGACTTCACATGGCACCAGGTGTGTCAGCACCAACAAACATTTGCTTAGATCTACGACTTTCACATGGCAACCAGCTTTGCCAGAAGCCTTTTTCAAATTGGTTTACAGTAGGAGGGGGGCAGCAACTTACAAACCCAAGTATTTGTATTCACCTGCATTCTTAAGCGCTTATAAAACTGACTCATTGCATCCACGTGTTTTTGTAGGTTACTATCTTTTTGTGAAAAAGATACCCTGCATATAACAGCAGAAACTGAGAAAAACCAGTAATTTGTAATCCCTCTCCACTGTGGGATCTTATCCATTTTTCTAATTCATTAATGAATAGGAGTTGGTAGGAGTGGGCAACCCTGTTTGACCCCTATATCACTGCTGATTATTATCTTTTCCTCTAAGCTTGATACATCTACTAGCGCCCTTGCCAATTCAGCTAATACATTTCCGTACAACCTGAATGTGGCTTCTCTCAATTCTTGAGATACTCTATCCTTAGGGTATTGTGTCGAATGCTGAGAGAGAGAGAGAGAAAGAGTAACGTCATGGCACCGACTTGGGGCCGAAGCGACTCGATCAAGGAAACAATAGACACACCCAATGACATGAACTTGAGTGTCAACCACCAAGACCCACACGGGTTTTACTAAACTTGGTAGGGAAGGATGGCCTATACAGTGAAAGAGCATTTTTAACATCAAGGCACATACCTGGAGCCGGAGTAGCTCGTCAAACGTCAATCAAGGATCAGACACACACACACACAAGGACAGGAACCAGAGCCTCAAAACGGGTTTTACTTAACTGGCGGGGAAGTCCGAAGGATGGCTTAACCAAAATTTATCTTGCAAACATACACATAACCACACACAGGACATACATTTACACAGAGATATTTGAATTAAGTTTCTATCAACGATTTGGAAATAAAAGTTGTGAAGACAAAATTATTTCATTCAAGTCTCTCCCATACAAAGAATAAGAAAAATGCTCTCAAACATCCATTTTTTTATGGCTATACCCAAAAATAGTGCACCACGAAATCCAAATTAAAAAAAATTCATGCAGCCTAAATCAGCAAGACTAATAAGACATATTGTTCAATATGCTGTCTAAAATGATGAAGTAGTAAGATTACCGTCTCGGATCCCTTGTTGAACGATATACAAACTTCCTCTCCAAACTCTGCACTAGAATACAAAAATCAAGAATAACTATTTGCATTATCAACTCTTTGATACAACTAATCAAATAACCAAAAGGATAAACAATGCCCAATCCTTGCAGAGACCAAGTGTATTACAGCCATAATGTCAGATCATGCCTTCTGATTTTAAAAACCAAAAGCATGTTCCTTCCTGATGTCTGTTTTACAATGCGACCTTCTTGCCATTAAACATAAAAGCCCAAATACAAGAATCAAGCTTCTGACAAAAATCTCATGTACAACAATAGTGCATATCAAAATACCTAGATGTCGGCAAATTTAGCAGTAATTTCACCTCGTGTGGCCTTTGGAACAGAAGTTATAAGAGAAAGAGAGAAGACACAATATGTAAATAGAGAACATACTCTCAACGGAGAGTGGGTGCTTTGTGCAGAGCATGCTTTGGGATAATTAAAAAAACACGAAGTGGGAGCTTCTCAATATGCTAAACTAATACACGACCAGGATCCAGAGTCCCACCAATGGTGTGGTCCTCTGATCTAACCACAAGGTCCTTCTCCAATCTGCTGGCTATCTCTAGACTCGAGTCCGCGTGCTCGACCTCGAGCGTCTGTAGACTTTCCGTCCAGTGTGTTCTTCTCCACCTTACTGCCTGTGAATCAGCCTAGGTGGGCAGCCCCTGCCAAGCTTTGTCTGCAGCACACAGGTCCCTGTTCCACTGCTCCAACCTGCTTGTGAATGGCTGCTCTAGAAGGTATAATGATCACAACACCTTGCTGCCCTAGAAGACAGCCAAGGTCCCAGCCCTTAGGGAACTCAGTCTGCTGGATAAATAATGGGGCATGAAGCCCCTCCTTTTATAGGCCTAGGGGCCTGTCAAAAAACCCGACCAGTCTGTCCCAATCTGGGCCGACTGGACAGACCAGGTTGGCTGGCCCAACCAACCTGGTTGGCTCAGCCCAACCAGCCCTTTAAGGGCTCACAAAACTAGGCCTTTATGGCCCACACTTTTAGGGCTTTTGGCCCTCCAATCTAGGCAAGGGCCCAGCCTATATAAGGCCCCTAGCCAGGCCCTTTTGGGCTCCTGCTAGGCTGCCCTTTGCTGCTGCTGGAGACCCTTTTGCAGGCTGTACTCCTGCCCATAGCCTCTGCCATCTGCCCCGTATCTTTCTTCATGCAGGCGCCTTCCTGCTACAGCATCCTTGCCTCCTGCCAGGCCTTCACCAGCCCCATACAGCCACGTATGCATACCGTACCCTTCCGTACTGCTGCGCTGTCTGTCCTTGCTGGAAATCCCTGCGCAATCAGGCTGCTGCAGGTCCCTGATGTCCACATGTCTGCCCTGTACATCAGGAGCTCCACGACCTGCCAGGTACCCTTCTTTCTTCTTTTGGGGCACATCCTGCCCTAGGTCTCCCTCCCCCATGCTCTCCTCATTTGGGGGCTTACAGATGGGAAGGTGACCTTTCCAACACCCCCTCTCACCGACACATCTCAACCCAATGCCAACACGTCGATGACGATGCTCCAGTAACTCCCTGGTCGTACTCCTCTGGAACCTTTCGGTGTAGAAATCTTTTCCTGGCTTTTCATCTAGTGGCTCCTGCTCCACCAGGCCTAATTCTGCTTCCGCACAGCATCCTAGTACACAGGTCCATCTTTGGTAGCACCTCCTGGTACCACCTCCTTCAGTCACATTCCCGCCTCTGAACTCGAGCAATCCAACCGTCATGATCTTCCAGTCGTCCCCCTCATAATGAGTGAACAACCTGGAGTCTTCCACGCACCATGCTCTGAGGGTCTGTTTCAACCCATCCTTCTTTTGGCAAGGTCTGCAACAAAAGTACATCTCCAGATCACCTGGACTGCGAACTTTAAACGCACCTGACTGAACCTGAGTCACCCTCCTTCTCGCAACGGCACAATCCTCCAGTCGTGGAAGTCGATTCCCTAGAGCTTCTGAATCACGGTCGTCCTTCAGCAAGGTCCCTGCCTTCAGGCTTCCACACCTGTGAGCCTCCTACTTGTGCTCTGATACCATGTTAGAAAAATACCCAACAGAGGGTACACACAGCGGAAGACTTATAGTAATGCCCAGGAGCTCACACTGTGCGGTGTGGGTGTGGAATCACAAACTTCTTTACTTTATGTGCGTCACATAGATGTGCAGACTCATCAATAGACAATGAACCAGCCAGATAGAGAAACCACCAAAATATATATTTCCGTCCAAAACTATGGACACAATACAAGAGAGATAGATCTAGAGTCCCACCAATGGTGTGGTCCTCTGATCTAACCACAAGGTCCTTCTCCAATCTGCTGGCTATCTCTAGACTCGAGTCCGCGTGCTCCACCTCGAGCGTCTGTAGACTTTCCGTCTAGTGTGTTCTTCTCCACCTTACTGCCTGTGAATCAGCCTAGGTGGGCAGCCCCTGCCAAGCCTTGTCTGCAGCACACAGGTCCCTGTTCCACTGCTCCAACCTGCTTGTGAATGGCTGCTCCAAAAGGTATAATGATGTCATGTGCACGGATTGGTATCTGACGTGTACTAGGTACACAGAACTAGCTCAGGTTAGCCTGGGGAGGCTTAGAGCTAGGCAGGCTTGATTCTCGGGTTGAGTGGCAAGGGTACGAACTATTTATAGGTCTTCGCTATTTTTGGCGCCGGGGCCCGAGTCTATAAAAGAGGCCCAGGGGGTTCAGTTCTCAGTGTGCAGTTGGGAGCAAGTCTCGTTCCCAGGTGCTAGGTCTGATCCTGGATTGTGTCGCGGACGCGCGCCTGCATCTTAGCATAGCCCAAGGCCCAGTGGCAGATCCAGGGCTTCACAGCGCCACCTGGTGGTATGGGACACCAGGCTGGTTTGGATCTGATTGGGAGTTCGTGCCGGTAGCTCAGCTCGTGGCTCGGAGGGAACATCTTCTGATTCGGGATCACATCCCGTAGATGTCACGGTTGGGTGGTGAGCAGCCTGCTCAATTCTGATGTTGTGTGTGGTTGTTTTGCAGATCAGGGTTTTCTCTTCCAGGTATGCCCTAAAATTCGAAATTTTCTGCTGCGTTTTGGATGACTACCTGGGGTAGAAGGGGTGGAGAAAGATCTGGAAAAGAAAGAAGAAGAGGAGTGAGATAGAATCGAAATCTCTGAAGGCTACGGAGAGAAGTTTAGAGGGAGGAGAAAGAGAGCAGAAAAGTAGTAGAGATGTGCAGGAAATAGACAGCAAGGGAGGAAGAGATGCAGAGCCTAGGAAGGGGGGTGTAGACGAGGCAGTAGAGGCTGGACAGCCTGTGTAATAGGCTGTCCACAGCCAGCGCAATAGGCTGTCCACAGCCTGCGCAACAGGCTGCGAACAGCCTGCGCCTAGGGCTGCATGCAGCCTGCGCAGGAGGAGGGTGCTTTTTTCGAAAAAGCACCCCTCCAAAGCTGGAGGGGCTCAGCCTTTTTTGGAAGCCTAGCTTCCAAATAAGGCAGCCCTGCACCCTATATAGGTGGGGGCTGGGTGCTAGGCTACCCACAAGCAGCCTCGAGTATCGAGACCTCACCTCGAGTTTCGTGCCCAGCTAGCCTCGTCCGTACAGCCTGCGCCCTGTTTCGATCAGCTCCCCTGCATCTGCCCTTGCCTGCGTCAGCCCTGCACAGCTCCCGAAGCTTCTGTAACAGTCCGTACAGCTTCAGCGACAGCCGTACAGTCTGTACGGACTGTTCCGCCTGCTCCTGTACCTGCTGCTGCATCGAACAGCGACTGCGCTAGTACCTGCAGCCACCGTACGGCCTGCGCCAGCAGCCGTACAGGCCACGTCAGCAGACCGTACAGTTTCTACTGCAGCCTGCGCATCCGGTTTGCGGGTTCGGGGAGGCTCCGTGACTCTGGGTCTTCCGATTCGCCAGATTTCAGCATCTCCTTCCGTCAGCTTCATTCGGGACGGTTTTATTCTGCTCCATCCTCCTCTGTGCTTCGTTTCAGTCAGTTATTTCTCTCCGTTTGTAATCAAATCAGATTTCAGCCATGTCTGATGCTCAAAATCCCGAGTTCACCATGGGAGAGCAGGACTTAGATTACACTGCAGTGGGAGAGGATGATCAGGGTCTCTATGACGACCTGATAACTAAGAAAGCCTTCAGTGAGTTTACGACTGCTCTTGATGGTAAATTTGAGCAGGTCAATGCTAATCAATCGGGGTTGACACGGCAACTCCAAGGGATACAAGCAACTCTGACTCTTCTGGCTAGCACGGTTCAGGCACTCACGCATGTGGATGCCATGGCTTCAGTGCTAGGCCCGAATATCACTCCGGATCCTTTCCCAGGTGACCAAAAATCAAGAACAAAGGAGGTAGTTGACACTTGGTTACACAAGTGGCAGGTACACTTCCAATTCCACCCCTATCTAGATGAGAAAAAGATTCAGCTTGCAGCAGGGTTTATGTCAGGTAAAGCCTTGCTATGGTGGAAAGAACTCCAGCCTAAGCCTGATACTTGGACAGAATTTGAGGGTATCTTCAGGAAGGAGTTCCTGAAGAAGGAAGATGACTACGATATCGTCGGCAAGCTCAAGGCCCTCGATATGTCAAAATTTAATTTGACCTTTGAAGTTTATCTTCAAAGATTTAGGGATCTGCAAACCAGGGCCACTAAAATAGATCCTGTAACCTTGTTAGGTTTTTTCGTGGATGGTTTGCCAGACTCCTATAAGTTACAGATTAAGAATAACAAGTGCACAACATTGCAGGAGGCCATGACATATGCGCGCATATATGATGATACCATGGCCGGTACCAAGGCAACCACAGTTACCGAGACGAGCGGAAAGAACAAACGCAAGTTCTTTCAGCATGCAACTGGTATTGGGGAGACGAAGTCTACGGACAACGCCTCCAGGAAAAGCTTAACTCCTTCGAAGAATGGTAAGGCCCGATTCCTTCGCACTCTCAGGCTCAAGAAAGAAGGCCGATGTTTTTATTGCGAGGAGCGGGGCCACACAAAGAATGAGTGTCCTAAGCGGAAGAACCAAAAATTGGTGCTAGGACCGAAGCTCCAGGCGGGTCCACGTACCGCAGCCAAGGGAGCCAACCAAGTCACGATGACAGGTATTTCAGTAAATGTCATTACCTGCCCCCTTTCTTGTAATTGTACCTTTAATACTTCGTTGTTTGGTTCCCATGATCAGTTTATGGAGAAGTTAGGGACCAACAGGTTCACATTCTCTTTGATCCGGGCAGCTCTCACAATTTTGTTAATTACAAATTTGTGCAGAAGATGGGGCTGTCCACAGTACCTAGCGACCACACCTACGAGGTGCAGCTTCCAGCTGGGAAGCAGTTTTGGGATCGCAAGGTTGAAGCGCTTCCCATCCGGATTCAAGCCTACACAGGAGCTCTCACATGTTATGTTATGCATCTAGAGCATGTAGACTTGTTGATCGGGATAGAGTGGTTTAAAACCCACAATATTCAGATCGGATGGACAGAGCATACGCTTTCTTTTGTAGACAAGGACACCCAATTTTGTATTCAGTGTGATAAGATTCCCCCTTCTCAGGGGACTATTGTATCTGCGATGCAGCTTCGGAATATATTAAACAATTCTCATTATGATGTCTATCAGTGTGTTTTGATTCCACTTTCTTCATTTGTTGTTTCGGTAATTAACAAGAATGAATTAAGTGTGTTTGAACACCGGGAATTGAGAATGTTGTTAGATAATTTTAAAGACGTATTCCCAGCTCAACTGCCGGAAGGTTTACCTCCAGAACGGGCAGTAGATCATCGCATAGACTTAGTCCCAGGGGCTCAACCTATCAGTGTGCCACCTTATAGGATGAGCCAGGTAGAGGAGGATGAGTTAGCTATCCAGCTTCAAGATTACCTGAATATGGGCTATATCCGCCCAAGTAAATCACCTTGGGGTGCACCTGTCCTCTTAAGAAAGAAGAAAGATTCTTCCTGGAGAATGTGTATAGATTATAAACGATTAAATAAAGTCACAATTAAGAACCGCTATCCTTTACCTCGTTCTGATGATTTGATAGACCGTTTGGCCGGAGCGAAGTATTTCACTAAGATTGATTTGCGTACGGGTTATCACCAAATCCGTATCTATGCTAAACACATAGATAGGACCGCATTCCGGACTAGGTATGGTCGTTACGAGCTCCTCGTATTACCTTTTGGTTTGACCAATGCTCCTGCTACTTTTCAGCAGATGATGAACGATTTGTTCAGGGATTTTCTGGGCAAATTTGTTGTAGTGTTCTTAGATGATATTTTGGTATATAGTAAAACGCTTGAGGATCATATAGGACACCTTCGGGTTGTCTTACTTGTTCTAAGACAGCATAAGGTTTATGCCAAGATGAGTAAATGTGACTTCTTTATGAAGGAGATCATTTACTTAGGACACAAGATTTCTTCTAAAGGTATTAGCATTGATCTGGATCGTATCCAGAAGGTTTTAGAATGGCCTATCCCTCAGACTGTGAAACAACTTTGTTCTTTCCTAGGATTTACGGTATTTCTTCGAAAATCAGTGCGTGATTATTCACATATCACGGCACCCTTGACCAACATATTGAAAGGTCGTGGACGCAGGTCTACCCAGCCGATCTCTTGGAATGATGCAATGAACAAGGCTTTTGAAACCTTGAAGTTATCTATCAAGGAAGCACCCGTTCTTGCATTACCCGATCCTACCCGGCCTTATGTTTTAGAGGCCGATGCAAGTGATTATGCGATTGGGGCAGCTCTATTCCAAGAGGGCAGACCTGTAGCTTTCGAGAGTAAGAAGCTAGACGACACTCGGTATCGTTGGCCCACACTTGAGAAGGAACTTTATGCTGTAGTGTATGCTCTTAAAGTTTGGAGACACTACTTGTATGGTTCAAAGTTCCTTGTATTGACTGATCATCAGTCAATTAAGTATGTGTGTGATGGTTCAGAATTGAGAGGAAGGAAAGCTAGATGTGGAGATGCTTCCTTCCACCTCTATGAATCATTGGAGAAGGATGTGGGCTAGGGTTTTGTGCCACAAGTCTGACAATTTGGCAGAGTTAATGCAGGATTTTGATTTCAAAATACGTTATCATAAGGGTTCGTTGAATAGTGTGGCGGATGCCTTAAGTCGAGTTAAGTTTGTAAATGCTTTGTCATTTACGGAAATATCCTCAGACCTATTTCAATCCTTGAGAGGGCTATACGCAACTGATAGTCATTTCAGTTCTTATTGGCAGAGAGTCCAGGATGGGAGCTCCATGGTTGACCAGGACTCAGGGATTGTGCCACCGAGGATACAGGCGGCGGGAGGTCAGTGGATGATTAGGAACGGCTTGCTGTTTTTGTGTACCTGATGTTCTGGACCTTAAATCCAAGATTCTCTGGGAGTGTCATGATGCTCCTAGTGCAGGACATCCAGGTATACATAGGACTCTGTCTCTTGTGAAGCATACCTTTTATTGGCCTAAGATGCGTGCATTTATAGAGAACTATGTAGTAGGTTGCTGAGTTTGTCAGGTTACTAAGGCTGAACGCCTTAGAAGCGCGGGCTTATTACAGCCATTACAGATTCCACGTAATAAATGGGAAAGTATTTCCATGGATTTTATTACTGGTTTACCTCGAACGCGTAAGGGTCATGACTCTATTTGGGTCATAGTCGACCGTTTGACAAAAATGGCTAGATTCTTACCTACAAGAACAACTATTTCAGCTATTCAGTTGGCTCGCGAGTTTGTGGACCACTTGTTCAAGCTGTATGGTTTGCCATCTGACATAGTCAGTGACAGGGACTCAAAGTTTACAAGTAACTTTTGGACACTTGTATTTGAGAAGTTGGAAACTACTCTAAGTATGAGTTCCTCGGATCATGCACAATCCGATGGCAGTACAGAAAAGGTCAACCAGTTGGTTGAAGACATGCTTCGGGCATATGTATCTAAGAGACAGTCTTCATGGGAAGATTATCTACCCATGATTGAATTTGCTTACAACAGTGCAAAGCATTCTAGTACACGTTATAGTCCTTTTATGCTTATGTACGGGTTTCAACCTAAGTCACCAGTTATGGTAGGATTAAAAGGGATTCAAAATGATGCTGCTAAGAACTTCTTGCAAGACATGCAGGAAATGTTGCAGTTTGCCAAGGAGTCTATTAGAAGTGCCCAAGATCGGGACAGATTTTATGCTAATAGACATCGTTCACCCAGAGAGTTCTCTGAAGGAACGATGGTATATTTGAGAATTCCTAAGGAATCCAAGAGCCTAAGTACTGGTTTGGTTCCGAAATTATCCCCCAGATACTGTGGCCCATTCAAGGTCATTAAAAGAATTGGACCAGTTGCATATCGACTAGAATTGCCTCCTGATGTTAAAGTACATCCATTCTTTCATGTCAGTAGACTGAAAGAAGTATTGGGTGCAGATGATCAACTTGTTTCTCCTCATGAGATTATAGAAGTTACAGATTTGACTTTTATTCCTCACGAACCTGAATCTATTCTTGAATTTCGTGAAAGACAGATTCGAAATCGTACTATCACGGAATACAAGATTAAGTGGAAGGATCGTGTTGAGGAGGATGCAACATGGGAGACATTACAAAACCTCCAAAGAACATTTCCGGATTTCTTAGCGAACTCAGGAGTGAGTTCTTAGAGGAGGGGGAGTATGTCATGTGCACGGATTGGTATCTGACGTGTACTAGGTACACAGAACTAGCTCAGGTTAGCCTGGGGAGGCTTAGAGCTAGGCAGGCTTGATTCTCGGGTTGAGTGGCAAGGGTACGAACTATTTATAGGTCTTCGCTATTTTTGGCGCCGGGGCCCGAGTCTATAAAAGAGGCCCAGGGGGTTCAGTTCTCAGTGTGCAGTTGGGAGCAAGTCTCGTTCCCAGGTGCTAGGTCTGATCCTGGATTGTGTCGCGGACGCGCGCCTGCATCTTAGCGTAGCCCAAGGCCCAGTGGCAGATCCAGGGCTTCACAGCGCCACCTGGTGGTATGGGACACCAGGCTGGTTTGGATCTGATTGGGAGTTCGTGCCGGTAGCTCAGCTCGTGGCTCGGAGGGGACATCTTCTGATTCGGGATCACATCCCGTAGATGTCACGGTTGGGTGGTGAGCAGCCTGCTCAGTTCTGATGTTGTGTGTGGTTGTTTTGCAGATCAGGGGTTTCAGGAGTGCTGGGACGTGTCAAATGATCACAACACCTTGCTGCCCTAGAAGACAGCCAAGGTCCCAGCCCTTAGGGAACTCAGTCTGCAGCACTCCTTCAACTCTCCTTTACCTCCAAGATAAGGCCAAAGGGAATGCCTTCAGGCTGCTCCTGTCTGCTCCACTTTCTGCTGGATGTTGGATAAATAATGGGGCATGAAGCCCCTCCTTTTATAGGCCTAGGGGCCTGTCAAAAAACCCGACCAGTCTGTCCCAATCTGGGCCGACTGGACAGACCAGGTTGGCTGGCCCAACTAATCTGGTTGGCTCAGCCCAACCAGCCCTTGAAGGGCTCACAAAACTAGGCCTTTATGGCCCACACTTTTTGGGCTTTTGGCCCTCCAATCTAGGCAAGGGCCCTAGCCAGGCCCTTTTGGGCTGCTGCTAGGCTGCCCTTTGCTGCTGCTGGAGACCCTTTTGCAGGCTGTACTCCTGCCCATAGCCTCTGCCATCTGCCCCGTATCTTTCTTCATGCAGGTGCCTTCCTGCTGCAGCATCCTTGCCTCCTGCCAGGCCTTCACCAGCCCCGTACAGCCACGTATGCATACCGTACCCTTCCGTACTGCTGCGCTGTCTGTCCTTGCTGGAAATCCCTGCGCAATCAGGCTGCTGCAGGTCCCTGATGTCCACGTGTCTGCCCTGTACATCAGGAGCTCCATGACTTGCTAGGTACCCTTCTTTCTTCTTTTGGGGCACATCCTGCCCTAGGTCTCCCTCCCCCACGCTCTCCTCATTCGGGGGCTTACAGATGGGGAGGTGACCTTTCCAACACTCAATGCGTCTGTGCTTTTACACAGCCTTAGGATTGATAGATTCCAAAAATCAACAGCAAAAAAAACAGCATGAGTTAACAAAACCAGAAACTTTAAACAGAGCCAAGTCCGTATATCACGAAAAAAAGTGTGTCACGTACTCCTCTAGCCGCCCTTTTACTGTCATTTTGACTACCTGTTTGGTTGCATGGTCAACGACACTAAGTTGCACGGATAAGTTGTCCAACTACTTGGTCAGTAAGAATACTCTAGACACAAAGGCGATAGAAAAGGGGTACAAGTTGCACCGCATGTTCCGACAACAGCAACCAGTCCATACCAGAGCAGAGCTAGGCTCCTCTCTTGTACATCAGGGAAGACGATATTTTTCACAGCTAGTCTTGAGATGCAAATATCATTTTCAATGCTCCTTAGCATGAACAACACAAGGCACCAAATCAGTTTGAGTGAAAAAATCATCACAGTCAGGAACTCAGTGGAAGAAGCCCGACTCATTAAGATGTTGCCAGGCTGTTCCAAGCAAATGTCAGGCCACGTATTGCACAACAGAGACATATAGGATACACTCAATATTTCCATGAATAAAAGGCCAAGTATCAATGTGACCGAGATGGTATGAGGACTCTACTCACAGAAGGATATGTGAGCTGCTCATGTGGATACCAATTAAGGCCAGTACAATGTCTCCACAACAAAAGCTCCAAGAAATTTAGGAGGTCTGTACCATGTAAATGTTTCAAAAGGAAATAATGTCAAACAAGCCTCTACAAGTACCTCAGCCAGAGCAACAGGCATGTCAAACAAGCCTCTACAAGTACCTCAGCCAGAGCAACAGGCAACGCTGGGAGTTCCTCCTCAGCAATCTAAGCACATCCTCTCAAAGTAATGCGGCAAGTTACTTCGGGTGGGTTCAGTTAGAGGGTGTACCCCTGGGTGAGAGCCCAACCTTGCGGACTGTCAAATAGGTTGGATATAAGTTCACGGTGGAAAGGATCCACTCGAAACATTTGCCATCAACCAGGCGAGATAGCGACCAAGACGAGGCTGTATTATGCATAGCCACGTGGACTACCACAGGACATCGACGCTTTTTCATGTACTTGAGTCTTTGCCAAATTTTTGCATGCGATAAAACAGGGAACTGCGAGCGAATCATAAAAGTAAAAAACTTCATCTCAACCGTGCTGCAAATATATGTAAACTTACATATGACTCCAGTACGTTCCCGGGAGAGCACCCTCCTTAAGCCTCTCAGACCCAACAGCACCACTTTTTGGACTCCCGAATCTACGTGTCGCTGCCCTCTTGCAAGCACAGTGAAAATTTTGCATAAGAATGACCGGACATAGAGACCCAACGGCTCTGATGAGATTATGTAACGATACTGGTGGTCACGCTGATATGCAGCACGTCTATGAAACTCTACCTGACCTTCCTTATGCCGAGTCATTGCACTAAAACGATACTGCCAACATCCAAAATCATTAAGCACAGATCCCGATGATCTCGTGTCATGATATGCCGAAGCAGCAAAACAATGCGAGGTGCAGACGGTTCAGCAATAAGTGGAAGTTCAAGTTACGATTAAGCAAAGCGGAGGAGGCTAGAATACAGCATTCTCACACCAAACTCACCAGAACAACGGATCGAAACGCACGATTTGGAGGGGAGAGGAGCCTTGGACGGAACAAAGTGGATGAGTGTAGGGACGAAAGCAACCTGCACAGCTGCCGCCATAGCCATTCCCCTCACAGCTTTCACCTTAGAGAAGAGACTGGTGTTAATGCTCACATGTAATGGGGAATGGTCCCCGGGAACGGATTCCAGACTCAACGTGCCCGGAATCTGGGAGCGGAGCTGCGTTCCCGGAACCTGGCCCGCCCCACCGAGAGCAGCGGCCGCTCGCCGCATTCCTGGAATTCGCTCAGGTGCGGAGCGCGTTCACCCCGCGGCAGGATTTGGGTCGATTGTTCTCCCACGTGGCGGGTCGGGGGGAGGTGGGCAGCGGTGACATAGTAGGTGCGGTTTCGGTGATATGGTGCAACACGATGACTAGGTGGGGGACGAGAGGTGTCACGGCGCGATGCAAGTGTCAATGGATAGCAGGTGGGCCAATGCCATACAGTGAGTCTTCACTAGGCACCGCCAATAAGAGATGTTAGCCGGAAATGGAAGGATAAATTCCCATTTTGAATATGGCCAGATCGGACGGCTTGGATTAAATCTAAGCCGACCATGGACCTTATCGTGGTGGGAATCTTCCATGAATCTCGGCAGAGCATTGGCAACTCAAGTAGTTTGGGTGTTTGCATAGTGCTTGCACTCGATTCCTTCATGAAGATCACATGTTGCTTGTTAGCATATGCCACAAACGATTGGCCCCTCGCAATTGGCCATGTGTGTATGTGTTGGTGTGACTGTGTGTGTGAAAAAAAAAGGGCCTATGGCCCTCAAATTTGAACTTTGAAGCCTTCGTAGGGTTTTGTTTTTGCTAGGTTGTGGAAGGAAGTGTATTATGCCACAAGCTTCAATTTGTATACATTAAGAAGGAAGTGTTTTGCACGAGAAGCACACGTGGCACATGAGGGCTTCAACACATGGCCTCACCCTGCTTGAGCATAAGGTACCACATGGCAACTCTTTAGGCTATTATGGAGTATACAATCTCCAAATTGCACAAGGCTAGGGAACTTATCCCATGACATGTGCTTAAGATATGCTTCTGCTCTGGAAGTGGTAGGTTAGCACACAAGTATGTGGAGCTCCCTCTAAAGCCACAAAGGCAAGACAATTTATCCCATCACATGCTCTTAAGATTTACTTCTTCTTTGGACATGGTGGGTTAACACAAGTATGTGGGGCTCCGTCTAAGGTGATGATACATCCATTGAATCAGACTTGAATCAAGCATCCTCTAATTTTGTGCATGCGATTTGTGATGGTGCAAATGAATTTCCTGAGCTTGACATCTCTTTGCAGCATCATAGTGTTCTATGTGCAAACGTTATGTGATAAGGGCTCAAATCGTTCTCATGTATAGCATTCGAACACAACCCTCTATGTCAACAATTAGGTTTCCTACTAGGGTTTACTCCATTGAATACGATCAATCAATCGGAGCTTGAATCTATCAACTAGAATCACTTTGCAATCATGAGCAAAGGTAAACACAATATAGATCATACGGAGATGCAACTTAAATTCAAAAATAGTTCGATCCCATATTTGACATTGTATGTGAAATCTTTTATGAACAAATTGTATATTTTTGCCAAAAATGTTGCATGATCAAGAGGCACCAAAGCAAATGGAGATCCCCTCTACCCAGGTATAATCCATTGGAGGGGCTCTCACACAAAAATGAAATGTAGGAGAAAAGCCATGATAATGGTGTTTGGTTCTCCATCACTTGGAGTTGCTCTCATCTTTTGACATGTGCAAATGTAGTGCCCTCACTTTGTCTGAAGAAACTCAATGAAGAAACTCAATAACCATAGGAGTAGCCTCCCTTGACATTCTCATAATCCCCTTGGTTCTTCCCATTTGCATTGAAGCCTCATTGATAGTCCATGACAACCACGGGATCTTTCATTCTAGCCTCTCCTTTATTGCAACTTTCTCCCATAATAGGCGGTTAACCTCCACGCAAAAGTGGAGGAGCAAGTCATGATACATGGCCTTATCTTGTGCCATATCATCAAGTTCTTGACATGTGGTTTTTGCCACCTTATCATGCCCTATCAAGATGCCACATCAGCATGATACCATCATCCATGCCAACATCATCATAGTTAGCTAACATTGTGTTTCTCATCAACTATGGCAAATGGTTAAATTTTAACTATAGTAAACTATCCCAGGTCAATTTGAGCCGTAGTTTACCTATGGTCAAGAGCCACAATGCTAAAAGAATATGCTCATGGGATACTCCTTAAAGACATTGCCATTTACACGTCCTTGCAAATCCAAAGAATCCCACAAAAGCCAAAATTTGCCGTAAATTTGAATGGCCATAAATTGCTCGAATTAGGTCTAAGGTGGGGCTCGTCAGAACCCATAATTCACAAAATAAAAGATCGTGTTTTACATAAAACTTGGCATATTTGACACATTTTTTGGACATCATTTCAAGGCCCAAATCAAGCATTAGTTTCAAACACTTTATGAAGCAAAAATCAACATGTCTTGGTCCACATTAATGAAAAATAAATGTCTTGGTCGACATTAATGCAAACTTGGCAAAATTCAATTGTTCCATTCTCAAGATAAGATTCCTTCAACGGGTAGGGACTAAATCACCTCGATACCAACATGATAAGATCTCCCTTCTTGTATCCATGGAAGTACTTCTCCTTTACTAGACGGCATTCCAAAGGATGTAGCAGATCACTTACCTTAAGACTTTCAATTTTATTGACCTGGAATTTTATATTTCAATACATAATCTTGGACTTCCTTATCTATTCCAAGCCAAAAGAAATGTCTTTTTAGAAGTGCATACATCTTGTGAATTCCCAACGATCTTGCACTAGGACTAATCACCACACTCAAAAAGAGTTCGGTGCCTAATGCCATTATTATCCACTACACGTACTCTACAAAAGGTAGAGTATGTGTCACATACTCTACCTTTGTAGATTTTGGAGCATTATGTAAGAGACATACTCTTTCTTTGTAGACTAGGTAGCCATCTTCCATACTATATTTCTTCCACTTGATTCCTTTATCACCAACTTTTCGTGTGTCACCATTCCTTAATGAAAGGTCCTCAAGCTGTTGGATCCCTCATAATTGCTTTTTGTATTTAAGAAAAGTTTGATATAAACTCACATTTTTAGGGACTCTAGGAAATCATTTTGGAATTGAGTAAAAATTAATTCATTAACCATTGACATTCGACTTAGGAAATCTACTACCATATTAAATTTCCACTGTCAATATGCCAATTGAGTATCAAACTCATGCATTAAATCAACTCTTTATCTTTTCTTCCCTTAAGTTATGTCTGTTTGCAAATCAATTCGATACTTTCTTAATGAAAAATGATCTCAAATTTAGCACCATATAAAATAGTGCCTCCATTTATTTAAAGCATAAACTATAGCATATGAGAAGAATCTCATAGGCCAAGTAATATTGTTGAGCATGGTCTAATCTTTGCTTTCAAAAGCTACTAGTTGACCCTTTTGTAAAAGGATCTCCCGAGAAACAAACTCGCTGGCATTGGTTTCAACCACGAATGGTTTATCGGCAGGTATTCCTAAGTTAGTAGAATATTACTTCATTGTCGAGGGCTTCTCCGTGAAACCTTGACCAGGGTGTTTTGGCCCATTCTGGAACCTATATCGGTATGGATACTGTTTGGAACTTCTATTCTAGTGCTTGGTCTCGCTGATGCCAGGCGACATGCTAGGTTGGTATTCGTCTACAAGAGATCGGAAGGTCTGCGAATAGGGAAGTCTTTGCGCATGCTTGGATTTTCGTGTGCTCTGATCGTTTTGTTTATAGCCATGGGGAGTTTTGACGACGCACAGCAAGCGTATGGTGATTCCATGGACACTAGCAGTGGCCAGTTTGAGTGTTCTTTGTTGCAACGAAGCGATTCTCTGCTGTCAAATAGTTTTATTCCGATAGACGATAATACGAAACAAGACTTTTGCAAAATAACTTACGTTCAGAATTCCATCTAAATGTTCCTAGTTATTAGACGCTTATGTGGCTTACAACAGGGGCTCCTTTCTTCCTCCTCTCCACGCTCAAGCCGAAAAGATATCCCATCGTCTTTTGTGGCCTTATTCCATCATGCAAGCACCAAAAAGCGTGTTTTCTGTGTTCATTTGAGCTCACACAGTTTAGTTTCGTTCTCCCCACAAGGCACATGCTGTCCTAATCCAATCAAATGTGGACGCGTTTGCTAAAGTGAAGGATGGAATGTTGCAGCCATTGTGAACGAGGACGTGCGTGCACTTGCCAACCAAGGCTACATTTTTGTGTCTGGTGGTTGTCTGCTACTAAAAACTACAGCGCCCGGCCTGCATTGACGTTCCCCTTGTGGTGACCTCGACCAAGGGAGTCAGAAAAGATGGAAGCCTTTGAAGCATTCAGACATAAAGAAGACAACGAAGAAGACATGGAAAAATGTTTTCTACACAGCAGCCGAACAGGCATACGCTGAAGGTGCACAGTTGTGGTTTTGATTGTTTTAAGCTTGTGCAGATTAGTCTATGTATTGTCCATAATGCTCGTATTTGCCCTTGGTCAATACGAAAGAGTTGTGCAAAAAGGGTTGCCTTTTACACTTGCGCTGCAGGATAGAGTTGGACATTGAACCACCACTTCCCGACGAGGACTATTTCTCAGAGATCACAAACAACTACGATTGCCTTATTTTATTTTACGAAAAGAAAAAAGGAACTTTCATGTTTGAGTGCAGTATGCGCAAACCTTTATCTCTTGGGTGTAGAATTTAAAGTTCTCTTCAAATCCGCCTTTGCAAATGCGACATGAAACAAATTACTTTTAAATTTTTGGTGGACATGTTCAAAATAAATAACTAGCGCAAGCAAACTGCAAATGCCTAACGACATCGTAATTCGCCTTTACAGCAAGCTCAAACGTTTCACATAGGGTCTACAATATCAAGGGAAAAGCCCACCTTGGCGCAACCAGCAATGTAAATAATCAGTTGCAACAAGGAGGGGCAATAGTTTTGGCAAACTTAGGTTCGGTGCAACCAAACAGTCTACCAAATCTTCCGATAGATGCATTGTCGGATTTTGTCCCATATCGCTTCGCCTTTGAAGGCAAAGTTTTAGCAAAGTATGGAACTTTCAGGGCTAACCTAGTCTTTATGCGTATGGACTTAACAGACACACAATGTTGCGAGACAATCACCTCCATGTCCCACATGCATTTGTATTACAATTAAAAGATGTGCTGCAAGTTGATAGCTTCTTCGGAGTGGAAGGGCCTGCCATTGCTAAAAGAGTGGTGGGAGAGGGAGGAACTTCTTTCCTTGCGAGTTGACGCAATGATAAAAATTCTCAAAGGCGAACCATTTGATAGGCGACATTACTTTTGTGCCGAAAAAAGCAATAAGAGTGTATGCACCATTGGCCGCAAACCAGGTAGAGACCATGAAAGCGTCGTTCGTCTCTTTGATAGACACCATCGCGTTTGTTGTCGTCAAAGTAGACCTCGATGGTCCGCCTAGGGAAATACAGTCACAAAAACGTGTGCATCAAAATTTATAGGATCTTTGCCCCCGCCAATGTCCCGTTGCACGATTTCTGGATGAAAGCCCTACAACGAAAGTTCAATTGGACGTTGCCCAACCCTGTGCTGCCCCTCTGACTAGTTCCAAGAGAGCTTGTTCGGCATGTCGAGAAATCACCAACAAAGCTTGGGCTAGGTACCATGAGAAAGTCGTAGACACTCCGTCCTTTGCTTGCTGGTGCTGCGGGTGCTTAACGTTTAGGTCAAGAATAAAAATAGCAACCAGCAACATCGAAGCCTTCATGAAGGCAGACAATTTATGCCCGTAGTTTGCAACTATTGAAGGGCAATACGTATGTTCGCTATGCCATGGATAGCTCAAAATAAGACGGCCGCCAAAGTTTTGCAAGCACAGCATGGTTTTCCCTGCTGCGAAAACACTACACACATCATCCCTGAACAAAGTGGAGGCACGTCTTGTTTTAGTGAGAATACCATTTACACATATCCATGAGTTGACATACAAAGCCCAATTCGGGCTGCACGGTAATGTTGTCAACGTATATGCAGACATGGATAGGGCCCAAACAATCCTACCTCGCTTTATCGATGAAAATGCAACAGTTGTGGTTGCGATCAAGCGCCATCTATGATACAACCATAACTACAGACTCAAAGGGTTGGTCTGCCCAACTGTTACAATGCGTGCACTCCAAGAACTATTGAGACGCTCCCTTTACTAGGAAAACAATGTCGCCATTAACACTACCTGGCAACAACACATTGGGAATTTGCAAGCGTCTGACGAGAATAAGAAAAGCAACCACGCAACAACAAACGCAGACACGTCGGAGGATTTAGAAGCAACAGACACTTTCGTGCACGGCATATACACAGCTAAGCAAGTGGTGGACTACGAAGACAAGCCCCTAGTTGTCGCCCCAGGTGAAGGATTTTTGCCACTAAGTCTTTTTTACGACAGGGACTACGAGGAGCTTGGATTCCTGACACTATTCTATGATGATCGTCGGACGTATGACATTGTTAAGTGGGAGCTAAGGAATGAGGACCGTCGGTTCGCTTTCTCCATCGAAAACTTGTTCCTCAAGACGAGCTCGTCCAGCAAGTGCTAACCTTGCACAATTCATGGCACGTAACGAAATGAAACTACTTATCCAAGTACAAACAACCATCCATGGAACTACTATTGACCCCATCTGGGTGCCATCCAAATTACAAACGACAAACCACGGCACATTGCTTGCATACTGGTCAGACCACTCTCTCGTATACACAACCATACCACCAACACAAGATGACTCAGGACCACCATGGGCCACGAGCCCCACAAACTAAAACACAACCACCTCTCAATGGTTCTTGCAAAACAAACTACATAGTTTGGAGGTCCACCCTTGCATGCAATAACTGTTAGAAATGACCCAACAGAGGGTACATGCAGCGGAAGACTTATAGTAATGCCCAAGAGCTCACACAGTGTGCGGTGTGGGTGTGGAATCACAAACTTCTTTACTTATGTGCATTCAATGGATGTACAGACTCATCAATAGACAATGAACCAACCAGATAGAGAAAGTACCAAAATATATATTTTCGTCCACAACTATGGACACAATACAAAAGAGACAGATCCAGAGTCCCACCAATGGTGTGGTCCTCTGATCTTACCACAAGGTACTTCTCCTTTTTCTCTCTGATCTCTGCCCCCATGGCAGCCATCTTACTGCCCATGTGGCCAACCCTCAGAACCCAGGTCCACCTCCCCCATGCTCTCCTCATATGGGGGCTTACAGATGGGGAGGTGACCTTTCCAACACCCCCTCTCACCGACACATCTCAGCCCAATGCCAACACGTCGATGAAGATGCTCCAGTAACTACCTGGTCGTAGTCCTCTGGAACCTTTCGGTGTCGAAATCTTTTCCTGGCTTTGCATCTAGTGGCTCCTGCTCCACCAGGTCTGATTCCGCTTTCGCCCACCATCTTGGCCATCTTTGGTAGCACCTCCTGGTACCACCTCCTTTAGTCACGTTCCCGCCTCTGAACTCGAGCAATCCAGCTGTCACGATCTTCCAGTTGTCCCCCTCATAATGAGTGAACAACCTGGAGTCTTCCAGGCACCATGCTCTGAGGGTCTGTTTCAACCCGTCCTTCCTTTGGCAAGGTCTGCAACCAATGAATATTTCGAGATAACCTGGACCATGAACTCTCGCTGAGTTCTCAAGCAGGTACTCTTCTGGCTTCAGTACTCTTTGTCCATCACCTTCTAGCAATCTGCGTCCAAGATTTGAAGAAGCACCAATACTTCCCCTTCTGCCTTCGAAGAAGGCCAATTCCTTCCAATCTCTTATCACCTGAGACAAATGAAGAGCAGAGTCTCTCCACAGCATGCTATAAAGGCTCAAATGCAGAATATCAAATACATACCAGACTGTTGTACTGCCTGAATGTTTGCTCTGAAAGCAAACCCTGTACCTCAATGAGGCACCCGCCAAGATCCTGTGTAATCCTGTACTGTCCCCTTCTAAAATCCAGCATCCATCTGACCATGAGACCCCAGGGCTTTTCATGGAATCCACCGTCGTGTCAGTGTCAACAACCATACACCTGGAAGGTACCAAGCGCTCCATGCTGTCCTTCACCTTCACAAAGGCATCTGACTCCTCGTCGACCCACATCTCTATGTCAGACATCCTTACTGTGATTTCTGGATCAACATATCTGACCTCGGTACCACTCGGTGATGTCACCAGGAACAACTCTTCGATTACCACATTTGCTTTGGTCTTTCCCTCTGAATCTAAGTCAGACTCCTGTTTGTTTTTCAAATCCGCCTTTTTCTTTCTGCAATCCATTGCAGAATGTCTGGGCGTATCACAATAGAAACACTTCTTCTTGTGCTTTCTCTTCGAAGTCCCCTCGTCGTCAGAGTCGTCTTTATTGGACTTGCCACCGTTAGGCTTGCCCTTTCCTTTGCCAGTGGAATCCTTCACCAGCATCGCCTTGTCATCTTTATCCTCGTTATAGAGCTTCTCCTGAGCTTCCTCCTGTAGAAGTAATGGACACAACTCCTCAAACGTCAGAGGTTTGGTCCTCTGTCCTGCTGTCATAGCCGTAACAAAGCTCTTGAAACTCCGAGGCAATCTCCTCAGTACCATCAAGGCCAGATGGCATGAGTCTGTCTTGTGACCAATTGCTGCCAGCTGATCCCTCACCACCTTGACCTTCGTCAAATTGCTATGTACCGTGTCGCCTTCTTTCATATCAAGATTGTAAAGTTGATGCTGAAGAAGCACAATCCGGGAGGTGTTGTTTGTCTTGTACAGATCCTTCAGGGTGGCCCACGCCTCTACTGACGTCTCGGCCAGCTGGATATGCGGAAGAACGGAGTCCGCCGTAGTCCCTATGATTATTGCCAGGGCATGAGCATCTCTTTCTTCCCAAGCTTCAAGCTCCTCTCTGTCTACTGCCACGAGTACCTCCACTTTACTGTCCACCATGTCCTCCGGCTTTGAGTCCTCTCTCGTGGTCAGCTTCCACAACTTCCAAGCCACTAAATGACTCCGGATCTTCACTTTCCAGATTGGGTAATTAGTCCCGTCCAGGTTCCTAGACTCTCCAAAGTTAGGGATAGTGAAAGAGAGAAAACTGGAGGAGGAGGAAGGGAAAGCAGGGGCTGAAGAGGCTGTAGAGGTCGACATCTCTGCTGTTTATACCACACAGCAAAGTCAACCAAACTCAATTTCAGTAAACCAGAACTCTGAACGCACCTGACTGAACCTGAGTCACCCTCCTTCTCGCAAGGGCACAATCCTCCAGCCGTGAAAGTTGATTCCCTAGAGCTTCTGAATCAGGGTCGTCCTTCAGCAAGGTCCCTGCCTTCAGGCTCCCACACCTGTGAGCCTCCTACTTGGGCTCTGATACCATGTTAGAAATGACCCAACAGAGGGTACACGTAGCGGAAGACTTATAGTAATGCCCAAGAGCTCACATAGTGTGCGGTGTGGGTGTGGAATCACAAACTTCTTTACTTATGTGCATTCAATGGATGTACAGACTCATCAATAGACAATGAACCAACCAGATAGAGAAACCACCAAAATATATATTTTCGTCCACAACTATGGACACAATACAAAAGAGACAGATCCAGAGTCCCACCAATGGTGTGGTCCTCTGATCTTACCACAAGGTACTTATCCTTTTTCTCTCTGATCTCTGCCCCCATGGTAGCCATCTTGCTGCCCATGTGGCCACCCCTCAGAACCCAGGTCCACCTCCCCCATGCTCTCCTCAGATGGGGGCTTACAGATGGGGAGGTGACCTTTCCAACAATAACACTTAGGCAGGTCTCATGGACCTAGTCCAGTCTTGTTTAAAAAACTAAACGCGGAAATTCACAAAAGGGGGAATCGAGTTCTCCATTGTAGCATTGCCTTTTACAAGGTAGTGTCGATAATAACAGATGGGTTGTTCCACGAGCTTGTGCGAAAGTTGGGCGTGGGAGGGAGGGACACGTGGAAGGGGCGAGGACATTGATACGGCAGCGCAAGATGCTGAGGGACACGTGGCAGGGGAGGACAAGGATAGTTGATGATTATGGAAGGAACCCATGTTGGGTGGATGTGTTGCGATGGCTGGGCATCATCATGGAAGGGCAGCTTTCATCGGTTGTGCGGTGGCAGGGATCACCCTCTTCAAAATCAGGCCTCGTGACCCCATCTTTGAGGTCCTCGCCATCAACCTCCGTGGTTTCAAGCTCCGTTTCTGTACCGATTCCCCCCTCTTGCTTGCCGTCGTCGATGTTGAGCTTGTCCTTTCCATCAAGGTCATCAACCCTAACGTCTTGCCCATCGAGTACACTAGCACTGTCATGGACGTTTTCTACCGTGGGGATCTCCTTGGTCAGGCCCAGGTAATCTTCTGTTCGGATGTTTCTTCATCATGGGTTCTCAGTATTCCGCTCGCTAGGAGGATGTTTTGTGTTGTGCCGAACTTTGATGAACGTTCGGGGTTGATCTGTGTTCATGAATCTCCTCTGTAGTCGTGGACTCGTGAGGGAATTCTGTATGTGCCCCTGCTTTGTGGGAGTTGGATTTGAACTGTTACATTGCCCTTTGATTAACGTACTTCAAGGGTTTGAACTGTTACATTGCCCTTTCATCCATGCTTCAGGTGGAGGCAGGAAGCCAGGGGGCTAACAGCCAGGAAGTTTTGGAGGTTCCTTGTAAACTAGATGGCCTAGAAATGACGAACCACTTGAAGGACTTGGTCTCTGATATTAGGAACAGAGAAATGACCTTGAATTCTGTGGTAACCATTAAAGGAAATGCGAGGCTCTGGAAGTGGACGCACAAATTCGAGGTATTAGAGCGCGCTCTCTCTCTTTCTCTGTGTGTGTGTGTCTCTTTCTCTCTCTCTAAGATGAGAGAATTCCTATATTTCTACAAATCTCCTGCCATCAGGTCTCATGAGCATCAATGCCTAACTTGCTTCTAGTTACTTTTTCCTGCTTTCTGTATGTGTGTGTGTGTGTTGTGTGTGTGTGTGCGTGTGTGTGTCTCTTTCTCTCTCTCTCTCTCTCTAAGATAAGAGAATCCCTATATTTCTATAAATCTCCTGCCATCAGGTCTCATGAGCATCAATGCCTAACTTGCTTTTTCCTGCGTCACAGGTTCTTGTTAAGAGCAACATCAAGGTGGATCCTATTTTTCTGGATATTCTTGAACAAGAAAATAATGTTCACATGGAGCTTGCACCAATTATTTGAATCCAACGTTTACTTTTTTTTTGGTGAGCATTGAAATTACAGAGCCAAACAATAGTTTGTCTCTTTGGACGCGTTGAAGCCTGAGCAGAGATCTCGCAAGTGACAGGTCCCAAGGCTGATGTCTCGCGCAATTTCTAATGTCAGAGCGGTTTATCCCAGGAAGTCTTATGCTTTTGTTAAGGGTACCACGTCAAGAAATCAAACTTCAAATATTCTAAAAGAAGACACTCTATGAGCCCCTTATTTATCTAATGGCTCCTAAACTAATAATTATTGGCTCCTCTGATTTCAAAAAATCATAACTTACAAATAGAACACTATTCTGACATAGAACCAATTGTATATTCAATGTAATTTTACGTAGAAAATTCCCAGTTGAGTGTTTGGGTGGAGAGGTTGGGTGGGACGTTGCCTGAGAGGAAGGTGAGAGAGGTTTAGTTGTTTGGGTGGGACGTTGCCTGAGAGGAAGGTGAGAGAGGTTTAGTTGTTTCTCATCAGTGTGTTTCTTGCCTGGAATCTGTTCTTCAATTGCTCGATCAGCTGTTTGCGAGAACGAGAATCCGAGCGGCTCGTTCCTTGTTCCATTGCAAAGATGAGAACTTTTTTCTCTCTGTGTCTGGACTTTTGATTCACCTCTGGTCGTGCCTATCTTTTTCCTCTGTTGCTTTTGCACATCTTTAACCAGCTTCTGAGTCTGAAGTTAAAATAGATGCAAGAACGAAGTGGTGGAGCTTACTACAGGAGCCTGTGAGTGAGAGAGAGAGAGAGGGGGGAAGGGTAGATGTAAGGGAGTCGGTGAAGGAAGGTGAAAGAAGATTCGAGAGACAGTCAGCTCGAGAAACTTCATTTCATCTGCCTCATACTCCTTAGCTTAACTGGCCATCACGCTCAATTCCTTCGAAAGACCTTATGTTAATCAGGCATCACGCTCCCTCGGATTAACTCAAATGTCCTTTTTCCCAATGTTGTGGGCACCTATGAACCCCTTGATTTTGGATTGAGGATGAAATGTAATAAACATTTTAAATATACATCAACTAAATGTTATTGATTTTTGCATGTTGTAGAAAGGATTAAACGTCATGAGTATTCGTTTCCTGAGAAACGGCTATATCGTCTTTATCTTTGAAAAGGCAGAAATGGTGACGGAAGTAGTGCAGAAAGGTACGTGGATGATTAGGAACCAACCCATCTCAGTCCAGTTGTGGGAGCATTCCTTCAATCCTGACTCACCTCCGCCCACTAAAGCGCCCATATGGGTTGAGTTCCTAGACCTTCCCCTGTTGCTCTTTCCATAAGTTTGGGTTGTCATCTTGGCACTTTTCACTTTTTTTGACCATTTTTGAGAATTATAGGGGGCCTCGGTAATTAATTTTTTATTTTTTGGGCTTTTGACATCTGGCAATGCCCCAAGAGTAATCCCATAAGAAAAGGGGACAAACAGTGGTCTCCCTCACTTGTAAAGGGGGAGCTTCTCTCATTTGTATTCTCCCATTTTGGTGTTCCTTTGATGATCTTGAGAATATCAAGTGTAACTACTTTGGAACAAAGCACCCGTTTATAATATAAAGATGATTTGCTTTCTCTTTTTGTCTCTCTTGTATGTGGATAAAGAGGAGAGTGATTAATGAGGATTCATCTTTCTTTATGAGGAGAGTCCTCTTATCATACCTATACTTCTCTCACAACATCTTCAGTTAACCTAATGGTGGGTAGTGCATCTCGAGTTCAAGTCCTTCCTTTGCATGAAGTTTTGAACCTATCTTCTTGACCTTTTACCTTTCACCTAAGAAAATTTTCCATTGAACAATAAATGCCTTTTTAATTACCTTTCTTCTTAGGCCAAGTTATATGTATAAAATGATTTTTTGAGAATAGGTAGATGGAATTAGGTGAGAGCCATCATGGGGTAGGGGTTATGAAGAAAATAGTCACACATAGCATTTTGTTGTCTTAAGTAATCAATCACATTAAGACGTGCCTTGGTAATACAATTGAATGGCTTACATTGCAATGGAAAGTTCAATTTGCAAAACCAACAACTATTCTTTCTTTTGGTAGAGGAACTGAAGCTATGTTTGATTTTCCATGATTGAATTGTACTTTTTTTGCATAGCCTCTTTCCAAATAGGATTTGACCATTGCTTCACGCTTGAGCAAGTTCTTGGTTTACCTAGGTTCTCTAATAGAATCCCGTCTATAAATTTAAATTATTTTGATTACCTCTCTTCGGTATGTTGTATACTTTTGGTGAAGATATGGTGGCTTTCTCTTATGATGGTTTAGTGTGGACTAACTTGCCTTATTCTAGAATTTGTTTCTCAACATTTTCTTTTGCAGTAGGGATAGATACTTAAAATTGAACATATTGAGATTGTCCTTCACAAAATGTCACATCTTTATTGATTTTAACGTTTCACCATCTAAGTGTCTATAACCTTTTGCTTGTACATCATAGTTGATAAAAATGCATTTTTTTCTTTTCTTAGAATTTTGCAGCACAATAAAAATGCGCAATGCGTAATTACTAGCTTTGTTTCTTTACATACTTACTTTAGGCCTATCAACACCTTGAGTTGGTAACATGTTATATAAATATAGTTTTATGTTAAGTGTTGTTTCTCAATACTTAGGTGTTAGCCATTAAGTGGGGGGCTATGAAGAAAATAATCATGCATAGCCTTTGGTTGTCTAAGTAGTTAATACCTTCTTGAGCATAACCTTATGCATTAAGGTGTTCTTGGTAATAAAATTGGATAGATTACATTGCAATTGAAAGTTTCATTTGCAAAACCTACAAATAATCTTTCTTTTGGTAGAAGTACTAAAGCTCATGTTTGATTTTTCATGATTGAATTGTATGCTTTTTTGCATAGCCTTGTTCCAAATAGGATATGAAGTTGGTGCTTCATGCTTGGGCAAGTCCTTAACATTGATTGAAAATGCGGCTTTCCTAGGTCCTCCTAGAATGGAGTCCAATCTATTTTCTTCGTCACCTATCATCAATATAAATATTTCTACTTGGGATAAGACATAATGGATTAGTGTGAACAAACTTTACCTTATTCTAGAACTTGTTGCTCAAGTTTTTTCATCTGTAGCAATAGATTCTTAAAATTTAACATCTCGAGACTGTGTTTCACAAAATATCACATCTTTATTGATAACACCTTTTAAATTTCACCATCTAAGAGTTTATAACATTTGTTAGTACATCAGAGTTGACAAACTACGTTTTTCACTCTTACCTACAATATAAAAATGCACTAATGCCTAATTGCTAGCTTTGTTTCTTTACATACTTATTTTGGAGCCAGCAAGAGCTTGAGTTGGGTGGTAACATGCTCTATAAATATATTGTTGTGTAAAGTGTGGCTTCCTAACATATTATTATTCTGTTAAGTGTTGCTTCCTAATATATTGTTGTGTTAAGTGTTGCTTCTAATAATTACTTAGAGGTCTAATTGAACTTCACTCCATGATATCATATTGTTGATTGTCTGATTTGTCCTTTTATCAATTCCGTTTTATTGTGGATTAGATCTAGTGTGTATTGTTTTCAAATACCATGAACTTTGTAGAATTCAACAAAGTTATTAATATTTCTTCTTGCTTGATTTTCCATTTCATCTTTAAAGATCCAAAATGCTTGAAAAGCTTCACTTTTATGCTTGAGAAATAAATTCAAGTCTTTTTGAATGGTCATCTGTGAAATTAGAAAAAACACATGGCTTTTTTTATAGATTCGTAGGCCCATACACATTCACATGGATATGTATTAATGGGGCTTTGCCTTTCCAAGAATGGTTCTCCATGATGCTTTCTCATAATACAATTTTTACAAAATTCTTTTGAAAAAGGATGTAGTTGTTGGTACTTCATGGGGAAATTTCTTCCTTTTACGAATTATAAATTTTAGGAGCATATTCAAAACTTTCATTCCTAAGAACACCTTCTACCAAATTATCTTGTGTAATAAACGAAAGGAGCTTTTTAAAATTCACAAAAGAGCATGAACAACCCATTTTCTTTATAACCTTGTCTTGGTTTTGATTACCTTTATATTTATCCATTATAGAAAATTTTCTTTGGTCAAATGTGATTTAAAGTTGATGTTGCTTATGCTATCAACATGCAATGTATCATCAATCTTATTTTTCATGCATGTATAATCTAAAATAGCCATTGTATATGTTCCTCAAACTTGTATTTTAGACTTTTTATTGAAAGTAGCTTTCAATTATGCTTGCCAATATTTCCTTTGTGTCATGTTTAATAGCTTTGGAATCTTTGTTGCAATTGTCACTGGTCGTACTCATGGACTCACAACTTTCTTGTAGTATAAAGGCTTCAATATTTCTCTTATATTGTTTAGAAAATGATTCTTGTAATATTTCCAAGATATATGATTAGTCGTATATTTCTTTTTGTCATCTACTCTCTTCTTGAAACATCCTTTCCAATATGTCCTGACTCGCCATAATAGCAGCACTATGATTGATCATGTGTCTTAACATCATGTCTTTGATTGTCAAAATTTTTAGGTTGGCTTGACCTACTCATAATCTTCTTGGAAATGTGATTTTTCCCTCGAGGATGTGTGCGCGAATATTCAATCATCTTCATGATCCTCAAAATGTTGTTATTCAACTGATAGATGAACCAAATGCAATTGTATCAACTCCTTTCATTGTTAATGAGGTGACAAACTACTGAAAATATTTTAACAAACCTCTAATTATTAAATTTATGTTCTCGAAGTCTTCAATCTTTTCATTGATGTCCAAAACTTTTTTTCAGATGTCTTGACTTTTGGTATCGTAATTAGTGATCAGCGATAGTTTCATCATTCTTCATTCAAACAAAATATAATTGATGTTATACTACTAGGTTTTTGTCTTGATTTGCAATCTTAACATAATCTTGCAATATCTCCCGTGTCCCAAGTGCAAGAATATTACCTCTTGTAAGAGGATAAATACCTTTTGATAAAGAAAATTTGATACTCGTTAAAGCTTGTCATTCTTCTTAATCACTTTCATGTGTCAAAATTGAATGCGTTCAACCTTTAACACCAATGAAAATCATTGGTGCTTCTTGATTAGGAAATTCTTCATTTGAAACTCCCATGTTGAGTAACTAGAGCTATCAAGCTTTACATTTTCATAAAAGGCTTGACATAGGGGTGATAATGTTGGAATAAATATTAGAATGGCTTTTTCATTGAATAATCACAATCCTAAGAGAAAATTTAACAATGAACCAAATAGGCTTAAGAGCATGTGTTCAATAGATTAACTGATGGGTTTAAAGCGGCTTCAATTATGGCTTCAGTTCATTATATAGATAGAGTTATAGCCATGAAAAAGATTATTAGCAAATACTAAGAGAACCAAAGGAGTGCTTAAATGGATGAAATTTGTGGAATATTCATGGAAATAATCCCATGTGCCAAGTGTTTAAAAGCCCTAGTATGTATGATCTAGTGATGTAAGCAAATGGTCAACCACTTGTTGAAATCTACAAGGGCCTTCCTATAGATTCAATCATATGGTATGAGTTTGTTAGAAATAACCATAACAAAGGGTACACGCATCAGAAGATAGATAGGATAGCCTAGGAACTCACATAGTGGTGGTGTTGTGGGTGGAATCCAAAGAAAACTTCTTTACTTTGTGTGCTCAACATACTTGTACAAGCCAGTAAATAGATATTGCTCCAACAGAGATATAGAACCAAAAATATATATTTCCATCCAATGGACACAATACAAAAGGAGTCCAAAGTCCCACCAAGCATGGTCCTTTGTTCTTACCAAAAGGATGCTATCGTACTACCTTTGTGGCATTCTAGATCCCTATGGTTGCGTGCTCCTCATTAAGCTATAGTGGACTTTGTCACCGTCCTTGATCCCTAATCCTTTCTACCTTGGAAGATAGCCAAGGGCGTACCCCCTTCCCGAGCAATTTCTATAGTTCTCTAGCTCCCACTGTACCTCTCAGATGTGGGCCTAGATCCTTTCTTGTTTGCTACTCCAGTCTACTCTTGATTGATGCTTGAAATGGATGGGAAAAGCCCCTTGAGGCGATCCTTTTATAGGCCATGAAGGGCCACAAATTGACCAACTAACAGGCCCTAAAATGGCCGACTAGTCTAGTCTGTGCCAACCTAGTAGGTAGACTATTTTCTACCCTCCTGCCTAAGTACATGGTAGGTATATAGTGGCCCAGGTGCATATCTGCCTCAAACTAGGGTAGGCCCAAGTCTTGCCCAAGATAGGTGCCTACAAACCCCTATCATTTTTGCCTTTGTTAAGTCCATCCTTGCCCTACGAAACCCTACCAAGGGAAATACACCCTCTACAACAAGTCCATACTGCAACTGCCTCCAATCCATGCTCTTATAGCCCTCAAATCTATTGGTACACCTCGGCACTCTTGTTTCTAGCCAATCATGGACAGCAACATGGCACTTCCATACCATTGTTGCCCACCATGGTGGCTCCCAACTGCCAGGTAAGACCCTGATTGTGCTACCTGCATGGAAGCCTATGTGCTGCCCATGTGGTAGCCCCATGTTCATTATTTTTCTTGCTTGTATGATGCCCACATGGTAAATGTGGTAGCCACCATAGAAGCCTTAAGCACACCTCCCCCATTCTCTCCTCATATGGGGGATTACTGAAGGGGAGATGAATTTTCCAAAACCCCTTTCTCATCGACACATCTTGGCCCGATCCCAACTTGTCATTGAAGATGATTCATTGAATCCCATGTCAAAACCCTCTAGAATAATTTGGTGTCGATGTTTCCTAGATTTTCAACCAGTGGCTCTTTCTTCTCTAGGTCCAGTCTCATACAAGTGAATCATCCTAGTACACAGGTCGATCCAAGGTGGAACTAGATGGCACCGTTACCTTCTACTACATTCCTACCTTCAAACTCAAGCAATCCAGATGCCAGGATTCCTAAATTTCCCCCTCATAATGATTGAGTAGACTGGAGTCTTCCAAGCACCATGCTCTATTTCATCTTGTCCTCCTTCTAGCAAGGTTCGCCAACCAAACAACCATCTTGTCTAGCAACCTTCTTTTGAGATTTGAAGAAGCACCCACGCTTCTCCTCCTACCTTCCAGGAAGCACATTCCTTCCAATCTTGTATTTCTTGAGACACATGAACAACAGATTCTTCCCACAGCATGCTATAAAGGCTCAAAGCAATGACATAAAGTACATACAAGAATGCCATCCTGTCTATGTGCTGGCTCTGAAGGCAAACCATGTACCTCATGGAGGAACAATCAATCGACTTATGTAGTCTTGTAATGACCCTTTCTGAACCACAGCCTCCATTTGACCCTGAAACTTTAGACGAGTCCATGGAGTCCTCGGTTATGTCAATACCATTAGCCAAGTTCTTTGAAGAGTCCAAGCAGTCCATGCTTTTGTTCACCTCACAAAGGTTTTTGACTCCTCATCTGCCCACATCTCAATATCAGACATCCTCACTGTGACTTTTGGGTCTGCATATCTTACCTTAGTAACACTCAGAGATGTCACCAAGAATAATGCTCCACTGACCTACCACATTGGTTGTTTTTGACTCCACTAAATTTGTACTTGACGATTTGCCTTCTTTCTACAATCCTTCACAAAACGGCTTGGCATGTCACAATAGAAGCACTTCTTCTTTTTCTTCCTCTTTTTCTTGTTTTGTGACGTGTCTACGTTGTCCTAGGAGTCATCCTTCTTAGGCTTGCCACTGCTAGGCTTGTCCTCCCATTTGGTGACTTTGTCTTTGGATAGAAATCCCATGTCGTCACCTTTCTCATAGAGCTTTCCTCCTCCAACAATAAGGGACACAATTCCTCAAAAGTCAGAGGTCTGTTCCTCTCTTATGTTACCACAATCATAAGGAAGCCTTGAAACTTTGTGGTAGCATCCCAAGTACTAACAAAGAAGACTGCCACCCTTTAACCAACTGAGGCTAGCTGATCTCTCACCACCTTCACCTTTGTGATATGGTCATGGACCATATCTCCTTCACCCATGCTCATGTTGAAAAACTGATGATCCAAATCTAAGATCTAGGACATATTTTCCATCTTATATAAGTCCTTCAGAGTGGCCATTTCCTCAATTGACATGTCCGCCATCTAGATGTATGGAATCACTGCATTTGCCATCATCCCTATGATCAGTGCTAGGTCTTGGGCATCCTTATCCTCCTATGTTTCAAGGTCATTTGGACATTTAGCAAGGATAACATTACTCTTTGATGTCCTTAATGTCTAAGTGTATTGGATCTGCTCGTGTCGTGATCTTCCATAGGTTCGTTTCCACAAGATGTCTTCATACCTTTACCTTCTAGATAGGATAATTTGTCCCATTCCAGCTTCCTGGTCTTTGAAAATGCAGAATTGTTAACAAAGGCATGGTTCTCATATTAGAACCACCTACCCTAGAGCTACCTTCACTAGAATATGTCTTTGTCAACATCGCTCTTGGAAATCACATGAGCAACCAAACAATCAGCCCTTTGTAGCAACCAAATAGACTCCGTACACACTTGACTCAACCTGAGTCAACATCCTTCTCATAAGGGCACAATCCTCTAGTCATGGAAGTCGATTCCCTAGATCCTGGTATCAGGGTTGTCCTTCTATAGGGAACTTGCTTTCAAGCTCCACCACTTGTGAGCCTCCTTTTGGGATCTAATACCATGTTAGAAATAACCATAACACAGGGGACACACAACAAAAGATAGAAAGAATAGCCTGGGAGCTCACATAGAGGTGTTGTGGGGGAATCCAAAAAAACTTCTTTACTTTTTGTGCTCAACATACATGTGCAAGCTAGTAAATATACAATGCTTCAAAAAAGATATAGAACCAAGTTAATTTATTTTTGCCCAATGGAAACAATAAAAAGGGAGTCTAGAGTCCCACCAAGCATGGTCCTCTGTCCTTACAAAAAGTGTGTCGTCCTACTACCTCCATGGCACTTATAGATCCTTAAGCCTATATGCTCCTCGTAGAGATTTAGTACACATTGTCACCATGCCCCTTGCTCCTTGTTGTCCTAGAAGACATCCAAGGGTGCAACCCCTGCTTGAGCTATGTCTCCAATTTTTTAGCTCCCACTGGACCTCCTGGATGAAGGCTCAGATCCTTGCTTGTCTACCCCTTGTCTACTACTTTGGTATGCTCTTAATTGCTTCTTACAGTGGATGAGAAATTCCCCTTGAGGGTCTCCTTTTATAGACCTTGAAGGTCACAAATTGATCGACTAGTAGGCCCTAAATGATGAGTTTTGGTTCGTGAACCAACTTGGTATGTAGCCTATTTATTACCCTACTAGTCCTACCGAGCTACATGGCAGGTAGCCATCGGACTAGGCACATATCTGCCTCAAAGTGGGGATTGTTATAGGCCCGAGTTTCCTCAAGACTTTCCAAGATAGGTGCATATAAGCCCTATCACTTTTGCCTTTGTTTAGGCCATCTCTAACCTTCGAAACCTTGTTGCCAAGGTTTTGCACAACCTCTGCAATAGTTTTGTACTGCAACCACCTCCAATCCATACTGTTCTAGCCCTCAAATCTATTGGTAAACCTGCACATTCTTGTTCCAACCAATTGCTTGCATCCACATGGCACTTTCATACCATTGCTATCCACCTTGCTGGCTCCCAACTGCCATGTAAGTCCCTGATTGTGCTGCCCACATGGTAGCCTATGTGTTGCTCATGTGGAAGCCCTATGTCCATTCTTTTTCTTGCTTGTATGTTACCTACATGGTAGCCAATATGTAGCCCATGTGGTAGTGATGTAATCTCTAAGTACACCTACCCAATGTTCTCCTCATATGGGGGTTTACAAATGGGGAGGTGACTTTTTCAATAGAGCTTCCTTGCGTCCTTGTTGCACTCTTGGTATTTGTGACACAATTGTGCTAGTCTTTAAGCCACCATGTTGCTCTAATCTCTATGATTCCTCTACTTCAGCCTTTGTGCTATGGCTATGCTATAGCTTGCCTCCCAAAATGATATTCAATAAAAGACCTCCATTTGATGCAAATGAAGTCCTGTATTGCAAGCAAGTGAAGGCATCACTCTTCAACCTTGTGACTAGTGCAAAAGTTTCCTCAAAGTCAATGTTCTCTTGCTAAGCATAGCCTTGTGCAACCAATCTAGCTTGTACTTCTATACTCTATGGTTGCCCTTGTAAGCAGGGCTTGAAGTTTGTGAAAAGAACTCTCCAAAGTCTACCCCCATCAAAGTAGCAGTCATTGCTGGAGGCACATTTATTAAGTTGAATGAATTGATAACCATACTACTCCAAGAGAAGGATAAATGGGAAGGTGATGGGAAAGATTATGTTGAAGTTGCATTGGTTTCCAAGATGTGCAACGTGCAATTCACAACCAAAAAGCTAAAATTGGCTTCAACCAAAATGTCAATCTTCCCTTTCATCTTCATGTCCATCTTGTATACTTTGTGTTCTTTTGGATACTAAATCATAATGGATTTCCATTAACCTTATGTGCACTATCCTACAATATGGTCAACAAAGCTACATGTGTATTGAGTAGGGAAATAGGTCGACAAAGCTACATGTGTATTGAGTAGGGAAACAACTCCACTTGTAATAATATAAACCTATGCATAATTAGGAAAATTATAATTCCATATATATGGATTGTATGCTTTAAATTCTTTAGAATACAACACCCATAATGCATTTTTATTGACTGTGCGTGCACTTGCCTAAAGTGTAGCTAAAAAGCTACATGTGTGCGCTGAGTAGTGGTATAGCTCTAGTTGTAATAACCTGAGCCTATGACCATCTAGCGTATTTTCTTAGTGTATATTAGAATTGGATAAAATTTAGACACTTTTTTGGATTTCCAAAATTCATGTTCTAAAGAGAGAAACCTAGGTCTACTGAGAGGACACTAAAGCATAGAATCTCTGTGGATCTAGCATTAAAAGTCTCTCATCCAAGCCTCATTTTCACTTTTTGTCTAATGGAGATTGCAATTCGTATCAAGGTCTTGGTTTCCATACCAATCGTATTTCAAAGTTTGAGAGATATGATTAGCTCTAGTGAGAGAGTATCCTTAAGTGGTACATGATAGAGCTTCCATAAGAACTTTTGATTTGAGCTTTAGTTTGAGTTTTGATTACTGTACTCTAGGCACAAAATTGTATATTCTATCCTAGACAGAGAAAATAAACCTAGACAGAGAATGTCAAAGCTCATGTATAAATACCCCATGGTACACTCTTTGGGAATTATGCTCAACTCACTCTCATGTCTCACTCTTGTATAATTGTGCAGTGTCCATGATCCTTTGCACTATCCATGTCTATTAGCATCATGGATTACCCCCATAACTTCCACACTTTAGGGCTTGTTGTCCTCCTACTCTCTCTCTCTCTCTCTCTCTCTCTCTCTCTCTCTCTCTCTTCTTTGCATTTGCATTCATGCTTCTTCCTCTCCCAATCTCTTTCCTTCTCCCCAAACTTTCACTTACCTCTCTTCCATTATATCTAACTCGTGTTCAAATTCAAAACTTCACTTATAACAACATTAAGTGCTCTCTAAATAATCAAACTCTCCATAAGATCTTCTCTCCTTAACTCAAATCATTCTTTAACCTTTTCTCCACTCAAATCCTACTTTTTATGCCGTGCTTCCTTATCTTGAATCTACTCTTCCAGCGTCAATCTCCTAATTTAACTTAAAAATTACTTAAGCCCAAAAAAACTTAACATGGTGAAGGAGACTTTTCTTAGCCTTTTAACCATTTCATGTGTTGAGAATTTTCTAAACCTTGAAAACCAGTTCTAACCCTTAAAACCATGGACATGGATTTATCTACCTCCCAATTTGATTTCTCTAGCTCTTTCAATTATTATTTTTTCACTTTTCGTTCTCCTCTCCATATAATTTGACCCGACTTTGTGGTACTTTGCAAATATACCAATAAAATAAACAACATGCTACAAGTAAGTGACTATAGGGTTGGTAAACTTGAAAGATAATGAGTGATAAAGTTGTGGTAGGAGAGGAGAGTTCCAATGGAAATAAAGGATGTTTTTTTCCCCAAGAGCACTTTATTCCAAGGCTAGGGGTGCAAAACTATTTTCTACAAGCCACATTTGAATGATGCCATACCATTCTTCGATACTAGAGTGTGAAATTTTGCTCAAGATTATGTAAAATCCATTTATTTTTACTTCCCCACCTTCAACAAGATAGTTTCATGAAAATGTAAAAACACATATATGAGGTACAAGGGATCTAAATTAGCATTTTGGTGCATTAAAATGTGGTGCCTCTGAGGAGCTCATAGACTAGAAAGAGCAAAAATCATGATGGAACTTGCAAGATATGGTGTTTTTGTTGCATTAGGAGGCACATTACCTATTTTTTAATACAAAGATATGCTTTTGCTAGAGTTTTTTCAATAGTTTTAACAAATATCTTCTTGTGGTAGAGTGATTTTCAAAAGGCTAAGTATAAAAAGAAAATCAAGATTTATGGATTATACTAAAACATACTATTGTGAAGAACACCCAAGGATTTCCAAAGTTCTCTAAAACTACATCTATTTGACAAAATATGTGGAGCATTTGATAGTGTGAGGCATCAAGTCATAAAAATTTCAAAATTTACACGAAAAATTAAGTCAAAATTGGAAAAGAATAAAGTTTATTTATTATAGAGTGCATCTTTTACAAGAGGAAACACTTTTGGAAGGAAAAGGGAAGTAACATCCTATGACCCGCTTGCTCTAGCTTAATAACTCAATTTAAATCTAAGAATTTGTGCCTTAGAACCTTGATGTCAATCTCAATCCAATTCTTCAATCTAGATCTCTTCCAAACTGCATTGCCATCCATGTGTCAATATTTTTTCCAAAAGCTATGAGGTGAGGGAAAACTAGTATTCTTTCCAAAATTGACCTTTTCTCAAAGGAAAATCTTCTTTTCTCCATTTGAAAGGTAAGAGCATCAAGCATCATCTATATTTCATAATGTTTGTGAATTAGTAGATGTCATAAATTAAAAGTGTAAAGAGAATCATAAGACATGACTATCTTTCAAAACAAGTAGAAGAGTAAATTATGGCTACAAGAATACCTCCATTTACTTGATCATTCTTCTTGTAGAGTGGTGTTTGGTGATGGGATGTTGAGTGGCACAGCATGGCCATTTTAATAATTTTAAGTATGAACATGACTTTGCTCTACCATGGAATAGAAAAGTTACGGATGTCGCAAGATACTCAAAAAAATTATGTATTAAAAGTTCTGTTAATTTTAGGGGATTTTAACAATGAAAATCTATTCTCATCACACTTGGTCATGTATGTATGAATTCCATTATATATGTCTTCATGAAACTTCTCAAATTTAGAGTCACACCCTCATGTAAGGTCATTTGAATAATCCAAACCATCATATTAAGAGGAATAAGTGTTGTGAGTGGATATTGTGACATGAAGTTGGGGGTAATAAACTTCACGCACCTCTTCACTTCCTATTGCTTTCGAATTGAGTGATAGAGATATTCATAACTGGGAAGGGGACATTAAAAGAAGCTCTTATACTAAGAGACCACACCATACTATTCTCCCTTAGATGAGAATGAAGATGGTAACATCCCAAGTGATGTTGTACTCAAGCATAGGGAGAAGAAAAGGATCAGCGGAGGCCATAATCTCAGCAAGCCGTTATGTGCCAAAGAGAAGAGCGATACGTTGTTGAAAGAAGATCTTGCAGCTTAACATGACATGAACTGATATATATCGAGGAGTTTAAAGGGGATGATTGGGTCGGCTGGGTAGGTTCCGAGGAAAAATTGCACCTCCTTCATAGACACCTTTACACACTTAGCTCAAAACACTCTCCAAACTGTCATAAGACACAGAGACCCATAACTTTCAGCAGAGACATGATATAAAATATTCAATCACATATTGATATGCACCTTGAAATGGGTTTCGTCTGATAAAAGTTTCATTAAGAAACAGAGAAGTGGTCGGAAAGATATGGGCAGTTTATTGGACGGGGGTAAAAACTATCTGAAAAAGAAACATTCACACATAGAGAGTCATAGATTTTTTTGTTTAACATCTAATACAATAATTGAAGACATATAATGATGCTCCTTAAAGAGAGCTTCATGCTAATATAAGTTGCGTCCAAATCGAACCACCGAGCGAAAAGGTATGATCAAAATACTGACAGGGGGTCAAACTGTCATGATAAACACCTACTCCTTCTACTGGTGCCGACTTGGGAGAATACTACCTCCATGCTTAGACTTCATCAATGATCCAAGTCCCATAGAGGTCGTCTAGGAGGGAAGGAATAGCCCCCTTTGTGGCTTGGGAAATAGATAGGCCATGTATGCGCAATGAGCGGCTGAATAGACAACACTTCTGAGCACTTTGGAAGAGAAAGCAATGGAAAAAGGGAAGAGACACTCGAGAGAGAACCTGAAGTGACCTTCATTACCGATAGAGTGAGAATCCACTCTAATGCAACTCAAAATACTATAAACACAAGGGAGAAGAAGAGGTTTCATACGTACAAGAGGGAGCGGAATCTCCAAGACTACTCATAGAGAGAGAATAAACTAGAGAGAGATGGACTCAAGAGTCTACATAAGAGAATATATACAAGAGGAAGGGAAGGCTCATGGAAGAGGCTTGAGGATACTAGATCTACAGCAACATGATGCCTAATGGTGGAAGAGATGATGAACAAGGGAGAGGAGGCCTCCTTTTATAGAGATTTTGTCACCCTCCTTCACCCATTTACATTTGCTGCCTGTAGATTCTTTTCCTCATCAATCACATAAGCCCGTATGTCACCATCCATGTCCTTTTTGACTACTCTTGCCATGTGTTCCATCAAAAGATGCTCAAGACTCTTAAAATATTGAGAAAGTCAAGAGTCTCCCCACATGGAGCCCATAGGGGCCTTCTCTTTTCCATATGTCCACATCCTCCTTATTCCACATGGGAATTCTAGAAGGATTCTTCTTGACTCCACACTCCTCCACATGCCTTCCACACGTTTAGCATGTGGCCTCTTTTATATTATTGGAACACATGGACATGAGTCCACCTCTTTATATGACTCACTCTTCCTATTTTTTAAGAACCCCATAATATTCCATACATAAATAACTCTCACCCCATACCAAGGTGTTTATCATTGATACACATGGTATTTACAATCCATTCCACTCATCCTCTCAACCCCATACAATATCTTAGAAAATAGAAATAAGTGAGAGCCGCTAGGCTATCACTTGATACTCAAACTCTTATCAAACATAGAAGAAAATAATACCAATGCCAAATAAAAAATATCAATTTTTAGTGTCACATCTTTCCCCCCCCAGTATATACTCTCTAGTAATAGAGAGGGTCTGCTGGCCCTCAAGGTGGTTGAGCATAGAAGAATTTAATGCGATACTCATTGGTGCGTCCGGGTATCACCATGCCATCAACATCCTCAAGCTGATAGGTCCATTGGTGACATTCATATACATCCTTATGGATGCGTGGCCAAAAGTAACCAATCTCTGCTTTTGTTGTGGAGTTAACCCTCGAGGAAACATGTCTTCTTTCACATATTGCTGAACATCTTGCAGTTATGGCCATCCAGTGTCTACTAAAGAAACCACTCCCCGGTCTTATACTACAATGGCTTGAGTAGCCAACTCATCTGCCCTTTGATTTTCTTTTCTGTTTATATGAACAAACTTGCAAAAATCAAATTGACTACATAGTGCCATAGCCTTTTGATTAAGCTCCTTCAAATGAGGACTTCTTGTCTTGTAATGCCCTTGCATTTGCTTTATAATAAGCTGAGAATCTCCTGTTGCTTCCAATTCTTTAACTTGACTTTGAAGACAACCCTCCAAACCAAGAATCAAAGCATTATACTCAGCTGCATTGTTAGTTGTGATACCTGGAAGCTCTTGTCCTCTTGCCCACACGTCTTGACCTTTAGAATTCATCAAGACTATCCCCCCCGGCTCCTTGTTAGGCGTGAAGGACTAAAAGCCCCATCAAAATATAAGACAAAAGATATTGGTGGTGTCTCCCTTTCATCATTAATGTCCTCCTTATATTCCTTTTCTTCTCTTAGATCCTGCCGTCCTATGAGCAAATCTGCCATAGTGGACCTAGTGGTATTTTTAGGAACAAAAGAGAAAGAGAACTCTTGAAGCTCTGACAACCATTTTGCAAATCTCCCCCCAAGGTTAGGCTTGCGAACTAGATATGGTAATATAGACTGAGAGGTAAGGAAGAAAAATGGCTAAGGTAATAAGTAGGAGCGAAAATTTCTGACTGAAAACACCCAAGAGAGGGCTTTGATGCTCCATTTCTTCATACCTTGTTTCCACCTCTGTAAGCTATTGGCTAGCATAATAGATGGGTTGCATTCTACCTGCCTCTCCTTTTTGTAGCAATACAGCACCAACTGAATGCAAAGATACACTTGGATTTACATAAAATTCTTGAGACCAGTCAGGGGGCTTCAATATTAGGCCCTTACTCATGGCCTCCTTAACTTGCTGAAAAGACTCTTGTTGCTCCACACCCCATTGAAAAGAAACTCCTTTTCTTGTCAACAAGTTCATGGGATGCACTATCTCTATGAAAGCATCACAAAAGCGTTGATAATACTTGCTCTTTCCTAGAATTCTGCGAACACCAGTGACACTCACAGGACTTGGCAATGCCATGATTGCTTGAACCTTGTCAGGATCCACTTGCAGGCCTTCTTCAGACACAATATGCCCCAACAAGACTACTTTTGTTTGAGCCAAATGACACTTGCTAGGATTTAGACACCCTTTTGCTTCATCAATCCTAGCTAAGGCCATCTTTAACTTCTCCATGTGATCTATGTGCTGAGAATAAATGCAAAAATAATCCAAAAACACCCTTATGAACTTTCCCAAGTAAGGCTTCAGCACTTGACTCATGAACCTTTGAAATGTAGCTGGTGCATTGGTCAACCCAAAAGGCATCACTCTGTAAGCAAAAACACCCCAAGGTGTGACAAATGATGTTTTCTTTTGATCTTACTCCCAAATACAAATTTGAAAGTACCCAGAATACCCATCACATAATAATACATCTCATGCCCTGCTACTTGGTCTAGTATTTCATCTTGGAATGGCAAAGGAAAATGATCCCTCTTAGTGCATGCATTCAAAGGATGAAAGTCCACACAAACCCGACACTTATTTCCTTTCTTTGGTGTGACAACTACAGGAGATATCCATTCTGAATAATCAATAAGAAAGATGAATCCCACCTCAAGTAGTTGTGTTACCTCTTTCTTTAGTGCCTCAGCTTGGATAACCCCCAATCGCCTTAAGTGTTGCACAACTGGCTTGCTTTTTGGCTTCAACTCAATCTTGTGCTCCACAAGAGAGACTGGTCGACCCTGTGAATAGCTTGTTGCAAAGAGACATGGAAAATCATCTAACATATCCAAGTACTGGAGCTTCTCACTACCTGGATAGAGAATCACCAAGAAGCTCTTCATTGCGTTGGCATCGTTTCGTGTGCTCCACATCCTCCACATGAAGTGTCTCTACAGGATCTTCTTGTACCACCACCTTGTTCACTCCTGACTCATCACTCCTGACTCATCCTGATCAGCACCAAGACAAAGACCAAAGGCCACTCCTTCCACCTCACCCTTTGAGCTAGACTCCTCGAAGCTACACCCTGTCTCTTCTTCTTCATCGGTTAAGTCAAAGCTCGAACTCTATGATGTTGAAGACTCCTCCTTGACAACTTCCTTTTTATGACTTCTGATGTTGTAGCGCACCTTCTTATCATTTCCTTGCAAAATCAATTCTCCAGTATCCCACTTTTGAATAGCCTTCATCTTGCATAGCCAAGGCCTTCCCAAAATCAATGGATAGGCATGTGCATTTGGCTTGGTAGGGATCACTTGAAAAGTAGTTGGCACAAAAATTCCACATACATCCACTTCTAGATTCCTCACAACTCCCAAGGTCTTTACCCTAGCCAATTTGATGCAATAAGGAGAGGTAGTACTAGAGTATTTTAAATCAGCATCTATCATGGTCTTCTCACTCATGGCAATAATCGATGCACCTCCATCAATGTAAACATTAGAAATCACTTGACCATCAATGATGGTGATATGAGCTTCCTTTTCTTTAAGGTCGGACAACAAGTCATAGCTTCCAATGCCTTGTCCTAAAGGAAAGTCTGACTGGCTAATTCTCCTTCTAAATGCCCTCTTTTTCTTAATACGGCATTCCTCTTCCTGATGTTCCTCCTCTACGTCTTCCTTACTCTCTTCTTCTTCTTTTGCTTTACCACGCCCCCGTTTAGCCATCATTACCTCTCTTTCCTCATCCCCTGAAGAAGCCTCTAATAAGGATACTTGTTTTTCTTCTTTCTTTCTCAATCTAGGACAGTCGAGGTGATAGTGACCTTTTTCATTACATTCATAGCAAGTGATCCCACTCTTATCTCGAGGCCTATCCTCACTCTTTGATGCTCTAGGTTGTCGTGCATTAACCAAATGCAATTTCAACTCTGCCATCAATTGGGAGATATTATGATCTAACTCAAAGGACTTTGGTACTACCTAAGGAGTGCCCATTACCTCCACCTTAGAAGTTGAAGCTGTTGAAGACACAAAAGAGGATTCGATCTTTAGAGAAGCTTCTTTCTTGGTCGCAATGCGAAGTGCCTCCATGTATGTTGTTAGATCTTTACTCATTACTTTCGAGCAAAGACGAGGCTCCAAAGCCATAACAAATTTTCTCATCTTTAAGTGCTCCATCCCTACGAGACTTTGAGGGGCTGATGATGCAGATGCCACAGCTCACAAAGTTGCCCTTTCATACTTTGTCCATAAAGTTTCATATCGGATAGCCAACGTAGAGACCATCTTACCATCTCCTTGTTGATTTAACTGGTCCAACTGCAACATCAAAGCATTTGGCGACTCCATTGCCCCAAATCTTTGCTTCATTATAGCCACCACTTGGTCCCAGTCCTCCTTGGTAGAGTTCGGCAAGGCCTCATGCCAACTCAAGGCTACACCTTCAAGAAAATGAGGCAAAATCTCTGCCCGATCCTTCATGGACCATCCAGAAAGCTGGCATCCTCGAATAAAATCCTAAAGATAAGACTCCGGGTCTTTCCCTTAGGTCCCTCAAAACACTAGAACCTTCACATGATAAAACACAGAAAGAAAACATCAAGATCCAAATAATATCCCAAACAAGATCCCACAGAGCCTTAGTATACCAAGACCAACTTATTATGCATAACCACTTGCTAAAAACCCTCCACAATGTGATCCTCAATAAAATCTTCAAAAATAAGTGACCAATCAGCACCATGAAAACATTGTGTATACATGCATTCAAGAATCACCCTTGTCACAATTGGAAGTGCACATAACAGCTTCAAGATATTGTACTTTTCATCATTTGCATAGCAAAAGAAGTTGAAAGCATTGAGAATCACCACTCCATTGTTATAGTCAAAAACTACCCAAAGACTCAACTGTTCTTCACACCAAGCTGCCAGCACATGAAACAATCCCCAATCTATCCTTGTGCCTGCTAACAGCGTTGTTGATTCACCAACATATTCAAGAGTGCAAACATAAAGGATATGATCATGATGACCGTGCGAATAGCTTGAGCATCACCTTCATAATCTTCTAGTTCTCTTAAACGGTCTGCAATCTCTTCTAACGGAGTTCTTCCAGGTATCTTCTTTATCACATCAAAAAACACATGCCTATACTAGGCATAACATGCAATCAAGTACACCCAAGACCGTTTAGTAAGGTGGGATAAATCCAATACCAAACGTACCCGACGTCTCCACCAAAAGATGTGACATGAAGTTGGGGGTAATAAACTTCACGCACCTCTTCACTTCCTACTTCTTTCGAATTGAGTGATAGAGATATTCATCACTGGGAAGGGGACATTAAAAGAAGCTCTTATACCAAGAGACCACACCATACTATCCTCCCTTAGATGAGTATGAAGACGGTAACATCCCAAGTGATGTTGTACTCAAGCATAGGGAGAAGGAAAGGATGAGCGGAAACCATAATCTCAGCAAGCCGGTCTGCACCAAAGAGAAGAGCGATACGTTGTTGAAAGAAGATATTGCAGCTCAACATGACATGAATTGATATATATCAAGGAGTTTAAAGGGGATGATTGGGTCGGATGGGTAGGCTCCAAGGAAACATTGCACCTCCTTCATTGAGACCTCTACACTTAGCTCAAAACACTCTCCAAACTATCATAAGACACAGAGACCCATAACTTTCAGCAGAGACATGATATAAAATATTCAATCACATATTGATATGCATCTTGAAATGGGCTTCGCTCTGATATAATTTTCGTAAGAAAAGAGAAGCGGTCGGAAAGATATGTGTAGTTTAATGGAGGGGGGTAAAAACTGTCTAAAAAAGAAATAGTCACACCAAAGAGTCATAGATTTCTGGTTTGACATCTAATATAATAGTTGAATACACAAGATGATGCTCCTTGAAGAGAGCTTCGTGCTGATATAAGTTTTGTCCAAATTGGATCACTAAGCAAAAAGTTATGAGCAAAATACTGATAGGGAGTCAAACTATCAAAAAAACATTTACTCCTTCTACTGGTGTCGACTTGGAAGAATACTACCTTCATGCTTAGACTTCATCAATGATCCAAGTCCCATAGGGGTCGCCTAGGAGGGAAGGAATAGCCCCCTTTGTGGCTTGGGAAATAGATAAACCATGTATGTGCAATGAGCGGCCAAATAGACAACACTTTTGAGTACTTTGGAAGAGAAAGCAATGGAAAAAGGGAAGAGACACTCAAGAGAGAGAACCTGAAGTGATCTTCATTACTAGTAGAGTCAGTCTAATGCAACTCAAAATACTACAAATACAAGGGAGAAGAAGAGGTTTCATACGTGCAAGAGGGAGCGGAAGCTCCAAGACTACTCATAGAGAGAGAATAAACTAGAGAGAGATGGACTCAAGAGTCTACATAAGAGAATATCTACAAGAGGGAGAGAAGTCTTATGGAAGAGGCTTGAGGAGACTAGAGCTATAGCAACATGAGGCCTAATGGTGGAAGAGATGATGAAGCCTGCACACACAAATCTCAAAGTATGCACACTTCTCTATACCAAAAAGATGAGATACAAGGTTATATACACAACCTTCATTTAGGAACCCTATTAGTGCAATTTAGATTCTCAATACACCCTCATAAATTACACTCGGAAGACGAGGGTGGACGTCAAAACAAAAAACTACAATGGGAGTAAAAATGCAAAATCTGATGCTGCTGTGAACGTGGCTGCAAAAAAAAAGAGCTTGTGGATAGTGTAAAATGAAATAAAGTTCAATAGAATACAAATCTGAAGTCTGTCTGTGATACAAGTGCAATATGCTCTATCCACTCCCACAACTGATACAAATGTAATTTGCTCTGTCCACTCCTACAACTGATACAAATGTAATCTATCATGTGCACTGATACAACTTCCAATCATCTTGAAAGTTTTAAAACTTTGATCGTTGCTTAAATGGTAGGGTTGTTGTGAGTGTGAAACCTCATACGAGCGAACGTACTGACTCCGATTAGGAACCAGTCGAGAAGTTTCGAGCATGGATTTGATTGATTTTTTTGCAGTTCTTTCCTCTAAGGATAAACTAATCTATGCTAATCTAGACTACACCAACCGTCGAAGTGAATAAAAGCAAGAAATAATTTCCTTTCCATTGTTCTTTTTAATATGCTTAGGTTGTGAGTTTAAAAAAGACAATTACAATTGGGACAAAAAATTTAAAATATGAGACAATATTTTTATTTACAAAAACTAATTTACTTAAAACTAATAAGAATTTAAAATTGACATTAATAAGAAGTTAAAATCTCAATAAATTTAAATTTAACTTTATAAGAATTAATTAAAACTAAAAATTGAAATTGACTACAAACCCTAAACCCTAAACTTTAAACCCTAAACCCTAACCTTCCCCCCCCCCCCTCTCTCTCTCTCTCTCTCTCTCTCTCTCTCTCTCTCATGCATGCGCGTGCTATGATGGTACCGTGCTCTCTCCCCCCCTCTCTCTCTCGCGTGTTGTGGTGGTACCATGCTCTCTCTCCTCTCTCTCTCTCTCTCTCTCTCTCTCTCTCTCTCTCTCTCTCTCTCTCGCTCCCCCTGCCCATCCTTCTCTCTCTCTCTCTCTCTCTCTCTGAATTTCCAATTATTGAATCCTCTCCCTCCCCCCCCCTCTCTCTCTCTCTGAATTTCTAATTACTAAATCCTATATCATTCATTAAAAACTCGGATTTCTAAATAGGACCTCCCATATTTTCTAAACAAGATCGAGATTTCTAAATAATTAATAAAGTAGATTATTGAAAAGAGACTAAAGTTCTTTGTAATGGTTGTTACAGTTTGCTTGCAAAGGAAGCTCACAAAGGAGATGGCTACAAATTTTATTCAAGGGATGGAGGTGATTCTATGTTGCAAAAGAGAGGTAGTTGCAAATGCTACAATCCATGAAAGTGATTCAAATTCTATATGTCACTTTAGAAGATTTGGTAAAGATAATGTGGTAGTTATCGTATCAAAGATTCTTAGTGCACATGTTGAGCTAAAGCATAAGTGTGGGGATATGGAAATCCTTGGAGATAATATGCCCTATAATACTTCCAACAAAGCATTTATTGCATGGGACAGAGATGAGACTTATCCAACACATGTCATCAGGAATACAAACTGCATATCTTTGGATTTTAGAGTGGGTGATATTTTACAAATGATATCATTTGCAAATAAGGATGTAGTAGAAGGTCAAGTCTTGGGATTTTAACAAGTGGAACACTGGACATTTGCGCAGATGAGAATTTGCTGATGATGGTATGGATGATAACCCAGTCTCATTGGATGGTCCCTACTATGAGGTAGGTAAGGATTTGAGACGGAGCACAAAATTTTTAAAGATTGGAAAGACTCGGCATGTGGTTTTTAATGATAAACATAATGCATATTACAATATCAAAGAATTGAAAGAATATGCTAATGTACCAAGCTCTATTTCTTCAGAGATGGATGATTCCAGTGCACTCAACTATAGCATTGACATCTTATAAGGAGTTGATGAGTTCATTGGTATCGCGAGAAAGAAAAAGATTTCACATGTGATGCCTTATCTGGAGTGGATGAATTCATGCACATTGAGAAGTTGGGCAAAGATGTCAAAAGTGATATCTTATCAGGCATGGATGACTTCATGGATACTGATAAAGTTCTTGGAGTCAAACGAAGTAACTATGGAATTATGGAAATCTTGTACGATGATATAATGAGTGATGTTCTCTCAGGAGTAGAGGAGTTTCAAGACTATGGAGTTATGAAATCCATAGAAAGTGCATCAATGAGTGATGTTCTCTCAGGAATAGATGAGTTTGAAAATCATTCTAGACACTCTATCGCCACTGTGACAGTTAATGCAAATGGTTCTACGATTGTTTTAAAAGTAGAAATGAGATCAACAAAGGACTATTCGGTATTTGACTTTGACTATGATAAGATCAAGGATGCAACCTCCCATGAAACAATTTATGTAAATGGTTCGACGAATGTATCAAAAGCAGGGATGAGATCAACAAAGGACTATTTGGTATTTGACTTTGACTGTCACAGTGAGATAAGATCAAGGATGCAACATCCCATGAAAACAAAGTGACAAATAAATCTTACAAGAACTACATAAATCCAAATAAGGATGTACAGAAGGCCCAAAAATAGACATACAGATGCATGAAATGAAAGCGAGTCTAGGCATATCCAAAAAAGCAACCAAAGAGAATAAGAGTAATGAATGAAGATGTTATGCTAAAAGCAATGCGATCTACATGCTGTAAGTGTAGATGTATGCGATCCATTAACTTACATGACATCAAGGCCTATAGAGAACATGTCTGGAAATAGAGAGGGAGCAGAAGAAATGAATACCTACTCACGAGATTCTCTTTCTTTCTTGTAAATGATAGGAGAAGGAGAAGTTCAAGACAACAAATAAGGCCTCTTGTAAATGGAAAAAATATTTGCAATAATACATATCACATTATTAGAGGATTATCACATGGCACATATTGGAATTTGGCTAATAAAGAAAAGTATGGAGTAAAATTTAACATTCATGGAAACACAGGAAGGCCCAAAAAAAGAGCCTCAACGGTTGTGGCAACAACAATTTTGAAAGAATACATTTATGAAAATGCTTAACCTCAAGCCCATCTATCTGAAATGCATCTTCTGATAGGTTTGACAAAAAAAGAAGTATTTAACTCTATTAGAGAAACACAAAGGCAAAGAGGGCATGCTCTAGCATCTTTTCATACTTTGTATACTCTTTGGAAAAAGAGCTTTGGACATGTTAAAATCCCAAAGAGGCAAAAAATGTCAAAGTGCAACAACTGTGATGATCTAAAGTGAGCACTTGAGAGTGCAACATCTCCAGAACAAAAAGAAGCATACAAAAAAAAGAGAGAATTTCATCATGGACTTGTTCGACATTCTAGAATAAAATATGCATTTTGGAAGGAGCAAGCTATTTCTCATCCAAATGAGTACATGTGCATTATTGTAGATGGTAAGGATCAAAATACGACAACATTACCTTGATTCGTTAATTCTCTACCTAAGCTACAAGGAAAATACTTTTTGAAGACACATCTATGTGGAGTGTTAGTGCATGGATTTAAGTTTTTTACAGACATATGGATTGATTCCTTGCATCTACATGATAGCAATCAAGTTGTAACATCTGTTATGAAGGCAATTCACAATGTACATGCAGAAAAAGGTCGCCTACTAGCAACTTTGAGAGTACAAGTAGACAATTGCGGATGAGATAATAGGAATATACTCTTCTTTGCATTTTTATCAATGCTAATTTCTCATCGAATCTTCAATGAGATTGAAGTTGGGTTTTTGTTGATTGGGCACACACATGAGGATATCGATCAGGTATTTAGTACAGTCTCAAGAGAACTAAAACACAAGGACATGGAGACGATGGATGACTTGATAAGAAAATGTGGGAGGCAAGTTGGTGGCCGCAAGGAAGGTACAGTATGCTCTGTGGTTGAAAGGATGTATGATTAGAAGAGCTTTATTCTACCTTTCATACAAAAAGGTGGTGATGCCCTGATAGGTCATAGTGCTCCACACTAGTTTTGCTTTTTCTTAAACGATGAAAAACCAATGATGCAGTGGCAACACTATTCTCATGATACAACATGGGAACCTGAAGAACCTTACAGTCTCTTAACTTCAATTTTGAGCAAAGAAATGCATCCAACATGGGCTCCTATAAAAGAATTCAACAAGAAATCCAAAGGTGAAATAGATGGCTTAAAAGCTTTCATTGCATACAAAGAGGAAATGCTCTAGAGATTTCTTGATTGGAATACCTCTTGGAAGGAACACACTGCTATTGTAATTAGCAAGACCTAACAATTGATAAAGGACCTTGCGAAAATGTGAGAAGATGATATTGAGGCAAAATGGCCAAATGTTGGTAACGACTTGCATCCAACATGCAGTCTCTTTGAAAATGAGTTTGAATCACTACTCCCACGTCCATATTGTGGACCCAAGAAGAGAGAGTTTATGCCATAAATAGACATAGATGACCATTGTTTTGTTATAGTTCTACCATCGGATGATAAACATGAGAATGTGAAGTTTTGGGCTACAAAAGTGGTGGACATGAGCATGGATGACCAGGGGAGAGCTACAACATTTACAATAGTATGGTATGAGCCAAGGGGTAGGAAGGAGAACTAGGATAACAATACATTATATAGTAGTTGTTCGAAAAAGGAATGGGTCTCAAACCATGAAGCAGTTTCAAATCTTTCCACAGAGACAGTCATAGTATCTTGGAAATCAAGGACGAAGAAAACAAAGAAGCACATGGGGTATGATGTAGAAGAAGAAGAAAATTTGACACAACCAATTATTTTGCACATTAAAAAGTTCATAAAGATGCTTGCGAAGGAGAAGTACAAGGAGATAGCACAAATGAAGAATGCCCATGATAACACCATTCAAACATTGAGAAAGGCTAAAGGTGATGGTGGTCAAATGAGAGTGAATGAAGATGGCACCCAAGCGACAAAGGCCATGGTAGATCCTTTCATGTTTGGATTGCCCATTTGTACTTAACTCACTGTAAAGGTAGAATTCAATATTGAAAAGGCCACGGTAGATCCTTTGTACAAAGACTCATCGAGAGCAATATTTCTTGTAAACTTATGATAATGTATAATTGCAAGCATAGCTATTGCTATTTTTAAGAGTACAAAAGAGGCTTCCATCATGTCTCCTATCTATATAAACCTTTTAATTTCTTGAATATTCAAGAGTGTTATAGTTTTTTCATTGAAATTAAAAAGAGTCTTGCAGGTGTGTTGTGTATAACTTTTTTAAACTTTGTGAATCTTCAAGAGCATGATTTTTCATGAATTTAAACTAATAACTCAAGGGATTTTTAATTTAAGAATACAATTCTTAAAAACAAGAAATAAAAAATTAGGATTTAATAGTGGTTTTTGCATTATTAGTGCAACATTGTAGAGAGATGTTCTGAAATATATCATGTGGAAATGAGACTGCTAGAAAGTAAACTTTTGATTCTCGAATGACATTTTCATAAAGTAAAATTTTCATTTGGGAAGGATTTTAAGGATTAGTCCAAATGTAGACATATGAGTCCAAAATTAATATAAGTGTTCAATGCTACATGATTGGGGAACCGATAGACTCATAATACAAAATTGTGACACAACATAGTGAGAATCAACGTGGAGATAGAAGCAATAAGACCAATTGTGACTATACCACTAGTTGATACCTCATCTACCATGGCCTCTAGCAAATTAGCCCTCCCCAGCAAAATGTCTTAGCTGGTGATAAAAGCAATATTGACAATTGGATCCAAGCATTGGGAACCATTGACAATTGCCATACACTAGATCCAATCCTCCGAGCGATTGACGCAAAAGTCATTCAAGTAGAATATCCACTCATGCATGAAGGCCGAATTGATTCTTAAGCTCCAATATTTATGGTTGACCTTGAATGGGATAGTGATCTTGAGAAGATGGCCCTGATTTTGCTTGGGACTTTGTGAGCCTAAAAATGAGCTAAAAATGCTCAATTGGAAGACCAAATCTTTGATAATTAATTAGCAATTCTCCATGCCCTGATGGCCATCAAGCTTCCCAAGGTCAAACCCCAAAGTTACATAATAGCAAAAGATCTCTAAAGAAGGCCAAAGGTGTGGGCACCGATGTAAAGACAAGGTAGTTGCAAGATTGAGCGAATTCCATCCAAGCACAGGAGCCACTAAATTTACAATGGGATCCAAAGGTCCTTGAAGGAGCATGCATGGCAGAGGAACCACTACTTGCCCATTGAAAATGCATCACTAGTCTTACAAAGCAAAAAGCTTTGCAAGTTCAAACCCAATGTGCGAATGAATAGTGAGATGGAGAATACACACAAAAAATCAAAGCAAGTGAACATCAATGAAATAGATCAAGAATTCTCCACAATGACCAATAGTCCTAGGAGTTAGGTAAACACTTCACAGTGCTATAAAAGCCTTAGGGAAATCCTTGTCTATTTCAAAAAGTAGACAAGGGGAGATGCAACAATAGCAATGCCCAAACCAGTAAGAGTTAGAAATCAAGGAAATAGATAGCCTTATGGTGAACCCTAGTTTATGAGGGTCTTGCAAAAATAAGAAAATTAAATAAAAAGCTTGTATACTTCAGTGAACTACTCACAAAGGAAGAAGAAAAACAATTAAAAGCACTACTAATGAAATACATGGATTGTATGGCTTGATCCTACAAGGAAATGAAACAACTATGCATAAGGGAGTGTCATGTGTCAACCTAGAAAATACAATAAAGAGTACCCAATATACTTTTCAAGTAGGCAACTGAATAATGCAGTGGTGAATTACACCACCACAAAAAGAGAAGCCCTAGCAATGGCCTAGAGTGTGAAGAAATTTCAACATTATCTCTTGGCCATTGACTTTGTATTCTACACTAATCATCAAACCTTGTTGTATCTTGTTAATCAACCATGCATCACTTGTCGCATAACTAGGTGACTTCTAACTCCAAAATAGTGGTGGGAAAAGCAGCACAACTTTACATCGCAGATCACATTTCATGCTTAATAAAAGGAGAAGAGCCAAATGGAGTAGAAGATGATTTGCTAAATGCAACACTATTTCAAATTGTTGTTTTCCTTGGCTGACCCCCTACGAATTGATAGCAGGTCAACTATAAGATGGGCATATATCAAATACTAAGAAGGTGTGTTATGCACCGTGAAATCATTCCAATCATTAGAGAGGCCCATGAAGGTATAGTAGTAGGTCACTTTGCAAGTGAAGCAACAACATAAAAATTCTATTGGTAGAATATTGGTTGCCAACATTGTGGGTAGAGAAAGATCTTGAAGAAGTGTGGATGAACCAAGGTCTAAACTAAGGAGAAAGTAATGCTAGACATGAGTGCCAATCTACGACAATCATACAAACCTCCAATGACCACTTGAGCAGAATCCATGCTTAGCAAATAGAGGAACTTGTGCAAGCTAGGCTCACACTAGTCTAAAAAGAAGAAAACTTTCAAGACAAACTTGTAGAGTTACAATCGACTCTAGCGGTGTGCACTTTCTGTGTTGAGGAGCTCACAACTTCTACCCAAAGAACAACTTGCCACCAATTTACCAGCAACCACACTGAAGCCCAAGTCTTCGAGAAATAGTCAATTACCAGTGGGGACATTCTCTTCAGTAAGAACATGTCACCTTACAAATGAATAAACTTAAGGGTGATTATACCTCAATCTACCATAAGTACAAGGAGAAATATGATGTGCTACACTCCCACAAAGGTACAATATCAATGCTAGAAGTTCAATTTCTAGCATGGACCAATGAGGTAATGTATGAAACAATAAATGAAGTCCCATTACTGTACACAATCGTATTTCACCAAGAGCTCGTGGTATCCCTACATGCATAAGTCTATCATCTTAGAGGATGTGCACTAATCCAATGGAAGTAGCTCTAGCTCATGATCCTGTCTGCTCACCTAGACATGACATGGGAAAGTTCCATAGGGGAAAAAGTTTTGTGCAAAATTTTTTCAGACTTGACAGAAGATGAAAAACGTTTCTTCTACCTGTCCATCCATGTAGGGCTTACTACACTCAAGACTCATGCTTTCATTGGATATGTATACCTCATGGGCAATCCTTCCCTTAAGGGAATTGATGGTTTGTTGCTCATTTGCTATCGTTACTACAAAATCCCTCAATCTTATCCACATGGAATGACATGTCTACAATCCCTCCCCTATAGCTAATGATACCATCTCATCAAGAAGAAGATGTGTCAGATGATTACCTGGCCTATCTCACCTCTAACTTGCCATATCTCACCCTCATCTCACCACTCTAGTATCTCATAATCTCCTCCTCCTTGTTGCTACCACTCTCTTAACCTTTCTCAAGCTCCAATCAAATTTCTATTCCCTTCACTGCCTCTTTGCTCACGCCTCTCCCCACCTCCATCTCACCCAAAACCCTCAAAATTTGCAACCCCTCACTCCTAACTTCTTCCCTCCCATGGATAATCCCACCATCCAGGATTACCACCTTGCTCAATCCATTTGTTCTATCCTCCCACCACTCCCCTCATATAACCCTCCCAATTAACAACCCCCTTCCATATTGCTCACGCATGTCACCAAATTCTCTCCATAGATTGCCATCACCTTCGACACCCGGTTGAGATGCCTTCAACAACAATGGACATGATCTTTGATTTCCAATATCAAGACCCAAATTATCCTAATTGCACTCCCATGTCCAATTCTAGTGATGGGGATGATTATGATGTCATCAAGGAATTTTGAAAAAAATACATGGATATGAAGACTCATGGGCGGATGGACCGTGAACAACTTCCTAGTTAACATTCACCAGCATGAGACTACTGAAGCCTAGATCTACAAGCTAGATCCCCAACCTGAATGGAGACAACCCAAATATCAGATGAGGCCTTCTTGAATGAATGCCTTTGTGCACATCCGTGCCTCAAAACCCATCCCAAGTATTATCCAGTACCACACCATCAAAATATTACTCCTAATAAATTTGAACAAAGAAACTCCATATTGTATGAGTGTTGTTGTCCTTAGGCAACTTAAAGAACACAAAGATGTGGAGATTTATCACAAGGATTGTATGCACATGTGTTACCTATTATCATGGACAATGTGGAACCTTGAGAATTAACAACAAGATATATGCATTGAGAGCCTTGATTACCTTGCCTTACAAAAACATGGCATGAAAGGTCAAGTTAAGAATAGTTTGGATGGTAATTAAGAGCCTTTAGGTTTATATGAAGTATGTGATTGAAATCACTTTGGTTTTGTATAAAAAACACAATGATTATAGATGGTTACAAGAGTAATTTGGCAAGCTTTTCACACAAGAAATTGAGTACTTCCACAAATTGAGTTCAAATTTAAATTAAGGTGGAAATTTTAAATAGGATATGGTTATCTGGTTGCATATGATTCCTATATCTAAATTTTGAATCCATAATTGAATAGAATTGTAACTCCCATATGCATGTGAAGCTATAATTAGGTTAATTACACACACCTCCAGATCGGTGAAAAATCATATAAATGAATGTTAGCCTAGACATTGAATGGACATATAAATGATTGCCTGACATTCCTTGCACATTCATGAACCAAGAAAAATAGCGAGATATAAAAAACGATAACAAAATCATGCAAACGACAACTCAACTCCAATTTGGGAAAAAACACCCAAAAGTGTACCTTTATTGATAATTTTGGGACAAAAAATATACTTCCATGTGAAACATTTTTTAAAAACCACTAGTTTTATGAGAAAAGAATGCATAAAATAGTACTTTTGTTTGACTCTAGAACCCAAAAATGCTAGAATTTTGAATTACAAAAAGAGTTGTATTATTCAAATTGGAAAACATGACAAATTACAAAGAATAAGAATCTCTTCCATTGAACTAGGAGAGTTCTTCCACCTTTTGCTTTAAAATATCAATGGTTTTCCATTGAACTAGGAGAGTCCTTCTACCTTTTGCTTTAAAACATCAATGGTTTTTTGGCACAAATTTCTAGAATTTTTTAACTCAAGTCCATACACAAGAATTTCTACATCCTGCAAATTAAGAATGTCCACATGGCGATGGGTTTCACTTTTTTTCTTTGTTTAATCATCTCTAGATCATACTTTCCCTTTAGTGCATCAATTGAATGAGTTCTATACCAATGTACTTCCACAGCAGAACAACATTGCCCTCATAGATAAGCTTTGTGACTTTGGCCAACCAAAATGGTTGATTGTTTTCATCATCAGTAGCAAGAAATTCTATCATTGTGCCCTCATTTAGCTCATTTATATTACCCTCCCACATTTCCTTCTCTTGTAGATGACGTTTGGTTGATTTTCTAGGGCCAACATACATTTCCCTTATTTCTACATGGACCATTGCTAATAACTCTTCTCCAATTGGCATGTCATTGACTGTTGCACTACAATCCATGGTGCTTGTGTTAGAAACTCAATTTCATGCCACACAAATGGTACATTGAGCTGAATTACATCATTTCTAAACTTCTCCATGAGTCTCTCTTGCTGTATAAAAAAATTGTGCCACCATTGTAGTGTACTTGCTCGAAAATATGCATGTGTACCCCACACTTCCTCCTTAATTTAATTCAAGCATTGAGGAAAATCCATTGAACAATTATCTTTTTGGGACCTTGTTGTCTCACTTGTGGAAGAGAGTAGCATGTGCTTAGCTCGAACTATTGCACGTGCTAGAATGGATAACGAGAACTTGAGTCCCTCTTGTGGGAGCCAAGTTTCAGAGTTGGAATATTTTTTGCTCCACATGAGAGTATTTTCATCCTGTTTCTCTATTTTAAATTGATGTTGAAAGCTATGATCATTGAGCCTCACAAATGAAGCATCATAGACACCTTGTCTAGTTGCATATAATCTAAAATCATATGTCTCCTCAATTACTTCAATGATAGGCATTGGAACATATGCATCTTGTAGCACACTACAAATTTGCGAAAGATCAAAGACACTTTTTTTTGCAAGTTTGACAAAGAACCTATTGGCATCTGTCACCAACAAGAACCCAATTTTAAGTTTTTTGAAAATCCCTCTGTGCACTAGCATGTTCAAGTATGCAAGTAGAACTTGATTTTTGTTCTCTCTACTTGTATTGTCAAGTTGCGAGTAAAGAATAGTAATTGACCAGGCCATCCACCAATGATCTTTTGAAGTATTGTAACTATCAAGTTTGGATCATTATAAATGTTAGGAAAATTGATGTTCAACACTCTTGATGACAAGACACCGTTGAACACCAATGCTTCAACAACATGCAATTAGATGCAATCACTAATGCTCCATATGGTTTCAAAGCTCCAAACTCAGTCAATGATGATGTGAAGTATGAGAAAGTGACAACTTGTGAATCATGGGCCCTCATATTTTTTCATGCTCATGATCAAATTATGGCTGCTCAAAAAGCCTTTAGAGATCTTAACATGGTGAATCAGATGTTCATATGGTACTAGTTCTACTTTTTCTCTTCTTTATCCCTTTCTTTTCTTTTGGTTACATTTTTGTGGCGTTTTTTAAGAGAATATTACTTGTAGGACTAAACCCAACATCCAAGGGTACAAACTTGATCGACTTTCTTGGGCATGTGAGTTTGCAACGATTGGTTTTCACTCTCCTCGGGGGGGTCACTCATCATATGTAACCCTATCATGTGAGTTCCACAGAAGGATATTTTCTATTCCTAAAATTTACAGAAATAAATATACATAAGGGACTATTTAAAATAGTTTTGGAAAAAATTTACAGATTTGTATAGAAAAGGGATACATTTTATTAATGAAAAAATTTACAGATAAGGGATTTTAAATATAGGCCTTGAACACAAGTGATATAGAGGGTTTATACACAGTGACCCCCCCGATTCACTCTCCATCTGGATTAAGAGCTCAAGGGACATATAAATTTTCCATGAAACCAACTTGTACAAATGTGTTTGAGAGACTTGGCATTTGCAAAAAGTTCAGGCATACGAGTGGTAAATTAACAAGCATAATTAATCCTTATCAAAAGCCTCAGCTTTTGATGATGGATTTAATTGACCTTCTTTCAATTAAGGGAGAATGGATGATGCACTTGTTTGCTCGAGCTTGTTTGCCGTAACAGGCACCACAATTGCTAATGCTCTAAAGAGGGGGATAAATTTTGTTGTTGCTGTTGAGTGTGACCCCTGACAGGGAGGTACAATTTATTGAATAAAGAGTGATGGCACTAGGAGAGTTGCCAAATGAGTACCAAGAAGTGGGAATGAAGACTACAGAGTCTGACCCAAGGTCTTTTTATGCTTCTGGAGAGCCTCAACCTCCCATTGGTGAACAAGCTATTGGGGAGATTGTAGATCTACTTGATTATGAACCAGATGCTATTAATGAGGAGGATGAAACAATAACCAATACTCTTGATGCTAATCTTGAGCAACAAGAAGGAGAGGAACACCACCAAGTAGAAGAACATCTACTGATAGAATAGGCCTTCTTGCCTTTTTTCCATTACTCATGTTAATGAGTCTCATTAGGATAGAATTTCTCACTTTCTTGCCCATTACTCATGTTACTCAGAAATGTTTGTGTTATTCATGAGTCTCATTATCTTCTTCACAAGATGTTGTCACTATCTTTTTATTGATGGTTTATAAATATTTCATGGTGAAATGCGAGCAATGTTTTGTTTTGATAGATCATTTCTTTTAGAAGAAAAAAACATGTCTTTGTGATTCTAATTGATGAATGCATTATACATTACATAGACATGCATGAATTGTTAAAAGATTTGTAGAATATTAGATCTTATCATTGAACTTCACTTTTTCAATTTTTTAATTTGACTTGAAAAGTGGATATTTTTCAATTCTGAATTTGTGATATGTGCATTTTCTAAATCAATTCTAAAAATAAGCTTATTTTGCAAAAGTTATGAAAATAATTATCTTTAAGGTTTCCAAAACTTTTTAAAATTGAACAATATTTAGGCCAAGTAAATCAAGAAGATAGTCTATTGGAAACGATAACTCATGACTCGTTGTCATTTTTTATGACTCGCTGTTGAAAGCAAAACATTGGTCAAGAAAGGGAATCCCATCCATGATATACAATTGAGAAAAACAAGAAAATAGAGGGCATTGATTGGTAATTATTTGACCCACAATTAGATTTTATGCAATATGGCGATAAAATAATCTTGGGGCGCCAACTCAATATGTAATATGTTACTACCCTCGTCCAAAATCCAGGGTATGGGGGACAAGGTCCATATATAATATGCATGAATTTCCTTAAAAAATTTCAAATATGCAAGGGACAAATATGAAAGTTTCATGTCCCCCCTCCCACAAAATATAAAGTATATACCTTGGAAAATATGCAAGATTTTTAGATATGTACATATTTTTCATAATATGTGAGGGCCAAGGGGGGGGTCGTTTGGATGGGGGGGGTAAAACAAAAAATATGAAAACCCATCTCCTTTCAAATTAACATAACTTTTTCATGTGTTATCAAAATTTCAAGGGTTAAAGACATATTTGAAGCTCTTTTAGTGTAGAACACAACCATGTTGATTTATATAATTTCTACTCATGGCATATTATTAAATTCATCTCATTCTTAAGATTTTAATAGGTTTTCTTACTAAAGGGAGTTGGTGCCCAAAGAAAACAATAATTTAAGATATGATAATGAAGTTAAACCACAACTAAAAGTATCACATAATCTTGACTTTTCACACAACATATTCTAACATACCTTAGGCTCACCTTAGGGCGAGCACCTTCCCCAATATATATGTTATTATGGCCATTTTTGGTTCGTATGCATTTGTATTAGTAAGCCAATGAAGATTTTCAAAAAAAACGAATCATATAAAAACTGCGAGTTGTTTAGTCTTCTAGGACGGAACTCAAGTTCAGATCAGTTATATTGGAATATTGCTAGCCATTGTCCAGTAAAGACTTAGACATACGATTCAAGCATGCTATAAGTCATACGTACTGAGTACAGAAGATTATGAAACCTCGCCTGTAAGAGCTTGTACAATCGTTGTGTGTGGATTATTCGTCGTTTGGATTTGTGTAGTTCAGGGGTAGTGTGGTTGCTATTGTATTGCACGTAATATTATGGAGGTCGTAGATGTCTCCTTTGTTGCACCCTGAGCATGAACGCTATTTTTAAAGTAGCTCACAGTTATCAACTTGCCTACTTCGAGGACTCCAACTTCGGTGACGTAGGAGGATGGACTGCTTCTACCTTGTACTGCGGCGAGAAACTTCAAGGCCAGCGGTACGGCGAACTAAAAGGAGCTGCAGCTTGTCCGTCAGAGGGCCAGCTTTGGGGAGGAACGCCCGAGGGTGGTGTGGGGGGTTGCTTGTTACCAAGAGCAGGCCACTTGAAAGATGGAGGATGAGGAGGCCAAGGGGAAGCAGGAAAGGACGGGGGCTTAAAAGGAGGACACCCATCCAATGGGGGTCGGTGGGGGGGAAGAGGCGGAGGCTTGGCGAAGGGTGGTCGCATTGGGAAGGGGGGCCATTTTGCATGAGGAGGCTGGGGGAAAGCAGGCCATCCAGAGTGATGTGGAAACCGAGGCCTATGAACAAAAGGTGGCCACTCAAATGGAGGGTATGGGGGAGCTGGTTTCTCATAGGGCTGCCAGTAGGAAAAGGCAGGCAAGGGAGGAGATGCAGAAGGAGTCTTATGGCTACCCATGGGTTTTGGGTAAGGTGGCCAGTTGTAGGCAACAGGCTCAGATGCTGCAAATTCAGAAGAGGACTCATGGGCAGGAGGGGATGAAGCTTGAAATGGACGATCCTTATGGCTTCCAGAAGGCTGTGGGTAAGGCAACGCAGAGGGTTCTGGAATAGGAGGAGATGCAGCTTGAGGAAGGGGGTGTGGGAAGGGTGGCCAGTTGTAAGCATGCAGCTCAGGAACTTTAGTAGAAGAGGACACTGGAGTGGAGTGAGAGCTAGTAGGATATGCAGCTTCAGGTGGCTGGTAGCGGGCTTGAAACAAGGGCAGCAAGCTGGCCAAAAGCAGAATCAAGGGGAAGAGAGGCAAGTGAGCCATTGTGAAGCAGCCAAGACAAGCTTACAAAGCACATGGAATTGGTCCAGGACTCATTCGAATTTGATCTGGGCATGGCTTATTATATAGCATCTACAATCTCGCCTTTGCAGCCTAAATCCACACTTGGGTGGGGTGGTTATCATGGCTGCAGAAGTGCTGGTTCTGTTTCCTGTGGGGTTGCCACATGCCTTGGCAATGTGTGGCAGCTTGAAAGTCAATTTCGTCCAAAAGCAAGGTGGCCTCGTTTTGCTATCCAAGATGGTTGTGATCATTGTTTTGTGTGTGTGAATACTAATAAGTATCTATTTCATGGTCAAAACCAAATAGAAGACCTCATCCTTTTTCTTCTGATACGCATTACCGACCTTCTATCCTTTTTCTTCTGATCCTTCAACTTATGCTTTCATTCCATTATGGACCTTCTATGCCGCTAATTCATTACCTACTAGCACTCATCTATATCAGCCCACTCCTTAATCACACACACTTTTCACGTTTTGTTGGCAACCAAAGGAAAATCCAATCCCCACTTTTTGACATTTGGCGACTCCATTATCGCGTTTAAGGCTCGCACGTCTGTATCATTCAACGCCCCCCATTGTTAAGAGTCTCCATTACTTCCAGCCATCCGGATTTTATCCCTGAAGCAGAAATTAGTACAGCGGAGCATGATCACATATCTTCTTCAAAACAAACTTTTGGAGCGCTCTCACACCTCCTAATTAATGTCATAGCCATTGGACGTATCCAATACACTAAACAGCTTACAATTGAGTCTCAATCATAGAATTGCCATGTGTTTTAAGGAGAGCACATATTGTAATAGTGCACTCGAGGCATCTGGACTACTTCAAACATCTTTTTTTCCCGAAGAAAAATGAGCAAAATTATATTAACAAGAGGGCACGAGTGCACGTAAGCATTGGCTTTTGCTCAAAAGGAAAAGCTGTGATAATTTCTTTACTAGTACTTTATTGGAAAATACAAAGTTGGCCCACGGCATTAACTTGTATCCATTCACGCAGTTCCATCACCTGCAGCCTAGTTACTAGTCTTAGCAGTGGTTAATGGTTGACCGAGCAAATGACGAAGCACAACAACTATGCACAATAGCCAAGCATAAGACTAGTAATGACTAAACCACACAAAGTACTTGTCGGCGTTATTGTTGCAAAGATACAAATTGAGATGTCACAAAATTGAAATGTTGGTGCTTGGTTAAGTTCACTAGTTTTGCCACTTGTACTTTGGGTGCCAATTACATCAAGGAAATGCACAGCAGTTGTTTTGAGATTGGAGAGTCAAGGATGGATTTGCAAGGTGTCCTAAACAATGGGAGGTGCATTGGATCATGCTCGACTTGCCGCAAAGCAACGGTTGGGAATTGGTGTGTTTTCAAGCTTTTTGTGTTTCGAATTCTACAGAAGATGCTAGGTGTAGTGGGAATTGATATGCAATGTAAATAGGACTATGGTTAGTCCAATATGCCTGAGTTGTTCCAATGTAACTATTGGTAAGTGGCACGTTTGTCTAGATATGATCAATTTGAGATCCATAGATTGTCATCGAGTCTCTATGTGCTACTCGCAAATGATGTTGTTCAATTAGGTTTGCTAGTTGCATTTGCTTTTGTGAAGGCTCAAGCATATTGATGTTGAAATCTCCTAAAGAGAAAGTTGGGTAAGTAGATGGTTTTGTGAGTGATGCTTATTATAAATGACCTAAGAAAGTGTGAAGGTGGCACATCTCGTTTGGTATATTGAAATAATAAACATTGATTGCCTTAGATTTGGTTTGAACTTTGATGTAATCATTTCGACGCCAGGGATTGTGAACATTTTATGTGACGATAAGAAAAGTTTGCGTTTGTATAGGAGCGATGTACCTATTCCTTGGAAGTGAACTTTTGCTTGTTTATGTAGTCTGTTGGATGTGCAGTTCTAGTTTCGATGAGATAGAGCAAGTTAGATGCTTGGAGATTATAATCTGCATTTAAATTGGTTGCGTATAATTGCAATGAATGTGTGCTCTATGTCTGTAAGTAACATGTGTTTTACTCTAGTTTTCAAGATGCGGTACATCGAATTTCCAAGCTACTTCACCTTTGCCAACTCTTTGCCAGTCTCCTTCTTCTTGGTGGTCTACCCTGGTAATTTGTAGGGGGATGTGTTCTTCCTCTTCTTTCAACCAATCTTTCCAGTGTCTCATTATTATCACCTACATGAATTGGAAACAATGTCGAATTAGGCTCTTAATGTAAGACAATTTGCATGTGCCTCCAACTATAGAGACAAGTCCAACTCACTGTGTTCAAGGGAGGTCGTTTATCCAAGTAGCCTCTCTTCAGTTTCCTTTGCCACCAATCGCATGGAATGTGTTAAGGGGCTTCTCGCTAAGTTTCTCTAGGCTAGTTTTTCTAGTCAATGCATGAATGAGACGTCACACAATCATGTTTGAGTTGAAAAAGTGGAGCCCAAGTTTAACTACCCGTCTCTTTCTTTAGGGTTAGAGTGTTAGTGGCTCTTCAAGGGTCTAGCCTACTTACGCCTAGCTGTTGGTTTTCCTTCTTTGAGAGAGTTAGAGCTTTCATTAACTTCACCAATGAACCCTTCCCAAGTATCTGTATTTGTGTTGATTGGGTTCTCATGCGTCCTTTGGGCGATGTCTCCTTTTGTGAGGAAATAGTGTGAAGATAGTGGGAGAGAGGGAAGGAGTCTCACTTGCGGCTTTCTCACATACACAATGGGGGAATACACACAAAGTTGGAGGCTGAAAATAGTTTTCCTCTTCTTAGTTGTGAAAGCCAAAAGAACTCTAGTACAAAGAAATAGAAGAACCCTATATGTGGGTCTCAAACCAAACTCAGCTAACTAAGGTGGCATACTAATTGAGCCATGAACTAGAGTACATAAGGATAGCTGTCATCTAGCTATTATTTGTGGGCGGTATACCAATCGCATCTGCAGCTAACAAGTCGGTGACATAAATGCACAACGGTCACCCTGGCATATCACGAGTGGAGCTCGATATCTCAACACTCCCCCTCGAGCTCAATCCCAATTCCTGCACACCAAGCAGGTCTCTGAACTTGCACAGTTTCTCTGTGCCCAATGCCTTCGTGAATATGTCAGCTACTTGATCCTCTATGCTGACATAAACTAGATCAATAAGACCTAGTAACACCTTCTCCTGCACATAGTGATAATGCACCTCAATGTGCTTTGTTCTAGCATGATAGATTGGGTTATTTATACTGCTCATGTTTTCACAATAAATGACAACTGGCCCATCTGTAGACTGATGCATATCATAGAGTAGCTTATGCAACCAAGCTACCTCACATGCAGCCATTGCTGCACCCCTGTACTCAGCCTCTGTGCTCGACAAGGCAACTGTAGGCTGTTTCTTGCTGCTCCAAGTGACTGCAGCACTCCCAAAAGAGAACATATATCCACTGGTAGATCGTCTATCAGAAATACTACTAGCCCAATCAGCATCAGTGTATCCATGCAACTGTATCTGAACCCCAGTCTCACGAAATAGTCCATACTGCAATGTGGACTTCATACCTGAGTATGCGTCTAGCCGCATCCAAATGCATTTTCCTTAGAGCCTACATAAACTGACTTACCAATCCAATAGCATAGCTCAAATTTAGCCTGGTAATAGTCATATAAATCAAACTTCCTACTATGCATCTGTACATAGTAGGGTCTTCCAGAAGCTCACCTGCATCTGCGCTCAGCTTTACATTCTGCTCCAAAGGAACTGAAATAGGCTTACAGCCTGTCATCCCATATTTGGACAACATGTCCAATCCATACTGCCTCTGCAAGAGGTGTATCCCACTTGGTGATCTAATCACCTCAATGCCCAAGAAATAACGCAGCTCTCCCAAATCCTTCATCTCAAACTTTTGCTTCAATAGCATTTTCACGTGAAGGATATCTTCATCACTATCACCTGTGATGATCAAATCATTAACATAAATGACAAGCAGCATAATACCTTTCTCTGTTTTTCTCACATAAAGTGAGAAATCTGCCTTGGAAATCTGAAAGCCAATAGTGACAAGATACTGTCCTATCTTGTCAGACCATGCTTTAGGTGCTTGCTTCAAGCCATACAAGGCTTTCTTCAACCTGCAAACAAACTCAGGATGAACAGCATGAACATAACCTGGTGGCTGCTCCATAAACACCTCTTCTTGCAAATCACCATGCAAGAAGGCATTCTTTACATCCATCTGATGTAAAGACCATCCCTTTGATGCAGCCATAGCAATGACTGCTCTTACGGTTGCCATCCTTGCAATCGGACTGAATGTTTCTTCATAATCAATGCCATATGTTTTTGCATACCCCTTGACAACTAATCTTGCCTTGTATCTGTTCACAGAAACATCTGCATTGTGCTTGACCTTATACACCCACTTACAGCCAATTGCATTCTTGTCTTTAGGCAAAGGCACCAATTCCCATGTAGCAATTGCTTCCAAGGCATCCATTTCTTCATCCATGACTTTCTCCCGTTTTTCTTTTCCCATGGCTTGCTCAAAGGAAGTGGGTTCTGGTTCCTGTATCACTTTGACCATATAGGCATAGTGAATGGCTATAAATCCATCATATTTCAGCCTATCCACTGGATATCTAGCTCTGGTAGACCTACGCAAAATAGGCGCACTTCCAGGTGCTCTCAAAACATCCCTGGTCTTCCTTACTCCAGGTGTAACAATAGAAGGAATACCCAACTCATCATCAATGCTCTGTTCTGAGCCACTGGATTCACCATCCACATAAGAGTGACCTGCATTCACATCAACATGGGCTGATCTACCTTCTCTTTTCCTTTTCGTGATACCTACGTACCACTATCTGTATTGCTTTGAGGAGATTCTCCTGATCTCAATTTGCCTGTCCATGGCGAAGTATGTGAACCACTGCTAGAGGACACTGCAGGTCCACTAATATTTTGTGATTGCTGCTGTGAATTCTGTGCAGCATTACCATTTTGTGCATCTACATCATCAATCACATTTACTGGTTTATACCAACTGCTCATCTCATAAAAAACAACATCTCTACTCACTGTAAACTTACAAGTAGAAGGGTTATAGCATCTATACCCGCAGAGAATAACCAATAAAGATGCACTTCTCAGTTTTTGGATCCAACTTGGACCTCAACTCATCTAGCACATGAACATAGGCAATGCAACAAAAAATTTTCAAATGAGAAATATCTAGTTTCCTACCAGTATACATCTCCTCTGGTGTCATGCCATGTATTGCTGCAGTGGGAGTCCTGTTCATTATGTAAACTACTGTAGCAACTGCTTCACCCCAATAATAATCTGGAAGGTATTTTTCATTTAGCATGGCTCCAGATACCTCTCCAATATGCCTGTTTTTCCTTTCTGCAAGTCCATTTTGCTGTGGGGTATGACTGCATGAATATTGTTGCTTTATGCTATGCTTCTGCAGGAACCTTGCAAACTCATTGGAGAGGTACTCTCCTCCTCCATCTGACCTTAGGCATTTTATTTGCAAGCCTGTTTCTTTTTCAACCATAGCTTTAAAAGCTTTGAAGTGCCCAAACACTTCACTTTTCTTTTTCATAAAATACACCCAAACTTTTTTGCTGTAGTCATCAATAAAAGTGACAAAATAATGACAGCCTTCAATAGATGCAGCTTTAGTAGTCCACACATCAGAGTGGATTAATTCCAATGGCTTCTTACTCTCTTGAACATGCCTAGGAAATGGTTTCCTTGCTTGTTTTCCATATTGATAGGCTTCACATACCTTATGCATTTCTGCAACCTTGAATTTAGGCAATCCTGCAACAATATTTTGGGCCTGCATTGATTTAAGTCACTGTACATTAACATGACCAATGCATTTATGCCAGATATCAATATCTGCAACTACACCGGTCCCATGTGCAAACATTGCTACACTCAATTCAGGCATCTCTGCATCCAATGTAAGCATCCTGCCCTTCTTCTTTCCTTTTGCTATCAAGCGACCATTATATTTCATATCCTCAACAAAGCATCCATGAGGATTAAATCTAACCTGCAAGCTCTGCTCAACCATTCAACCAACAAAAACTAGGTTCTTGGTGATGTTCGGGACATGAAATACATCAAACAGGTATTTCTTTTTCCCATCCTGCATAGACAAAGGAATTTTACCAATCTGCACAATAGGATGTGTAGTATCATCATCAGTCTCCACAAATCCTAGTCTTTCCATTTTCCTTGCATCCTGCATTCATTCTGCATGACTTGTCATGTGGTTTAATGCACCTGAGTCAACATACCACACATCATTTCTTTCTTCTGCACTTGTCATAGAATTGGTCATGTGCTGCACCATAAACAGATGCTCATTTCTCTCATCACCCTATCTACAAGAAGATGCATAATTGCCTTGCTGCAATTTTCCATTCATAATGTCATTCTGCTTTTTGTTGTAGTCTTTAGCCATATGACCCATTTTACCACAATAGTAGCATTCAACATTATTGTTTGCATTTTGGCCTCTTTGCCATCCACCACGAGCTCTTTGGCTCCCCCTACCTCTAGAGCTACAACGTCCTCCTCCAAAGGACTGGTTTTATTGAGTTTGCTGCATATTTTGATTTCTACCATGGCCTTCAGATCGGCCTCCTCTACCTCTCGGGGGGGTCACTATGTATAAACCCTCTATATCACGTGCGTGCAAGGCCTATATTTAAAATCCCTTATCTGTAAAAATTTTCCAAAACTATTTTAAATAGTCCCTTATGTATATTTATTTCTGTAAATTTTAGAAATAGAAAATATCCTTCTGTTGAACTCACGTGATAGGGTTACATATGATGAGTAACCCCCCCGGGCTCTACCTCTGCCTCTACCTCTTCTAGCCTTTGAGTAGAAGACAGTTTCTTTTAAAGTTCCTCCTAAGAAGATGCACCACCATTTCTCTGCTCTTCAGAAATTAGAAGAGCAAACAACTCCTCAAAATCAAGAAATTTTTCATGGATGGCAATGGATGTTCGAAACTGTGCATAATCCTTTCCTAGACCATTCAAGGTCACAGAAACTAGATCATCATCTTCCACTGGCGACCCAATGGAAGCAAGTGCATCTGCAATTTTCTTCACCTTCATGTGGTAGTCATTGATGCTCATATTTTCTCTCTGCACATTGTGCAACTCCTGCTTGAGCTGAATTTTTCTGGCTTGCGTATTTGTGCTATACATTTTTGCCAAAGTATCCCATGCCTCCTTTGGCGTACTTGCATCCTGAATATGCACAATCATAGAATTTGAAATACTGATTGACAGCTAGTACATAACTTTTCTAGCTCTCTCGTGCCATCCTTTAAATGCCTGCATTTCCTGTTGATTGGGAACATTAGGAAGAACTGGTTCTTCTTCATTTCCTGTAATGAACTCCCAATAGCCTTTTCCCATAAGGAAATTCGTCATTCTAAACTTCCATGCTTGGAAGTTGCCCTTGTCAAGCTTTTCAGTGACAATCTGTGAAAGAGAATCAGACGCCATTACAGAACACTGCAAAAAATTCTGTCACTGCAAAAAACACATTTTCTGCCTCACACGGGTAAATCTACAAAACTGACGAAAGTGGTATTTGACCACACAGTCACTTCGTAGTGATGATTTTGCATCAACAAGCAATAAGGATGATTTTGTAACTCCCAGTATCTCTGCGCATAGGCATACGATGCAATTTCTGCTGAAAATAGTTTTCCTCTTCTTAGTTGTGAAAGCCAAAAGAACTCTAGTACAAAGAAATAGAAGAACCCTATATGTGGGTCTCAAACCAAACTCAGCTAACTAAGGTGGCATACTAACTGAGCCACGAACTAGAGTACATAAGGATAGCTATCATCCAGCTATTATTCATGGGCGGTGTACCAACCACATCTGCAACTAACAAGTCGGTGACATAAATGCACAACAGTCACCCTGGCATATCACGAGTGGAGCTCGATATCTCAACAAAGAGAAGCACCTACCAAAGCATACAATTTGCATAAAGATCTTGCACCAGGTTATCTATTCCTACAAGTAATTGGTACCATATCATACACATTCATCGAGCATGTTCAAAATGCACGAAAGTTGCAATTAAAGAATAATTAAAAATACAACCCGCATATCTTGTCACTTCAGGAATTGAAAGCTAGGAAGGCCAACCTCGACGACCTTTAGATGCATGGTATCGGATGGTTAGCAATTGCACTACCAACGGTGAGGGGGAAATGGCTTGTCTAGTTAAACCTGAACTAGATATAGTCTCAAGTCATTGCGATGAGAAAGGTGAACTTTTACTTCTAGAACTCTCATTTTGATAAATAGTTTTTTGTGCAATCTTTGCCTATGCCCAATTCAATCTTCTCAAAGGGTAGAGCTATGGGAAAGATTGAGGGTGAGGGTCATTGTGTGCTTGGATGTAGCCATTTTTGGTGAGGTTCAGGGAGTTTTCTGTATATGGGTATCTTGCATGATCCATAACTTATGCATTGCTCAACGGAATTTGGCAAACTTTGTCTTTGAAGTTGTAGTACACATTCCAACTTGAACATGAGAGAAAAAAATTATGGAATAAGGATTTGAAACGAGACCGTTAAAGCATTACAAGTGCTATGTTGCATGTGAAGCATGCATCCTAAAGACTATAGGATATAGCAATTTATTCAAAAACATCAAAATTTTGTTCTATATATACATGCAACCAAGTAATCATTCTAAAGTACACTACGTGAGCTTCTCCTCAGCCCAAGGACACACCTAGTAAATGAGATCATTATGCACGGGTTAATGGTCCTCCAATGTTGTGCTAAAGTGATGCATACCCATTTTAGGCAACCATGTTGACTTTCAAAGCAAAAGGGTATGATGAAGTTCCAATTCCAAAATTTTTGGATAATGGTTGGGATAGAATGGCGGCGAACAATGTGCATTGTGAGGTTGCTCATAACTCCATCAACATTAAGTACATGATTGCCTCGCAAAACTTTATTTTCTCTTTTTACTATAAATGCAGTAGGATGATAGGCACAAAACTTGTGGCAATGGACCAAGACGAGAGGTCATCAAGTCCAATTATTGAAATCAATGTTATTGAGAATTACATCCTTCTAACATCCATCTCACTGGGACAATGTTGCACTCTCTATCAGTTATGCAATGACATTATTATGGAGACTGAGAACAATATCCAAAAAGAATTTTCATTCATTTTGAGCAACAGGAAAGTAAGTTGCATAATACATTTACATATTGCTAAAAATTTATTTTTGCAGATGCTTCAAAGGAGCAAAAACAAAATTCAATGCAAGGACTTTGTAAATAGAACAATTCAGATAATACAAAGCTATTGACTCAGGTATTACTTGCAACCAAAAATATATATTTGACATTTGATGTACTAATACAAAATGATTACAAGTATCATGTGTTTTTCTATTATTGCTCAGAATCTCTCTCTTGACTACTGCTCAAGTTGCTGCTGCTATGGATCCTGCTACTATACATCTTGTTGTGGACCTAGCTCCTCTACATCCTGTTGTGGATCCTGCTACTGTGGATCCTATTGCTGCACATCCTCCCTCGGTACTGCCTCCTCCTACATTGACTCCTCCTACTGCTTTGGTGTCCCTACCTTCTTGTCCATGGACTCGGCCTCAGCCTCGTGCTATTTGATGTCCCTACCTCCTCATGCATAAGCTCGGGCTTTTGGAAAAGATCAAGCAGCTCATCAACACCGACACTTTCTAGAATGTCTTCTAGATTGCTAGTGCCTAGGATATTCTGAGCCTCTTGTTCAACTCGGACATCCTTAGCACCTTTTGAGCCCTCTCTTGTATGGATTGGTTGGCCTAGTGCTGAAGAACTGGAAGAGTGCTCTAGCAGCTTCAGAATTGTCTTTGCTCTGAAGCTATGTACATATTTAGTGCCAAAACTATCCTCTTTCATCTACAATAAAACCAAAGAATATTTTCAATATTTTTGTATCAATGCATTACATTTAGAACTTCTCAAATAGTATGCAATGCAAACACTCACAAATTCAGGATGTTCTCTAAAAAGTATGTGTCAATCATATATTTGGCACTGATGAGAGTCCTCCATCCACAAGAAAAAGGATCCTCCTGTTGTGGTGTCTATTTTATCAAAATAGAAAACTAAGATGTATATTGGACTATGAAAAGTGCAAAAATAAGAGGGAGATAAAGATAAGTGACAATGATTACTGTACCTACAATGATATTGGGTGAGATGAATCTAACATCTTTAACTTTGGATCACGAAGGTCCAGTGCATCCATTAGTCTTTTGAGACAATTGCAATGGGAATGAAGGGCAACAAATTATAAAATTCACACTTCTGCAAGTAAATGCGATATGGCTGACTTTTCAAGAGAAAACTTGAAAATCGCATTTTAGAGAAAAAGTATAGGCAATGACTGACTTACAATTCCAAATCCTGGTGGGTACCCTTGTTGGATCTTTCCTACTTCTTTCGTAGGAAGAGCTGAGTTTTCTTAGTATGTAGGGTTCCAAGGCTTTTATCACCTATAGATATATTAGAGTTGTTGATTGTAGTTTACATGTAGCTTAGGACCTCGAGTCATGTTTCGGTGAGAGACGTAGGCTTAAGTGTGGTAAGCATACATAGTGCATGCATGTGTAAAGGGAACATGTATCATCATGGCTAAGGTAATGAAGGCTTTTGACTTCATTGGGGGTTGTAGGGTTTAGAATGAGGTTCCAGGGTTTAGAAGAGGTTCCAGGGTTTAGAAGGAGGTTCCAAGGTCTAGAAGAGGTTCCAGGGTTTAGAAGGAGTTGCAAGGTTTAGAAGTAGGTTCCAAGGTTAGAAGGAGTTCCAAGGTTTAGAAGGAGTTTCCAGGGTTAGAAGGAGTTCCAAGGTTTAGAAGGAGTTGCAGGGTTCAGAAGGAGTTCCCGAGTTAGACAAGGTTCCAAGGTTTAGAGTAGAGTACATGGTGGAGAACTCGTCTTCCTTGTAGATCATGGAGATTAAGGGTTGAGGAACTAAGGGTTTAGGGGAAGCATAGGAGTGGGAGAGGAAGAAGGTGTAAGAGCATGGGGGAAAGAAGAGAGAGGAGGGAGGAGGAGGAGGAGGAGGAGGGGGGAGGACAAGGGAGGAGGAGGAGGGAGGAGGATAGGGAGAGGATGGTTTGCAAGGTTGGATGAGAGGGGAGGAGGAGTTGCAAGGTTAGGACATGCTTTTGGACGTGGAGTGCAAGGAAGCATGAACACTTGAGACAATTGCTTGGAATACCAAAGTAGAACTCAACACAATGCCCCAAAGAGTACGGGCTTCATTCCATTATGGGGTATTTATACAAGTTGGAGAGCTTCTCTCTCTGCATGTAGGAATTGTAACACATTCTCTCTCTACATGTAAAAGTCATATGTAGAAGTTGTAGCACGTTCTCTTTCTACATGTAGAAGTTGTAACACATTCTCTTTCTACATGTAGAAGTACACATTCTCTTTCTACATGTAGAAGTTGTATGTAGAAGTTGTAACACATTCTCCTTCTACATGTAGAACTTGCATATAGAAGTTGTAACACATTCTCTTTCTACATGTAGAAGTTGTAACACATTCTCTTTCTACATGTAGAAATTGTATGTAGAAGTTGTAACACATTCTCTTTCTACATGTAGAACTTGCATATAGAAGTTGTAACACATTCTCTTTCTACATGAGTTTATGTCAGCACAGAGTCAACATACTCCCGGATCCATTTTATTACCCGTCCTCGGGTTATGGCCTCGGGTTATGGCTAATTGCGAGCATGTACCTAGGTTGCCATAATTTTACTCCAGTGGCTGTGGAACTTGTGTCGTGCCAGTCGATCCTGCTGTAAAGCCTTAGCACCATACAATTTTTGCGTAGTTTCCAGGTAGCCTATATCCACCATTTGCTTGAATAGAGATATGTGGCATGCTTCTACGAAGATCACTCTTTGATAGAGCTGGCTTGTAATCTGAGCATCAACCCTTTCATTACGATTAAAGTTGAGTGGAGGAAAATGGGAATCAAGCATGGGACCTCCAGAATGAATTCCAATGTTTTATAGAATATAGCACTTTGACGAAGGAAGCGATCAATGTTGCTGCGCATTATTTGCTCATGCTGCTGAAGTGCTCGGACCATTGTGCCTTGGATATTCCATTCTACACCAGAGTATGGTTCAATCATTGGCCAATTAATGGTTCGATCTTCAACCAAAGTGTGTATGTTGGCTTCCCATTTTTTACGCCGTGGAACTGCATAGAACTTGGGATGGGTTCTGAGACATGGAGGTGCCCGTAAGTACTCCTTTAAGAAGATTACATCAAAGAGCTTGGGATGGCACCAATCAAGTTGTGGATCCAACTTGCTAATCCAACCTTCACTAATTTGATGCTGACGAAGGTTGGTAGGAAAGTTATCCAGGGTCCATCCACCTCGAGTTTTCATATGAGGATATTTGCTCCAAAATTCCTTGATGGGGTTACTGGGAAGTGGTATCTCATCAAAATCATACCCATCATTGGAACTTGGCATGGGCGTACGAATTGGATTATCCAGATCCTGATATTCAAAATCAAATACTATGTCATTTTCTACTGATGGAAGCACTAGAAGTGTCGGAGGTGATGACGGGGCATAGAGAGAATCGGGGGACATTAGGGAGAAATATGGCAGCGTGATAGTTGCAGAAGGGGGAGCAGAGGGAGGGGGGAAGAATTGGGCAAATGGTTTGAGAAGCTTGGTAATCCTCAAGGGTAGGATTAGCAAGGGAGGGGAAAAAGCTAGGTTGAGGGGCTCGTAAGTTTGTGACTGTTGGGTTAGTTGAAAATGGTGAGAGGCATGAGTAAAGAGATGATGGAGGGAATAGGTGTTAGGATGGAGCTCAGGGAAGGTTAAGAGGGTGGTAGCAGCAAGAGTAAGTGAGATTATGATGTTGGTAGAAAGAGGGGTTAGATATGGGAAGTTGAGATAGGCCTTGTCATCTTTCGACACTTCTTGCAATGGGATGATCAGCTGCAAGGGTGGGATGTCAATTATGTCATGCCTTGCAAATAATAGGGATGGCCTTTGTAGTAATGGCAACAAACCTACAATAACCCTGAGGGGAGGACTACCCATGAGGTAGACATATGCAATGAAAGCATCCATCCTGAGTGTTATAAACCCGGAATGTGTAGATAGGCAGAAGATATTTTTCTCGTCTTCAAACAAGTCTTGGCAAATTATGCGTAGAGTTTTAGTCCTGATGGAATGTTCTGAGTTGATTGTTGGATGAGCAGATATGATCCTGATTTTGAGTTGCTTCCATTGGATAAGCACGCGTGTGTTGAGGTGATCTTCCACTTGTAAAGCAGCCACAAGCTCTTGGTACACCACTGTTGTGCATTGTAGTGGGACGTCATTGGTGTTGTCTTCCAATGCCTTATTGTTGTGCACTAGCAATTGGAGTTCAAGCTTGGAGATGATTATTTTTTGGGAGTGCATCTCATTCATTTTTTCTTTGTATTGATGGTAGATGGTTGTGTATGCCTCCTTAAGCTTTCTCATTTGCAAGGTGACCTTTGCTTGTTGAGGAACATCTTCAGTGGTATTGGACCATTGGTCCAAGACTTGTGCTTGTGAAGTGCTGGCCTCTTGAATGGTAGCAAGTTGGTCTTTTAAGATTCTGCATTCCCTTGTAAGCTCGTCAATGCCGAAGGCACGTACTGCCAAATATTGTTTCATGTCTTCAAGCTTGTCTTTGCAATCTTTGAGCTCTTCTTCTTCGTGAATTAGAGTGAGTCGAGCTTGTGCCACTACCTCCATCTGTTGCGCATGTGCAGATGTCAAGGAGTTATAGTAGGTCTGTAGGATTGCCATTGCTTCTACTACCACAGTCACTGTATGTTTGACTTTGGTGGAGGTTGGAGATCACATCCCTTACTGCCTTCTCTTGAGTTTGGAGAGCTTGGATCATGCACACTTCTTCTACCTCCTCATCTATCTGTGCCCAAAGTGCCTTGACTCTGTGGCGATTGCCTAGAATTGGTCTTCGATTTCTGATGCAGTGCCTTTCCAATTCTCTTGCATATTCTTCCTTGGCCAAGCTAGTGAATAGTTCTGACATTTGGATCATTTGGCTAGCTTGATGTTGGAGAATGACAGACGGTGATGAGGTCTGGCGATATTGTTGATACAAGTGGTGCCCATGTAGCCATCCCGATGATTCTGTAGTACTTGGGGGAGGTTGTTCCAATGGCATTTCCCTTGTGTGCAATAGTCATACTATTGATCTGGCACTAGCTCCCCTTTTGGCTCATTGACTGGCATGGCGTTGATGGGTGGTTCGAGTGCTGATGTAGTCTTAGGCTTTGGTGCCGATCTTTCCTCAAATTTGGGTGCCGACCTTGTCTCGAGCTCTGGTTGATATTGTTGGTGGAGACTTATTAGTTGCAGTTGTGCACCGAGATGTAGCATCTCGTGGGGCAATTCCGCAATCCCGACCTCCAGAATAGGTATTTCTGCTAAGGCATCTGCACCTATCAATGTGATAGTAGGAGAAGTTGGTGACGGCTCCCATACTGGTGAGAAGGGTATGTCCAACTCCTCAATTGGTTTTTGTGACTGGGGCAGAGGGGCAGAGTCATTTGTCTTTCTTGTTTTATGATTATAGACAATAAGTGTGGAATTTTACATTTGTGGCCTGAAGAACCATCGAGTTTCTTGGTAAAGAAGATGACGAAGTGCTGGACCGAGTCTTGTTTTAGCTTCCTACTCAATAAAACAAATGTGTGGAGTGGAAGGGAGTGATTTTTGCCGCACTTAACCCCTAGGATTATGGATAGGAATTGTGCTGCTTCCTTGAGGCGATGGTCAAGGATTGTGTGAAGCAATATGCCGTTTCTATGGATCAGTGTGCCTTAGTGAGGAGAGACTGTACTTCGATAAACTTTGCATCAATAGGCCGGTTTAGGGTATTTGCCACCTTGTTTTGGCAGTGAGAAAGCCCTTTGAATGACTGTACTATCGAGGATAATGTTGAGTGGGCTCTGCTGTATAGTGATTGTACCCAACCTTTGCATTGCTGGAGTAGTAAGAATGGAGAAAGTCCTTGATGTATGTGGTCAGGGTAGGACTATCCTCCAAGGATTTGAGGCTCTCATGCAAATTGCCTAGACCTCATTGCCCTAAGTAAGATGTTGCTTCCTGGGAAAGAGCATAAGTTGATGTGGGTGGCCAGACAATGTTCTAGTGACTAGGCATTGTCAATGGCTGTGTAGGCCAGTTGTGACTGGGGTGGCATTTGTTCTGCTTGGTCATGCACTGAATCTTCTTCGGAGCTATCGCTTTGGACCACCAATGCATGTGGTCTCCGTGGTTGAGAGGATGTAGATGGCTGCGAACTCTGGAGGGGGTCTCATGGTTGAGGCGGTGGGGCTCTTTCTACACATCCTCTTTAGTGGCAGCATCTTTTCTAAACTTGCATCCATGTGCATGTAGTGTACCATTGATTATTAGATTGATTGGCATGCCGATATGACTTTTCTGTGTGTGTGTGTGTGAGCGAGAGATCATATTTTCATACATGCTGTGAGAGTGTGGAATGAAAGTGTGGTATAATTATTTATGCAATCATCTATGTGTCTAAGCGAAAGCGTGTGAGTACACGTGACCTAGTAGCTAGGTAGGGACTAGCTATAAGCTCTTTTTTTTTTGCTGGGATTTTCATTGGGTAGCTAGAACTTAGTCATCACTTCTGAGCCCTAGGTAAAATCGATTGATGCTACCTATATGTGCAAAGATGTACATATGCAAGTGAGTGCTCGTGATACAATCTAATCCTAACTAAGGAAGACTTGGTTTCCCAAATCTTCATTTTTGTCGGGGATGGCTTGCGTGTTGATGTAGTAGCACTTCAGTCAGCTCCTGTTTATTGTTGTGTTGAATTGGACTCCATCCAATGTTTTTAGTAGCACAGCTCCGATGGGATTCATCTTTCATACTCGATAGGGTCCTTGACCTAGATACTTCAGTTTTCCCTTGTGTACTTTGGCATTGTATAACAGGACTAAGTCACCTTCCTTGATGTCTTTAGCTTTTAGAAACCATGCCTTTCTTCTACGTTTTTCCATTATCATGGCATGGTAGGTGACTAGTCTTGTCTCGGTATGCTTCTCCAATTGATAGAGCCTTTCTTTCAAGGATTCATGGTCTCCCATGCATTCCTGTACTGCTATGCATAGACTTGGTATTACAAGTTTGAGTGGGACCACAACTTCAAGTCCGTACACCAATTGAAAAGGTGTGTTCCCTGTACTAACCTTGAATGCAGTTCTATATGCCCATAAAGCTGCATTTAGTTTCTTTGCCCAATCAGAACACTTAGGATAATGCATATTATTTCGTTGGTGAATTCGGCCTGTCCATTCCCTTGGGGCTAGTAGGGTGTGCTTTTTCTATGGATTACCATGAAGCCAGACAAGAGTTCTTGGGTTACCTCATTGAAAAATGTGTGCCTCTATCCGACACAATTTCAATGGGGCATCCGAATCCGGTGATCACATTTTCATATAAGAATCTTGTTGTGCTTCTGGCATCTGCCTTTTTGACTACTTTAGCTTTAGCCCATTTTGTAAAGTAATCAGTGGCCACAATGATGTAGCATGCTTGTGTTCCTTTTGCTGTTGGATGTATGGGACCCAGATAGTCAATCCCCCATTTTTCAAATGGGTTTTGTGCAACAATTGTTGTTAGGGAATTGAAGTCTTTGTGTTATGGTTTAGTAGTCCGTTGGCATACATCACAGCCTTTTACATATTCATAGGCATTTGCCCATAGTGTTGGCCACCAGTAGCCTGTGAGGAGAACTTTTCTTACTGTGGCTTCCCCTTGGAAGTGTCCTCCTACAATGCCTTCATGGACTTCACTCAGGATTGGCATGATCTCATGAGGCATTACACATCGTCTTAATATCTGGTCCTTGCCCATCTTATACAATTATCCTGCAATGAGTTGATAGGGTGCAGCCTTTAGAATCAATTTTCTGGCATCTACTGCTTTCATTTCAAGGGGTGGTCTTCCTACCATCATGTACCCAATGATATCTCCACACCATTCTAGAACAGCATCAATTTGTAATAGTGTGGCATCTGGTACTCCAATGGCTTCTTCTCCCAACTTGACTCAAGACATGTGATTGGCAATGTAGTGTTGGGCACCTTTGTGGACCACTATTTTGAAGTTGAATTCTTGAAGCAAGAGGAGCCATCTGGTTAGTCTTCCTGTGGTACACGGACGGTTCACAAGATAAAGCAATGCTTGATGGTCGGTGTAGAAGACAAAATCATTTGCCAGTAGATAGTGCCAAATTTTCTTTACACTATACACCATTGCTAGGGCTTCTCTTTCTGTGGTTGTATAGTTGATCTCTGCATCATTGAGTTGTCGACTCGTGAAGTATCGTGAAGTAGAAGGGGTAGTCCTTCTTATGTTCACTAGGTTGACAAAGGACACTCCCAATTGCATACTTGGATCCATCAGTATGTACATGAAAATCAATATCCCGATTGGGAGATATAAGGATGGGTGTTGTGATTAGGTGCCACTTTAAAAGCTCAGAGGCTTGGTCACACTCTTTGGTCCATAAGAACTCCACTAATAATTTGTAAAGTGGTCTAGCTATCATGGCATACCACAATATAAATCTTCTATAATAGCCGGCATGTCCCATAAAGACCTATACACCTTTGGAATTTGTAGGAGGAGGCAATTCCATGATGATTTTGATTTGTCCATGTCAGTTGCAATCCCATGTTGAGAGACGATGTGTCCCAAAGCAACTCCGTGGGTGACCATGAACTGGTATTTTGTTGGATTTAGGGAGATGCCATACTCCTTGCATTTGATTAGTACTGCTTCAAGACATTTGAAGTGGTCTTGTTTGTTTTAATGGATGCATAAATCATCCAAGAACACTTGTAAAAACTTATTCAGAAATGACTTGAAAGTTGTAAACATGACTCACTGGAATGTGGCTAGGGCATTACAAAGGCCGAATGCATGACTCTATATGCAAAAATATCCCATTCTGTAGCAAATGCTATTTTTGATTGGTCTTGAGGAGCAATTTAAGCTTGGTTATAGCCACTAAAGCCATCCAAAAAGCTATATATTTCTAAACTTTCCACTTTTTCCAACATTGTTTCTGTTAAGGGTAGGGGATAGTGATCCCTAATTGTGGCGCATTCACATTTTTTAAGTTTATGCATATTCTGAGCTTCTTGTTACGTTTAGGTACAATGACAATGGGTGAAACCCAATCAGTGTGCTCTATCTCGTAGATGAATCCGACATCTACGAGTTTTTCCAGCTTGTCATAAACCATGGTGCCATATTTAGGATTTGTGTGATAAGGTCCACATACCTTAGGGTGAGCACCTTCCCTTATAGGTATCGTGTGTACTACCACTTCTAGTGAAATTCCTTTCATCTCTTTGTATGACCATGCTAGACAGTCACGGTATTCCATTAGGAGTTCTTTGATTTTGGTTTCATCTTCTTGATGAAGCTATTTCCCAATGAAAACCAAATTTTCTTCCTCCCCTTCAAGGGCGAGGTTTATTGTGCATGTTTTTGCCGGTCCCTCATAGATTGGAGTTTCTCAAATGCTATCGGTTTCTTGAACTTTAGATTGTCTAAGTGGTCTTGGCATTGCTATTAGCGCACTGCCACTTGTATCATTCTTGAAGTATTCTGGCACTTCTCAAAGATCGGCCTCTGATGGTGTTGAACTAGCCTGACATGTGTCATGTGTACTGGGTGGCATAGTTGCATTTACTAATTTGTTAGGCTCTTCTTGACTATCTTTTTCTGAAGTCTCTTGATCAAGCTTCATCCATACATGTGGCTTATATTTCTGAAACTTCTTACATTGGGAACTGTGGGGTAACTTCTCCACTGGTAAGGCGTTTCCAAGTAAGGGTTCATTTGCTGCGCATACTCCTTCTAGGGGACCATTCAAGAGGCAGTGGTTCTGATTTTGAGGGAGCCGACTTTGCAAGATACAATTGGATGATCCTTGTTTGGACTCATTTGAATTCATTGAAGTGCTCAGCCTTGGCTTTTCTATGATTTCCTCTAGCTTTCTTGCGAGATCTTCTGCTGTTATTCAACTTTGGAGGTTTAACTTTTGGGAGCTCGACTGCCATTAGGGCATGCAAAATGGCTAAGTCATTATCAAATATTTGACCTTCAATTTCAGCATTCTCAGCCTTTGCTTCAAGGTCCCAAGGAAAATCTTAGTCATCATTGGTATGGGTACCGTCTTCAGGTTCATTATCCCACTCAAGGTCAGGCATAAAGAATGGCATCTCTAGATCGATTGGTTCTTCATGTGAGTGGAGGATCTACCTGTAGCGCATTAGCATCTATCTGTGAGAAGATGGGGTCTAATGAATGGTAGTTGTTGATGGTTGCCAATGTTTGTATCCAATTATTGACATCACTTTGTGAGTCATCTGCTATGGCATGCTGTTGCAAGGGAGCTGATTTGCTTGAGATTGTTGTTGAATATGTGTCATCCAATGCTCTAGGCACAATTGGTTTAATAACTCCTATCCCCACATTCACCCTGACTACGGTGTCACAATTCTGGATTGTCAATGTATCAGTTCCCCAGTCATGGAGGACTGATGCTTCCTGTAACCAAGGATGTCCCAATAAGATTTGATAGGATTTTTTGGGGAGATCCAAGATTGTGAATTGAAGGGAAAAGCAGACATGCGATCTTTGTGGATATGCCATTCACTATCCCCAAGGGTTTAGCCTGTGAATCATCAGCAAGGCGTATGTTGAAATTAGCCTTTTGCATCAGTGGGAGACCCCATTCTTCGTAGAGCTCCTTGGATAGGATATTTTCACATGATCCACCATCCACTATGGCTTGGACTTCATTATATGCCTTGTGGATCAAAGGCATAGTAATGTTGCATATGTCATCTCTCTCACCCATCCACACAAGGATATCTTTGATGTCTTTCATAGGTGGAGGGGGATTTGCGAGTTCAATCCATCCTTTGAAACTCTCCTAGAGATTGGGACAATTTCATAGGAGAATTCTGATGGGAATTGACACAGGGCAACTCAAGATGCTAGACAGTGCGGCTTCTTCAAGTTGATGTGGCAGTACATTATGTTGAGTCTGTTGTTGGAATAGAGGCTCAAGTACAATATCATTACTTTGTGGGGGCAAGTCATGGATTGGGTCTTGATCTTGCTTCTCAGCCTCAAATTGAGCTTGTTTCTTAGCTTGAAATTGGGCTTGTTCCTTTTGTACCCATTGTTGAAGTTTGTGAAAATGAACCTTCTCCACCTTTGCATTTGGATATGGAGCTTCTTTTATTTGAGGCTCGGGAGTTGATGTGGATGAGCTCGGTTGCTCATTGCTTGGCTGAGGTGGAGGCATTTGTGCTTTCTTTTTAAGAAGTCACTTTGGTTGGATTATAATGTTAGGGTCCTTGGTGGCCTCTTTCTGTTGGCATGTAGTTACATTTACGGGTTGTGATATTACACTTGCCGGACCTAGACTTTGATGGTCCACCCCAATGATGCCGATTGGGACGTCAGGCTTAACCTCTATTTGTTTTGGGCCTTTATTTTTCATGGGACAATCCATACAGGCATGTCCTATGCCACAATCTCTACAGAGGGGTTGGAAAGTAGCTGGGCTACCTCGATGAGGGACTCTGTAATTTGTTGATTTTCTCCACAACCGTAGCACTTGATTGGTGTGTGATATATGTTGGGACGTACTTGATTTGCATAAATTGGTATTAGACCCTCTATACCTTCTACATAGTACACTGTATATTTTGCTTCATACTCAAATGGCGAGTCTCCTTCCTTGGCTTGTAATTGATGTATGGGAACTGCCTGAGGAGCTAGATTTGGTGCTCTTGGATATGGTCATGGATTTGGATTCCTGAGTAGTTGTGGGACTTGTGTCCGAATATGAGAACAAGATTTAGCCTCGGAGCTAGGGGCACTTGTGCAAGTGCCAGCAGTTTCTTGTACACTGGCATGGGTGCTACTTGGTATTGTTGAGGTCGAGGTGGGTTGTTGTGCATGTTGAAGATGCAAATGTTCTCATCATGGCCACCGACGACGTAGATATGGCACCACAACCTTGGTGGTGGATTTGCTTGTGCAGTGATCCTGGCTCTTAGGACCAGGCACTCATTTGTTGTATGATTGGCCATGCAATGTGGACACTAGACATTTTCTCGCCGTGGATATGTCTGAGTTTGTGGCTGAGACAATTGAAGTTTTTGTTCCATGGCTTGCATCATGTCTTCTTTTAGCTTTGGGGCCATAGCCTCTAGGCGATCTTCATTTGATGTTTTGGCAGTGGCCTTTGTTTTTGACAAAATATGAAGAGGGAAGAGGGGAAGAGTGGAGATGAAGAGAGAGGGCACAGCTAGAGAGCACACCACAAATGACTAACTGTACACTAGATTTAGTTGAAAAAATAGAATATATACAAACCCTTTTAGGGTTAGGGTTAGGGGATCTAACCCTTTCCTTTATAGCACTCTATAAGGTTAGTGCTACGCACATATGATCACGTGATGGTGCTATGCACACATGATCACATGATGTTGAGCATGAACTCTCACCACCTTCCCTCAAGATCAACATCATGAAGTAGGCCTTCCCTCAAGATGATGATTCTGAGGAATCGAAGAAGGATTGAACATTACATTTCATCACACCCCTTTGATGGGAATGTCCTTCCTTTGCATCAAACCAAGAGCTAGTCAGTGTTTCTCGAATAGCTCTTTACCGAATGGTTTGGTAAATATGTCTGCAACATTTTCTTTGCTATCACAATGCTGCAGTGTGATGTCATCAAGTAACACTCTTTCTCTAATAAAGTGCTCTCTGACATCAATGTGCTTTGTCCTAGAGTGATATACTAGATTTTTGGCCAATGCTTGAGCAGATTGATTATCACAGTATATTGTTGTTGGCTTTGACTCATCAAAGTAATCTGTTTCTGACAATAGTCTTCTGAGCCATATAGCCTCACATGCACTTGTAGTGAGTGCCCTATATTCTGCTTCAGACGAAGACAAAGAAATAATAGCAGGATCTGCTACTGGTGCAGAAACTGTTTGTGTAGATGTAGATCTTGATGTAGATTTTGTTGCTTGTGCTATGACAATAGATGGAGTAGAGATACTAGTAGCTAGATTGGCCAATGGTCTAGGCGTAGACCCATCGACATACTCCCATTTATCCTGAAGCACAAGAATAGTCTCCATTCGGTATTTCCATGTACTATAATTGGAGTTGTCTAACTTAGAAAATGCCTCCAGATTAAGGTTGCTAGTCGACATGGTGCAAGAAATGTACTCAAAGGTGTCGTGAAGATCTCTGTATGAATCAACTGCAAATACACTGAATATGCCAAGTGAAATCTCTGAACCGTCGGTGAAGATAGAACTAAAGTATATAAAATCTGATCTGTATTACAAGGCTTGTGGCAATGATGTCGGGAATAGCCAAGAGGCTTTACAAGGCTGAAAATGATGTGCACCATGCTGTGAGATAGCCGAATAGGCTTTACAATGGTGGCATGTATGTGTGAAATCAAATGCTATCTGCCCACTGAATCAATCTGCAATGCCTCTGAACTCTGAAGTCTGCTCACTAAACTGATGAACATAAGGTTTTAGGTAATGTAATGATGTGAAACCATATGTGAGCATATGGACTAACTCCGAATAGGTATTAGTTGGGAATTTCGGGCATGGCTTAGATTGGCAACTTGGGGAAATTCAAAGCATCCCCTCTATGGCGATCTAGTCTACTCTGATCTAGATCTAAACCAACTGTCGATCGATGAAAGAACATCAAATAATTCCTTTTCTTTTGTTCTTTTTAAGTGCTAGGTCAGATGCATCGATGTAGAGGCAAATGTGCGTGAAGGAAGTGGTTTTGTCGATGAGGCTCAAATGTGAGTGTAACTTGTGCCGAAATGTGCACATGATGTAATGAGTGCATAGAGCAAAAAAAAATGAGCGTCTTTTCTTTTTGGATCACCCTCAAAGTCTTCCTAGATCAAGAGATATAACTTGATCTAGGTGGAGGGGCAAAAGGAGTGCAAATGGTGCTCAATGATGATGTGTCACTGTGAGTCACATGCAGTGATGATGTGACACTGTGCCTAACAAGAGGTGTGCTTGTGAAGCCTATGCTGAGGTGGCACGAGTGGTCACATGAAGTGACTGTGAAGCCCTGTGTGTGCCTACAAAGGTCAGTGCTGACTGGACTGCTGAGGTGGCACTGCTAAGGTGGCACTGCTGAGATGGCAGAGGTGACGTGGTAGTGATGATGTGGCTTGATGATGTGACCTTATGATGTGGTAATGATGACATGGCCTTATGATGTGGCTTGATGATGTGTCACTGCTGATATGGATTGCTGACATGGCAAAGGTGACATGGCTTGTTGACATGGCAATCAATAATGATGTGGTAGTGGTGATGTGGCCAGGTGATGTGGTAGTGGATAAGATGATGATGTGGCAAATGATTGCCACATGTCAGGATAATGTGATGATGTGGCATGTTGAGAGAGGGCGATGACATGGCAAATAAGGTCTACCACGTGGCAGACCATGGTTTGTAGAATCTTGTTGAAGATTTGATAGAATCTCATAGATTCCGTTGTAGAAGAAGAAGCGGCCTCTGCTATATGTTCACCGAATCACCATCTTTAGATCAGCGTACAGTCGATTTGCCAGAGCCTGCGATCGACGCGACAGCGTGGAAGAGCGCAATCTGCAATCTACAATCTGAGTAATCTGTAGTCTAATGAGTAGTGCAGAGAGATCAAGGCGAGGAAAGCTCGGCATCAGCAAGCTCATCATTGCTCTAGAAGCGGCCATATCCAATATCTCCGCAACAGTCTCTCATATAGTGGTGCCTGCTGCTGCAGCATATGATTCTTCTTCCGTTTGCTTCATCCATAGGCAAAGAGAGGCCGTATGCCTTGGAGGTCCGCCGCAAGTGGTTGCGCCTCGTATGGACAGCGCTGTGGCTTAGAGTCGGTGGAAGGGAGGCATTTTAGTCGGTTGCTAGAGGGCTACCTTGCTGAGACTCCCTATGCACATGAGCTATGGATCCTCTACGACTGACGACCTTCGATGGGCCCTCAATCGAGCTCTCAAGAATGGAGGAGATCATTGTGGAGGCAAGGTTGATTGAAGGGCATTGGCCGACGAGCTGCTTTGGCGGCTATGCGCTTCTTGAACTCTCCAATATAATGACCTGGCTTCTTGCAACAATGACAGATGCCCCGTCTTTTTCTGCTTGTTTGTATCACCCTGTGCCTTATAAGGAGGCTGTCTAGAATCAACTTTATGCTAATGTGTGGGCTGATTGGCATGTGGCTTATGCTGCCCTTTTTTATTCCTCCTTGGACTGACACACCTGTGGTCCTAAAGTGAAGAAATCCATATTTTATGCTTTTTTCACATTTTAGAAGAGAGATAAAAGAGAAAATAGCGAATTTCTTACAAAGCCCCAAAATGAGCTCCCTTTTTTCCTAATGGCATGCTCCATAACTTTCTTTTGATTTGTTGAAAACCAAAACAGATTGAAATTTTGGAATCCAAACTATTGGGACTAATGCATGGTGGTCTTAAAACATTGATAGTTGTTGGTATTGGTATCTAGATTCACCCTAAAATGGAATAAGTTGGAAAAGTGCAATTTGTGCATGTGCAAAGATATTTTAATAAATCCAATACTATTTACAATTTTGAATTGTCTCTCTTTCCATGCACTTGCTTGCTATATGGTTCATAAGCATGCCAAAGGTCATTGCATTTTATAATATACAACATCAAACCCGATAGCGTGCCCTTTGGCCTATTTAATTTTGCTACTCCCATGAATTTTGAATTTTCACACAGCCCACCCATCAAATCTTGGAAGATTAAGTACCTGCAACCTTCCCCTGCCCTGAAAACGCCCTGCAACCCACACGCACACCTTGATGTGACCTTACGTAAACATTGGTTTGCCATTGTCTTCTTTCAAGTAAGTTGTCTTCTATTCTTTGCTTGCCTCACCAGCTAGCTTCTCTGGGTCTATTCTGGGCTGATCGTGGCCATGGCATCAATGGCAACATGCAGATCACCATGGCTTGCAAGAGAAGCAGACAAAGGCTGTGAGACAAGAAAGCCAAAAAGCCAGGTCAAGGCACAAGGAACAAAGTGCGGGTCGAGGAAAGTGCTAGCACAGTATCGAATTGGCAATGGAAGACACTTTTGAAACATCAGCGAAGGGAGAAACAACGAGAACAAAGAAGACTCCTTGTAGAGTAGCAGCAAGAAGCGATTGCAGATGCACTCATTCGATCATTGCCATTGGAGCAAAGAACACGAGTTATGGTGTCACGATTGGTGGGAGCATTCAAGGCAGCAGCATCAGGACATTCAGGTGATTACCAATCTCAAATCTTCACAAGCTTTAGCTTGCACCCTAAAGTTCATAGAGTAACAACCCTACCAACACCTCGGGAGATGCATGCCTAAGAGGCAAAGCTCTCTAACCTAAGAAATGGCCTATAGAAAGTGAAACGGGTGCATAGCTTAGATCAACTAGCTACAAAGAGCGTGACATTAGCTATGTTAGTGTCCCCTGAAACAAAGGAGAAATGGCTTGGGCACACAATGTCCAAGGTGTTGTCAATCAGAAGGACCAACATGGCTCTAGCAGCTGAACGTAGAGTAGAAGCAATGCACGATCATCTCGATCCAAGAAGTCTGTGGGCTTCAACAAAATGCAAGAAAAGGAGAGACAGCCTAAGTGCGGAAGTCATTGCTACAATGACGATGTTTTGGCACGAAAATGCGAGAGTTTCTTCAAACAGAAAGGACATCTATAAGATGCGAACGGGATGCAAGGTGTTTGAGGAGCACATCATACACATGCTAGATACAATGCAGGTCAGTGGTGCCTAAACCAACCTGCCTAAACCAACCCGGTGGTTATTTGTGATTAAGCTTTGGGATAGTTTACTTGTTTCATTTCTTAAACTAGGCTTGGACTAAATGTGATTATCCTCAACCAGGCTGGTGGTTGGAACATCATGCAATGGTAGACTAGTTCAGCTCAATGTGATTGTCCTAAACTAGCGTGGTTGAACAAACATTAGTTGTTGTCGAGCCCGGTGGCACGGTTGAGCAAAAATCAATAGCAATATATTTTGCCATATATTATTATTTTACTAAACCAGTCCAGTGGTTGGAACATCATGCAATCGTGGCTACTTCAGCTCAATCACCAGTTATGTGATTGTCCTAAACCAGCGTGGTTGAACACACATTAGTTATTGACCAGCGCGGTGGTTGAAATTATTGTGTTTTTTAGTACTTAAATTCGTTAAATTTAATTTCATGCTATTCGAATCATATACCACTATTAAATTGTGGAATTTTGAAATGAAAAGAAATATATTGTTATTTTCTAAAGGTGAAATTTAGAAATGAAAAGTAATATACTTGTTATTGTCTAACATGTGAAGTTGAGACCGTCAGGCTAAAGCATCCTGGTGGCTAAAACTGTGACATTGTCCTAAACCATCGCGATGGTTGAAATTATGACTATCCTAAACGTGTCCTAAACTAGCCTGGTGGTTGACTGTCCTAAACCAGCCCAGTGATTGAAATTGTGACTGTTCTAAACCAACATGATGGTTGAAAATTGTTTTGCTTCATTATATACTTTAATTAGACTATGTTTTGTATTCTTTTAGTAGTAGCAAAAAGGGGGGTCATTGTTCTATTATTCCCACATGTTGGGTCAGCAGACGGAGTTGTATCTCAAGTTTGTGGATCAGAATCTGGATATTTCATTTGGGCAGAGGAGCTTTGAGCATTGTAAGCCCTAGTACGTCAAGAAAGTCAAAGACAGGAATGTTGGGTGTGCAAAACACACATAGACTTTGACCTAGCTAGGTAAGCTATGATGGCTTGAGATCTGGTCGTGTTGGAGCATTGCTCCATGGGGATCAATGCCCATGACTTCCCAATGAATGCGCAGTCTATAGGCCACCTAGATCCTCATCATGTGTTGCAAGGGAGGGTAGGTTTTGTAGCTTGAGGTCTCTGTGGGAGCCAGTGGTTTGTCCAAAGGGAGATTGTGAGTGGCACAGGATTGAATGCATTCGCAGCATATGCAAGCATTGTAGTTTGAAGCTAAAGAAGAAGACATTCAATGTCTATCCAAATGAAATGAGGGAAGACAACCATGTTGCTCTAAAATGGAGGAGATTTGAAAATGTCAATGTTGAAGGATTCGATAAAAAGAGATGGCTATTGTCATATAAGAGCACCTAGCCAGCCAAGGGAGCTTGTAGGTCATGTGGTTCAATCCATCCCAAAATATGTGATTCACAATTTTACGGCCAGTTGGTAGGATAAGCAATTCAAGATGTGCCTTGCCAATTTTCCCGGTGACACTATTGTATCTGTCATAGCTTTTGCAGAAAATTATTCTTTTCAAGAACAAGAAGAGATACAAAGTGCTCACTAGTACAACAAGCAGATAACAATTCTTATGCATATCATGTACAATCATTTGCTTGATGCCAATCTACTTATACTGACTCACAAGAGTCCAGGTCAGTGCAATGCACTTACCATTTCTACATTTTAGATGATAGGGAACATGACACCCTATTTGTGCAGCATGCTTTTCTACTACATTGGGAATGGCTAAAAAAGGAAAATCCCCATGTAGAAAAAATAAAACAACATTGGGTGTGGTCAGATGGTCCTACCTCTCAATTTAAATCAGCACGTGGATTCTACTTCGTCTCAAGGTTCAAATCCGTGACCGTGATCTAGACATGATGTGGAATTTCTTTGGGTCTAGCCATGGCAAGGGTGAACATGATGGATGCAGTGCTATTATTAAGCAAGCTCTATTTAAACACCAATTAGCATGTCCTCAAGAAAAACTCAATGATGCCCATGATGTTGTAACATGGCAACCTCTCCACAGGTGTGCATTCAACATAAAGTAAACAAAGCCTTAAGAATACTGGAGTATGCAAAGTGTTCCATGAAGTGAAAGTGGATGAAATGCAAAGGAGAAGTCGACACAATTGCGAGAAAATTAAAGGAGTTGGTGGTCTGCATAGCATATGGGGATTTTCAAACAACCAACTTATTAAAACAAGAAAAGTTTCTTGTTTTGGTAGTGCGTGCATGACGATTGTGAGAACATTGCAATTGCGAAGACATGGGAGTGAGTTCAAGTTTTTCCTCTATATTCAGATGGAGTAACAAACAATGGAGAGACAAACGACTCGCCACAGTTTGGGGGGAGTTTCGATGACCTCACTGACTGTTTGGAAGAGGGGGATAACTTTGCAATTGTCATAGATTCTAGAGAGAATGAGGAAGATGACCCATACTTTCTGTTACAGTGCACAAAACCTAAGTACAAGGTTGAGGAAACATTTAAGGATAATTAGGGAATAACCTATGAGAAGTGGGATGTAGTAGTTTGAGCTTTTTGGTACAAAAAAACATCTAAGAGAGGCCACAATTATGAACTGCTACATAAGAGTCCACAAACATGTGTGTACTCTCATCTAGTAAGAGCTATTAAGTTCCAAATGCAACCTGTGCCACAACAAAAGAAGGACAAGAGTGTCTTCAAATTGGATTTAGACACGCATGAGCACATCTTAGGGTTTCTTGGAGCGATGGATGAGGACAACTGAAATAGTACTAAGAAAATGTATGTAGTCTCATTGCATGGAAACAATATGTCCACTTGTCAAAAAAAATGGAATTTGTATCGAGATTGCTTCTTTTTAGTATATTCCAAACAACCACCGTGTTGGTTTTATTAAATTGTTTTCGTAAATCCCAAACGGTAAAACCCATGCTTGTTTTTAGTATATCCCAACAACCACCGTGCTGGTTTCCCATAACGAATACACACATCCTACAAATCCATTCATCTTGTAATAATAGAAGCAAACCACCATGCTAGTGGCTGTCCATATCCTAGTGCAAACCAACCACCATGCTGGCGATAACTTATCTTGCAATACTACCGTGCTATCCCTACACTACTGACATGCTATCCTAAAATTTGTTGCACATTGCTATACTAAAACAATGCCCTTTAGACTGTTTATCATTTTGTTAACCATCATATTTCATCCCATGCTTTCTTTTAGTATATCCCAACAACCACCCTTGCTGGTTTTCCATAACGAATCCATTCATCTTGTAATAATAGAAGCAAACTACCATGTAGTGCCTGTTCATATTCTAGTGCAACCAACCATTGCATTGGTGATAACTTATCTTGCACTAATCCTGCACTACTACCATGCTATCCCTACACTATTGCCGTGCTATCCTAAAATTTGTTGCATAGTGCTATTGCTCTTTAGATTGGGTATAGTTAACTATCAGATTTCAACCACCAGGCTACTTAAAACATTTAAGTACTAACATGGAAGCAATTTGATACAAAATCAGGTATTACGAGCACCATGAGAATATCCACAAGTTCAAGAAATGTCTACAAGATTTTTATTATTTCAAAATACAACGACATTTTGCTTTTTCAAGGAAATTCCAGACTCCCAACAAGCTTATCAACCTCTCTATAGCAAGCATCTCTTAGATGGGGAATTAAATCGATGGGAATTATTTTGGGAATTAAAAACTATTAAAATATTTTTTTTAAAAGAAAATTCTCTATAAAATTTGGGAATTTAATTCGGATGACCGGTTGACCAGCTAATGCCATATCCCAAGGTAGTTTGGATAGTACCTTGAGGTATTTGAGTTTCATGAGGTACTTCAAAGGTACAATATGGTACTTTTAGTTCAACATACCTTGGGGTACTTTGACTTCTACAATGTACTTTAGATGGTATGTTGGGGTACTTTGATTCTATAAGGTACATCAAGAGGTACAATCTAGCACCTTGAAGATGTACCAAGAGTTTATTTGTAGATTACCATAGGGGACTTTTTTGAATACCACAAGGGAACTTTCAGGGTACCAAAAGGGACTTTTTGGGGTACCATAAGGGAGTTTCTAGAGTACTGTGAGGGAATTTTCAAGATACTATAAGAAATTATTAAGGTACCATAAGGAACATTTGGGAGTACCACAAGGGACTTTTTGGGATGCTCTACAATGTACCTTGGTTCTTGGATGGTATGTTGGGGTACTTTGACTCTATAAGATACTTCAAAAGGTACAATCAAGTACATTGAAGAGGTACCAAATGTAGGTTGACACATGGGCCTTTCTAGGTACTATAAGATAACTTTTGGGGTACCACCACAAGGGACTTTTTGAGTACCATAATGAATTTGTTAGGGTACTGCAAGGGAATATTTTAGGGTACCATAAGGGAATATTTTAGGTACCATAGGGGACTTTTAGAGGTAACACAAGGGACTTTTTAGGGTCTCATAAGAAACTTTTAATATCCACAAGGGACTTTTTGGATACCATAATATACTTTTTAGGGTCCCCCAGGGACTTTTCAGGATACCATAAGGGAACTTTTAGGGTACCATAAGGGAACTTTTGGGGGTACCATAAGGTACTTCAATTTGAATTGGAAGGTTCCCTACTTGAAAACACATTTCAACGACATGATATTGACTTTAGATATCTCATATGGAATTAAATAATAAATAATCAGCCTTTTCAAATTTTAGCAAGACTTGATTATTCAGTGTGCATGCAAATAAAATTTGATTTAGAGTTCACATTATGTGAGAAGAATATAAATAATATTGCTACATTGTGACATGTCTTTGTAAACTATCCTTTTATTTCCTACTTTATTTTGCATTTGGTTTCAAATTTTATTGGTTTAAATTAGAGAATGTTGTGCATGTGTGTGTGTTATTAGCCGGAAAAAGAATTCAAGACCAGAGGCTAGAGGCTAAGCATGGCGACGCTCGAGGGCCATAGGGGAAAGGAGATCGTGAGGGCGAACCGTTATTATGGGAGGGGAAAAAGGAATTAGAAGGGGAGGGAATGAAGAGAGAGACTATGACACAAGGGGAAAGGGAGAGGGGGAAGAGAAGCATGTACATGATAGGAAGAGGAATGTAAAGATGGAGACATCAAGGGAAGAGGACTATACTTTATTTGAAAGAAAGGATGAGAGGGAAATATCAAAGTACTAGCTAGGTGGCTTTACAAGAATGAGTGTGTCTCATCAAGGAATAGCCCCCTCCTTTTATAGCCAAAAGAGGGGGTCTCTCTTAATTAATGTATCCTCCCACATGCATGGTGTGTGTGGAAAAGTCTCCCATGTGGGCTAGGCAGTTATGCACTCTCAATTGTGTGCGACAACCCTTTGCCTCAATTTTCCACATAAATCAAGCCCCATATCTCAATTCTATGATACTCCCTTGGTCTCTTCCTAATTTTATAATATGTTCAAACCTCTAGAAGGACAAGTGGAGGGTTGGCACAAGGAATCTTGCCACCGCATCCTACTTTCCCCATTATTTAACTTGCTCTCTTGGACCTTCTATACCTCCCCCACATGGGCCTATCCCATATGGAGAAAATAACTCAATATAATATCCATCTCCACCTATTTTATATACACCTTATGGGTCCTCTTACATGGAAGGGTGGCACATGGTCATGCCCTGTCACCTCAAACCTGGGCCCTATGCACACCATATTTTATTATACTATTCCCACATATACAAACACACACAGCTATTAATGCCTTTTTCCTTAGACTATTTTATCCATAATAGTTCCCCCCCCCAGGCAGGAATGCACAGCATTTCCATGCCTAGGTCCATCACGTACAAAGAAAGGCTTGAGGTAACGCTTGTTGACCACCTTCTTGCCATATGGTTCATGCAGCTCCTGTACTTGTACAGACCCATTGCTATGTTCCTTGATGACTTTGTATGGACCAGTCCACAGTGGCAGAAACTTCTTATCCATTCGGTGGTCCAATCTATTATCAAAGCATAGCACAACATCCCCCTCAACAAAGTGTCTTTCCCATCCCTTACGAATCTTAGCATCCAAGCGGGCCTTTTGTCAATTCTTTTGGACCTCTGTTTGGTGTAGTGCAAGGTGTCGGGTTTCATCTAACTTCTCAAGTTGTACCAATCTAGCCTCTACATGTTCATCTTCTATCATCCTCTGTTTTTGTGCCAATCTCAAGGCTGGAATCTCTATCTCTAGTGGTAAAACGGCCCCAGTACCATACACCAACTCAAAAGGAGTGTGACCTATAGATGTTTTATGAGTGATGTTGTAAGCCCACACGGCTTCAGTGACCTTTTGATCCCACTGGCTCCTGCTCCTTGCAACCATTTTTCCCATGGTTTTACAAAGGAGGCCATTGGTCCACTCAGTTTGACCCATGGATGCCGAATAATAGATACTAGAAGTGTGATGATCAATACCCATGTGATCCATGAGTAACTCCACTACTTCATTTAAGAATGGACTCCCATGGTCAGAGACAATCTCCATGGGTGTCCCAAATCTTGTACAGATACGTTCAAATATGAAATTTGAAACTAGCTTACCATTTGCAGCAGGGAGGGCGATAGCTTCAGCCCACTTAGTGACATACTGAGTAGCTACCAAAAGATACTTCTTTTTTCGGGCAGTCTTGGGCAAGGGCCCGACAAAATCTATTTCCCACTTCTAAAACGGATGGATGGACATCACTGGGTGATGTTGCCCAGGATGCAAATCCTTCCTACCAAAGAATTGGCATGGTTCACAGGTTTTGCAATGCAAAGTGACATCTTTGAACAAGGTCGGCCAATAGTATCCATCATGTAAAATCTTTTTAGCTGTATAGTCACTGGCATAGTGGCATCCACAAAATCCATCATGATAATGCTTCAATACCTTAGGCACTTCATCTGCATTAATGGCCCGTCTTAGTACCCCATCCATGCCTTGACGGTACAACACCCCATCAAGGAGGGTGTAGTGCCTACTGTCTCTGTGGATCTTCTTTCTCTCATAGCTAGTACTTTCTGGAGGAAAGGAGAAAGCAGTTAGAAACCTATAGATACCACCATACCATGGATCCCCAGCTTCTATGGCCGCTACAAGGGTTACATCAAGGCACTCCTCTAAATCAATCAAAGCATTCTTCAAGTTGTAACAACCCCCTTTTACAATTTTGAAAGAAAAATCATATTCTTGTAGAACTACCAGCCATTTGGCCAACCAGCCCATGGGATTTGGTGATTGAAGAACCTGCTTTGCAAGACCAGTGCTAGTGAGTATAATGAAGGACTTTCTAGCCACATAATGCTTAAATTTCTCAATGCAAAACACCAAAGACAAAGCATGCTTGTCAGCCTCTGAATAGCATCGCTTAGTGTCGAGCAATTGTCGAGAAGCAAATCGAACGGGATACATGAACCAATCCTCCCCTTGCTGGAGAAGAATACTTGCCAGAGTGTGCTCACTAAACCCAAGATTGATATAGAAAGTCTTTGACTAATCTGGATTGCATAGAATGGGTTCTAAAGCCAAAGCATTCTTGATTTGTGCAAACCCATGATTACAATCCTCATCCCAAGAGAAATTGCCGCTGTCAACCTTGGCCAGCTTTGGCGAACGTCTTCAACCTGCTTCTCATACCACACTTGAGCCAAACCCTCTAGAAATGTGGGAAGAACCAACAGCCATCTATCTTTAGTAAGAAAGTTGAGAGAAACACAACGGTACTTGAAGGCAACAAGATACTCATTTGGATTTTCTTCCACTCATCCACAAAACACAAGAATGTCAGCCATGCTTGGAAGATGGAAAAGAGAGTGGCAAGACGAGGCTAATCTATGGACAAACAATAGAAAGAGGGAGCTTGAACTGAAAATTGGGTGAAGATACATCCACAAAGCATACATAGGCAGGGTAGGGTGTGACTGGTGTATTGTGAAATACTACATGGGAAGAATCTTCCCCATAGAATAGCACATAGACAATCTTAAAAGGACCAACCCTCATGATATCACATCCTCTTTACAAGCGAGGGTTAGAGACACGGCGCTGGATGAGGTTATTCATCAAGGCAAACAAGAATGCCATGACAAATGTCAACAGTTGGAGAGCTTGCACATCACGAGGGAAATGCTAAATTTTTACCTCTTCAAATTGGTTGCAAAGTTCCAATGCTTGTTGATGTCATGGAACCAAGCCTTTGTTCCGCACATTCCACCTTCCAGTAACTTGTTCACAGACTAGTTGAGAATCTCCTTGCACTTCAAGTTGCTTGGCATGATGTTCTTGTGCCTTTTGTAGCCCAAAAATGAGCGCCGAGTACTCAGCTTGATTGCAAGTACTTGCAGGCTTGCTGTAACAATACTCCTCACCACCCAGTGAAGTAGCCTTGTTCGAAGGTTTGTAAGCTCCATCAAATTGAAGGATCCAAGATGTCATCACACTAAGACTAAAATTCGAACATCCCAAGTTTCTCGGTAGTCCAAGATAGGTAGGAGGAGAGGGTGAGGAGAATTCAACACTTGAGCCAAACGTTCAGCACCAAATAAACTTGCAATCCTTTGTTGATAGTTTATCTTTAGACCAAAAAGAATTACAAATTGAAGCTCGAAATGAGGCACAGAAGGTTGATTAGGTACAAATCGATTCCTTGGTCGAAACATTACCAACCATAGCCGAGGCCTAAAAACCTTTGTAGTGAGATTGAGAATAAACCATTTAGGACGAGCTTATCCACAGGAATTAACAAGCAGATGCACCAAATCTCCCCCCAAGCTTGGGGAGCATCCCACCCTTCCATGAAGGACATTGTTTTAATTACCTCTGAAGCAGTAAGTAGTCGATCACTGCACAATGAGTAGAAGTAAAATCAAAGTTCTCCCAGCGTATCAGTAGTTCTTCACCATGAATCATCCACGGTGTGTCATTCCACCCGTCATCTCCTTGAACAATGCACTAGATAATCAGCCATTGAAGGTCGACATGAAGATCAAGGAAGAGATCTCTTGCATTGGTAGTCGTAAGGTGCGGAGGACCAGGCACCAAATCCTTAAATGCATCAAGAAGTGACATATATATCCACCCTCCTCGTGTGGCGTACGTCCGTGAAGTGAGCTTGGAGAAGTTTTGAATCGGCGATCTAGCAGGAGATGTGAATAGAGCACATGAAATGAAGTACTTTTGCTTTTTATAGCAAGAGGAGGTAGTCGATAGAGCGAGCAAGAAAAAGCGAGCGGGCTCAAAAAAGCGAGCGATCTTTTCCACAATCCCTTATAGAGGTAGCCAACATAGCTTTGTGAAATCCACTATTTGGGAAGAATCTCCAAAATGAAACTTAACCTACTTTCCATATATGGGAGAGTAAAGCAAGTTGATAATATATTATAATTATCTTGATAATGTAACTTGGACTTGGTAGCACAGGAGAGACTAAAGCAACTAAGACTTTTCCAACAACTCAATTCTCATATACTTTAGTGAGTCTATTGACGATGACTTGCACAATTTATTGATATTTCATAGTCCCTCATATGGCTGCAAGTTGTATATTCATGCCTATGAGTCTCACTATATATGCATGTCAAAAGTTTTTATTGATTTGCTTTCTCTTCATCAAGATCCTAGGTATTCATTTGCCTCATATAAAGTTGCAAACATATCTCACACCTTTTTTAATGTTTTCATCGTATTTAACTATCCAAGCACAACATCTTGTACATTTTGCATTCTTAAATGGTAATTGTATTTGTCCTTCCTATCCCATTTAAATTGTGCATGTGAAATACATTGTGTCTATGAAATACATGTTTCTTGAAGTTGACATGATTTGGGTGTCAAATGACCTGTGTACAAACCCGAGGTCAAAAAGTGATGTTTTGGACTAATAGTACAAGAAAAGATACAAAATTGATTAGAATTATCTCAATAATGTAACTTCCAATATGTGTCATTAGTAATCAAAAGAAAGTGGAGTGTCACTTCAAAACGTGGGGTTGCCACATACACAACAATTCTTCTGCATTCAAAATGGGTTTTATTTTCCTACAATCAAAACATCCACATTGCTTGAAATTATACTTAATAACATTAATACCACTTCACCCATATGTGGGAGAAACCAAGTATCATTTGAAAGCATAGGATTGCATAATACATAGAGAAATATTACCACATTACTGTTAGCTCACCCCAAAGAGCAATATTACCATATTCAAAATGGGACTTCTTCTCACAAGTATGACCAAGCTCTCATCAAAATGGTCTTTTAAATCATATTCTACTCCTCTTGACACTCATCATCAACAAAGTAAATGCGAGCTCGTGGCCTATCTGAATGCCTCTCATCATATCTTCTTTCAGTTGACATGAATCTTGCCATTTCTTCTGCATAGCATGGTAACAAACTACAATCAAACATACATTTGAAACCATAGTAAGTCAAAACGTTAAAGACACAATAACAACAATCCAAAAATATCCAAATGTCATCAAAGAAAGATCTAAGTTCAGTACCATACTAATCATCATATGGATTTGTGATGGGATCCACTCTATCTTCATCCCCATCGCCATCATGCTCTGACCTCACCCGTTTCCCGAAATGGTCTGCTACAAGTGGCTCAACAATGGTAGCCATAATACTGCTATATCTGAATCAAAAGAAAAACAAGGTCTACCAGTAGCCTGACAAGCACGCATGAGAGGAGCTGTGCCACAACCCATCTCTAAAACCAATCCTCCTGGAACACATAAGAGAGACAAAAGGCACCCAACAAAGTAGCAACATCGCTCAAGTCCACCTCGAGCCATCTGAGAAGACATAGGCACTATTGTCCTCTCACTGAGAGGCACATAGTGAGTCCATAAATCAGATAGCGGATCAATGGAAAGGTTTTGAAATAGTGGAACACTCTCTTCCAAATAAATTGATGGAGTCTTCTTAGCTCTACGTACTAGAGCCAACATAGATGATTGCATCTGTGAATCATGCATAGAGAACCACATACCAAAGAATGACCTTAGCCAACAAGCATCATAGCATGAAAGACTACATGTGACCACACATATGGAACACAAATGAAATATATGATTTTACCATCAAAACCCAGCATGCATACTACATGTAACATGGCATCTATCAATCCCACATAAAGAAACACATTAAAAAGTTCATGAATGTAGCATTACAACACACCATGCATGGAATTGTAGCATACCTTAAGAGTTATACCATGGTATTTACAGTATCCATGTGGAAGCTTATCATGAATGACTACACGTCTGACAACTTCCAAGCCTTGAACAAATGCAAAGCACTCCATCCACGAAATACAGTGTCCTCTACAATCAAATGACACTATCTCATACAAGAAAAATGAGAATAGAGGACATATAACAACAATAGTGCTAGATTTTAAACCTTACCTACCATAGGACATATAACTGCCAGCCAACCACTATCTGATAATGAAGCTGCTGCAACAGCAAGCCCATAACGCACATGGTCCTCTAATAAGAGGTTCCAAACTGGGATGGGTTCTCTCTCATCAAGTGGAAATCCAGTGGGAAAGTCAACCAATATAAAATCCGCAGCCCACTTAATCTTCTTACCCAACCGCATGTAGTCTCGATCAGGGCTAACTACATTCATGAAAAACTCATGTAAAATAGTATACTTTTCATTTTTTTTGGACTGTGAAAAGTCCATGCCCATGGTTATGTAATCACCCACCATACAAGCATATAATGGAGTGATACCTCGAGTCGATAGACTATCCGGTGACTGTGCCTTATGAAATACATAATGTTGTACTAACTTTGTGATAGATTGTGAACCTACATGGAAAATTTATATCAAACACAACCAAAGGAAATTTTGAAACACTGATAGCAAGAACAAAAATAAACTAGAACCTTACTTGCATGCTCCATTTGATCCTTATCTTGCCTTGGTGGACTAGATGGCTCCTCATCTAAATGGATAGGAAAGAATAACATTAGTATACTATTCCAAACCCTCATCACAAACAACATTAGAAACTCAACATGTATGTATATTTCTTACCTTTCTTTTGAGCTTGTTCTTGTTTTTGTGCTTGTGTTTTTGTTTTTCTAGAGCTTCCGCCCATTTTATCCTTACTTTCTTCAATGTCCTTAGATGAGGCATATTTCTTGTGAAAGTCTCTCTCACGCACCAAGACTTGTCCCTTGGGGAAGTTTATCCACCAAGGACAATTTGCAAGTTCCCATTGAGAGTGATTGTGCATGCCAGGAGGATACATACAAGCAGCATGACCAATTTCCACCCAACTCTTGCACAAATTTGGAATCTCTAAGATCTTTCTCTCTCTTGCCAAATGAGCAAGATACCTACAAATCAACAATCACTAATTATTTGGACCTCCTATATAAAGAAAGGTTCACAAAAAAATTGAGACAAATAAAAATGATTGTCAAGTTCAATGTTGTTATAAGCTTCACAAAACAAATAGAAAAGCAACATCATTAAAACTAAAAGGGACCAACCTGTAGACAACCCTATGAGCGGCCATGTCCAACTCAGAGAGACCATCTGCTTTCTTTCCTCCCTTACTCTCAATCTTTGAATCCTTTGATCGTAGAGCTAAGAACAAATGCTTTCTTCCTTCTAATTTTATGTCCTCCATGTACTGTTGCATTGTGTAATCTTTTGGTGTCTCTAAAGGAACGCCCATCGTTGTTACAACCCTCAAGTCATCAAGAACTTTCAAAGCCTGGGTCTCTACTTTCTCAAGAAATATCTCTCTATTAATCCATCTACACAAGTGAAAAACAAAGTATTCACACAATTAAGACTTATGGCACTTCTATAATACATACAAACACTGCAAAATAAGTTTATTTATGAAAGGAACAACTCACCCTCTATACTCCACATCCCCCACAGGCATGAAATACATATCCCTCATTGGTTTGGTAGCCTCCAACAAGGAAAGAAAAATAATTTTTTTCTCCAATCTCAAATCAGACTTTGCTATGAGTTGCAGCTTCTCCAAAGTTACACAAGAGTCCAGACCATCAAATCGCAAGGCAAATAACTTTTCCAACCAGGCCTCACCCAAGCCTGGATCTATGCAATTCAAAACCTATCCAAGCATTGCATGTTAGATGCATAAAATTATTAAAAAATGTAACAACAAGAAGAATTAAACTCTCACCTTTCCCATCCTGTCAGCAATTCTCTTTTGAATTAGGACACATTGCTTTCCTTCAACTTCTGTTCTTTGGTCTATAGGCATCTTTGTGGATATCTTATCAATTGCTTTTTTAAGCTCTGTATTGTACTCAACCTACACAAAAGATTTCATTTTATAGAAAGAAAAGAAATGAAAGAGAATAAGCACCAAGAGAAGTGTAGCATTAAACCTGAAAGACCAATCTTGCAAGATAGCCTCTTGTCAATGGAAACCAGGGTCTTTTTCCTTTACTCTCATGAGCCCTCCAGTTCTCTATGGATTTCACTTCATTAGGAGACAATGATTTGATAAATATCGTAGGATCACACTCACAAATGTTGTGTGCATTTATAAGTGTGTCTCGGAGGCTAGGTTTGACGATGGCATGCTCATTCATACTACAAGATACATCAAAAGATTAGTTCGTTTGTACAAAATAAAAATAATGAAGATAAAGAATTATACAAGACAAAATAATGGAAGAAAAAAAGGTATCAAAGTACTTACGAATTCATGCGCTGTAGGCCAGCCAATAGAGCAATCTCACTTATTTTTCTAGGATCAATTATTGTGCAAACCACTCTTATGTGTCGTTTTTTGTTTGTAGGAAAGATATCCTTTATAACACTCATCCAAGCAGTAGTCCTATGAACTCCCTCCCAAACAAAAAACATCCTTCTTGACATAAATTTAAATTCATGACTTGATAGCAAGTCATTCTCAAACTCTTCATCAACATCTCTCCAAGTGGGAGACCACCTCTCCATCATATCATCTGTCACTACTACCTCCTCCCCATCACTTTTGCGAACGGACACTATGAAAGATCCTTTCTCTGGAAGGTAGCCCTCCACTTGGAATGCACTTTTTAATGAAGACACATCATCACGCAGTCCTCGTACTCGTGCATAGGGGATCAATCTACATAATGGAATGCGAGGACAATGATCTGAATCAAGCATCCTGCATTTTCCAATCACATCACCTCCTCCTTCCACTTGCACTTCAGTGTCATCCAATTCAACCTCCTCCAATCTTAGTCCTTCATCTTTTGGTGCAGAGGATGTATCAGGCTCAGAACCTACTGCACTCCCTGGTTCTTCTGTCCCACCTATTGATGATTGGGCAGGGGGATCTATTTTCTTTCCTCTTGCTAACTTTGGAGGCAGAGCCTCTTGAGGCTTTTTACCTTTCCTTCCTGTCATCCTGAAATGAAATACAAAAATAACACCTTTTCATACACTGGTCACATATGAAATGAGATTGCAAGACAATGAAAATCTAATCCAAGAGCAAATATAGTATAGCAAACTATAGAAAAAATCTCTTGTTCACGGCACATGTTATTCTTCTCCAAAACATTCTATGAAGATCAAGAGTTCAATGTGAGCACAACTGTTAAATTTTTTAAACACTAACCAGATACATGTTTACACTATCATTTTGAACACATGCATTTAGGGTCTAGTTTATCTTAGAGCCAACAGTCAAACTCCTATACTATTTTAGATACATAGAGCTAACAGTCAAACTAATACACTATTATTGATACATAGAGCTAACATTCAAACTCCTATACATAGATGTGTATAAAGGAATATCTAAACATATTTATCTATCTTTATACACATGTCTTTATTTATCTTTAAACACATCTGTTTTCACATATTTATGCATATGTATGCATATCCTTTTCTATGTACAAATAAGAAAACACATGTAAATAGTTTTACGTATGCATGTATAAACTTATCTATGTATGAATTTATATCTGCATATATATACATAACCTCTCAAACTCTCAACCCCATATAGCACTCATTTGCTAATGGAAGAGACTACATCTTCCATGCATATGTTTACATTTACAACAGACTTCCATATATACATCTTGACATTTTCGTACATGACATATGGACACAAATAAATATACAATAAATGTATAACACACAAACATGTATATGAATACTTAAGCATGTCTATTTATATACATGTATTGTGTAATACGTGTACATGTGGAGATCTTTTGGGGGATTTCTCCCAATATTCCACAAACTCTCACCCCCTTCCATAGAGGACTTTCCTCAATCAAGGAGTTCCTCCTTTAACTTGAGGCATAATTCAAGAATGCAGATTAAAAGCAAAAGCATACAATGTGTTGGCATAATCATCCTTGTGGTCAAAATAACTTACAGAATTGAAAGCTACATAGATGACATTTATTACGACCTCATATCTACTTCACTCTTCCTCTTTGAGATCTTATATCCAATGAGCATTCATATTAATAAAAATATTAAAATGTATAGGTTGAATGCAACTGTGAAAGCACACATTAGTACTGTGCATTTTAGTGTTATTTCTACCAAAATGGACAGCGCGTCAACACGCTGTCCATTTTGGTGAAAAGGGCATATAAAATGCTACCCCAATACAAGGCCACTATTGAGCAAGACTTGACACAAGATGGCTTGACATAGTAACTCAGGGATCTGGAAGCTATTTTTATTTTCAAGTCACCATGCAGGTCAAGTGTGGCAGCATTCTTGATCCCAATAACCAATCTTATTGTAGGAAGACTGTTGCAAGTGTGAGAGCATGTCAGTGTCCTAAATTGTAAAGATCTTTCTACCAAAAAAGACAGCGCGTTGACAAGCTGTCCATTTTGAAGCAAAAGACATCTAAATGCCACCCCACTGAAATTCTATTATGAAGCATAAAAGAGGCCAATTTTGATGCTTGGGATACCGAAATAGAGAGCGCGTTGACACCCTGTCCATTTTGAAGCAAAAAACATCTAAATGCCACCCCACTGAAATTCTATTATGAAGCATAAAAGAGGCCAATTTTGATGCTTGGGATACCGAAATAGACAGCGCGTTGACATGCTGTCCAATTTGGTATCACAAGCATCAAAATTTCCTTCTTTACTCAAATATGAAGGTGGTACATGAAAGATACAATGGAGGATTTTAGATGTCCTTTTCCATTGAAATGGACAGCGCGTCAAATGCTCCTAACGTCATGGCTCTTCCAAATGCTTAAGGACTCACTAGAGAGGTCTTGGAAGATTGAAAAATTGGAGGATGAGGATGTGAGGAGAAGAAGGATTCACAATTTCGAAATCAATTTGAGGTGTATAGACAAAAATTGATGAAAGTTTTTTAAGTTTTTAGTATACCCCCAATGCTTTTTAGTATAGCTCCTCTCACATGATTTTGATCTACTTTCAATGAGAAAGGGCAGCGCGTTGACGCGCTGCCCTTTCTCATGGAAAGTAGATCAAAATGGCCCAATGATTTTGATCTACTTTCCATGAGAAAGGGCAGTGCGTCAACGCACTGCACTTTCTCATGGAAAGTAGATTAAAAAAAGGATGTGTGTAGCTTGGCTAATTTTTTATACGAAGCTTGGAAATTCCCAAAAACAAAAGCGTGGGAGAGGGAGCGTGTACCTTGGCGGAGGAGATGGAGAAGATGGGAGTGCACGAGACCTTTCATGAGGAGGTGAGTTGAGCGTGGAAGGTGGAGGCGACATTGGAAGGAAGGTGGAGCGTGGAAGGAGAAGGCGGCCACTCCAACTACCACACTGGGAGGAAGGTTGGAGCGTGGAAGGAGAAGGTGGAGCATGGAAGGAGAAGAGAGGAGGCCAAAGAAAGCTTGAGGAGGGCCGAGGAAGTGAAGAGGGAGTGCGAGTCGTGGAAGAGGAGGAAGAGGTGATGAGGAGGGAGAGGCGGGTCGTGGAAGAGGGAGTGCAGGTCGTGGAAGAGGAGGGAGAAGCGAAGAGGGAGTGCAGGTCATGGAAGAGGAGGCGAGGTCGTGGAAGTGGAGGTGGGTCATGGAAGAAGAGAAGCGATGGCGAAGGAGCGAGCGATGGGGAAGACAGAAGGATGGTCTATAGCAGAAGGCAGAAGGCAGAAGGAGCGAAGGCAGAAGGCAGAAGAGAAGGAGGGAGCGATGGGAGAAGAGAAGGAGGGAGCGATGGCGAGAAGAGAGTGATGGAAGTACGTTTGGGGGAAGACGATAATGAAGAGCGCAATCTGTGAGCGGAGGGTTGCCAGATCGAAGTGGTTAAGAACGCCATCGCCAGCTCACTGATCACATTGACGTGCAAAGCCGGATGCTAGAACGCTCTGTTCCTTCCAGAGCGTCTTTCTTCCATTAAAGCGGTTGTAGTTTGCCTATCATTCACCGGAAAAGAGCTTCGCAGTTTACAAGAGTCAAGTAGAATTGATCTTTTGTACATAGCATGTGAATTGTTCCTTCTACCCGATCACTTCTGCTTTTCTGAAAGTGAAGCTTGCAACTCGACATCTCGCCTTCCTTTCTTCAACTTCACGACCTTCTGGCTACTCGGCTGCCTCGTTCTAGCATCCGGCTTTGCACGTCAATGTGATCAGTGAGCTGGCGATCAAATCTTGCCCGTGTTCTTAACCACTCAAATCTTGACAGAACGAAAGAGAAAGCGCAGAGTTGGCGGCAGAGTGAAGGAGGTGTGATTATGTTCAATCGAAATTCAAACTTGTAAGAGAAGTTGCCCACTCTAACGTATTGCGGTGTCTCCTTCATGCGCAAATTTAAGTAATGGAGCGCCTTCGAGTCTTGGAGGCTCGAGCATGGAGTCCTAGCCTCTGGTTGGGTGTGTGGGTTTGGCGTGTGTGAGTGCCAAAGTTGTGGACCCATTGCCCACCGATGCAGGGCGGGGTGCCCCTTGATAGGGCCATAGGTGTGTGAGTGTTATGTGGGTGTGTTCCTTTTTTTCTTTTTTTTAAAGTAAGTAATGGAGTCGGCTATCCAATATGCATAGGAAGTGTGAGATCTTGTTTGCTCGTCACTCAGCTAATCACAGCTGCAAAGGTCTTAAACATCTCATTTGAAGTAGCAAATTTCTTATAAAATGGAACACGGCTACTCTGATGGATAGCACAGAAGTTTGGAGGCAGAGGATACCGAGGGTTTGGAAGGCTACACCTTCAGCCAAGCTAAATTATTGTGGAAAGTTTTGGAGTGCAAATTGCCGACAAGAGATAGGCTATCCAAGTGATTAGTAACTTCAAACTTGTAAGTACTCAACTTGGTGGACGAGCAGATCAATTGGAACGACTGATCAGTGAGAGAAAGAGACGAAGTGGCCGTCATGCATCTGATGACGAAGTGAGAGAAAGAGCAAGCGGAAACTCCCAAATCTGAAAGACTCGTCATCTGAAAAGATTACGTTCACTTCCTGTTCCACCACAATCAAAATAGTTTATTCAACACCGCATCTTCCGCCAATCTGTTCAACGTAAGGAAAACATCGAACATGACAATATGTAAGGGAAACAGAAAAAGAGCGAGGTGGGCAAAATTTGCGCCATCCTCTTGCCGACGAAAAGACCTTCGATGGACTCCAGCGATAGAAAGTTGCGGCTACAATATTGGAACTGTAACTTATTCTTATTGCGGCTACAATAAGAATAAGTCCGCAGAGGTATTATCAGATCATGCTGAAAGCGTAGGCAGAGGATACAACAAGGAATGCGGGCGTAAAGGCAAATTCGGACCTTAATGGCATTCAAATTCGGAGCTTAATGGCATTCCCACCCTTCACCGAAACAGACGTTCCTCGCTTGTCGCTACGTTGTGAGCCGTGATCGTTTATTTCGTTCCTTGCTTTCAATTGACGAAAGTTGAGGTGCTCCCCGTTGAGGCGCAGGAAGCAGGCTCGCTTGCTTGCTTCTAGTTGAATCTATGTAGCTAATCTTGTTTTTGCTTTTGTGCATACGCATGTATTATGATCTAGCTTGCAGTATGATCGGCTTCTCTGCGTACGCTCTCCTTCTTACGTAACCGGATTTTCTCATCAGTCTACGTGTGCGTGTTTTGGTACATCGCCTTGTCCCTCCACTACGTTGTCACTCCGAAGCTTTTTGAAATATGTATTGTGCATGTTCGCGAGTCTGAGGGACGCTTGCCGCATCTACAAACCTTTGATGATTGCCTACACGAGTAGCTTATCGTTGAACTGGAGTAGGAATAGCTGTGGGATTTAGTGCTCTTCAAAAGGAGATTGACGAAAGTTAAGGGAAGTGTTGGAGGGCAAGCTGTATAGACGAAGCAGTAGTGAAGGCAGCTTCGTACTGCAACCTTCAGAAAAGCAGGATACATTGATGGAAACGAACTGTTGAAGTTTTGAGAGCACGAACAACCGGTTTCCAGGCAACCGTTTTGAAATTTGGGGAACAACGAAAATCAAGCGTAACATCACCAATTTTCCCGACTTTAGTGGAGTGCTTTGGAGCTCCGAATTCAGAGGCCAATTTCGCAGAGGATGGCGAGGGAACATGTGGTGAAATAGGGATACAAACGGATGGCGTGGGAACGCCCTCTCAGTTGTTGTCAGGAATTTTGAATTCACCTTGAACGGGATTTGGAGGACAGGGTCAGGCTGTCAGGCAGGATGAACGTTGCCTTTCATGTTTCAATTTGGGTGGATGAACGTTGTAACAAGACAAAACGAAGGTGGTGAGGCGGCGAAAGCGCAGAGTTTCAAAGATGAAGATTTCTTACGAGTTTCAAAATTTTGAATGGAGATGATGAAGATTTCTTGCGAGTTTCAAAGTTTTGAATGATGAAGATAAGATTTTTTGGATGAAGAAGATGAAGATGAGCTAATTAAGAAGAGGAATACGCTTGAGAAAACTTGTTAACGAAAACTCTTTCTCTGTTTGCGCTTGGGTTCTTTTGAGATGCGTGGCTTCTTTTGAGCGACGATGTTCGTGGTGCCAACGACATGATGGAGAGCCTTCGATTACATAATCCTCCTTCGATTACATAATCCTCCATTAGCAAGATCCTCCATAGCTTCGATTCACCTTGATGGGATTTCAAACTCAGCTTCATGTCTTCCGGTACATATACTACGTTCTGTGCCGGAGGTGCACCTCTCCATTGGCAAGCTCAACCTCCATAGCGTCCAGTACAGGACGGGCAAAAAAAGCTAATTACTACAGAGTCTCGAGTCTCCATGGATCCAAGAGTCTCCATTAATGCTTGATCCAAGAGACTCCATTAATGCTTGGAACGGATATTTTCATTCTGCTGTCCACGCCTTGTTTGCTTTCATTCGTTGTTCTTCCCTCAGATTGTTTCGCCTTCTGCGCCCAACCTTCAGTCGCCCGCTTTCAGATTTAGCTATTGAGTCAAGGAAGGATTTATTACTAAATCTTCACTAAATCTTGACTATACTTGATTCTATTCATATTGACAGAAGGTATCAAGTATTGATTCTGTTCTTAAACATATCCTCTTACCAGATTCGTGCTTGTAAGTTATGGAGCCTTTAATATTCAGATTACCATCTTGTGAAATGATTACCATTTTCATGGATATTATGAACCATGTCATGGAGCCTTTATGAAGATAATTGTGACGGCGTCATCTAACTCGCCACCTTTCAAAGACATAATTTTTTCACATCTTCTCTTCTTTTGTCATCTCGTCCTTCTATCAACATCTTCTCTTCCGCTGCCATGTCCTCTTCTATCAACCTCTTTTCTTCTATTTCCATCTCTTGTGCTTCCGTTTGCTCTTCTGATGCCACCTCCTCTTTGGCAATGTCATTTTTTATCACACTCTTCTACTGGCTACATCTTCTTTTGTAAATCAAGAGCCGCTAGCTATTCTAGAGCTCCGTCTTCTTTGCGCTTGCAAATTGATGAAATTGTTCTCGTAGTGGGTGGCGCCAATCCTTTAGTGTTCATTTGTGCATCTAAAACATGCCTACATCTGTGTTCATTCGCTTTGGAGAATCAGAAACATTGTCCATTCGTTACGACACTCCTTTATTGGAGGTCTCCCTAGTAGATCTCAAGGAACACTTTCACCTTGCGGATGAGGAGATTAGTCTACATCAAGAAATCGGAGTGGATGACATTGCCATAGTGCTTCCCTTGGTGGACTTGGAGGACGGTCAAAAAGGGTACAAGATCAATGGAAAACAACATTCAACCTTCAGAGTTGAGGTGATAAGAAGGAAAGATTCTCATAGTGACTTTCAAAATGCTGAAGTGAATAGTGTTATTTCACTTATAGAGAAGATGCCTTTGAATAGTTCTTTGCATGTTGCATTAACTTCTGCAGTTAGAGTTGAGAAGGTTGTTGAACTGCCTAAAACTTATGATGGGTATGTTGTCTTTGAACTCCCCCCTTTGCCTGATGGATCTCCAATGTCTGGAATGGAACAAAATGCCGATGGTCATGTATGGACAAAATATTCAACATGTTCACAAGACTTTTTCAATGGAATTGTAAGGATGAGTAGATGTTCTGGATACTTGAGATGCTGTAACATTCATTGTCCTTACCTTGAATGAATGGGAGTTCTGAATGATACACAATGGAAGGGAAAGCTTAGGAGGCCACCTATGCCTGGTCCAATTGATCCAACCTTGGGATCAATTGTCTGCAAGCATTGTTTAGAAATCCCAGAGTGTGTTTATCAATGCAGTGCTATCATATATTATTGCTTGCCTCATGAAAGAGCGAAGACGATAAGATGTGCTGTGCATGTTGGGTTCCATGACCATCCTGTTGAGAAAGGAAAAAGTCATGCAAAGGAATTGCAAGTGGATGATCTTGTTTCAATGCGTGCTAGGCTAAATGCAAATTCATCTTGCAAAAACATTGAGGTCTCAGTTACACAAGACCTTATGATGGATATGTTGCTTGCAAAGGAGGGGGTTGCTATGGAACCTCTAGATTACCAACAATTTGAAGAGGTTTTGGATACAATCACACCAATGACACAAAGGAGAAGGCTTCAGAGAATAGTGCAAAGTGCAAGATGTGATGCTAGAGGAGGAGATGGTGAAATGGATTCAATACTGGGTTTGAAAAAGAGATGCAGATATCCATATGTGCAAAGTATCTTGTTTCCTGGGCAGTTGCAAGATGAACAACAACCACATATTTTCAAAATGTCGACCATTGGTCCAGGATCAGGGGTTGATTTGGTGAATCGAATGCGGCTAGGAGGTAGCCTTGGATCACAATGGGTGCATTTTGACCACATCCATCGAGTAAAAGGATGGTCAACTATGGGTGCTCATGTGTATGACCCTTACATAAGGGGACTCTTAACAATAGCTATATGTGAATTCAAGGTGGAAGATACCAATGCACAAGTGCAATTCTGGAAGCTTCTGAATAGTCAGATGGAGAAGAATGGTTTTGAACCACCTCAATTCCGAGGATTCATGGCAGATGGAGCAGGAGCAAATTGGCTTGCTATCCGCACAGTTTACAATGGTGGGCCTGAAAATGTAATGGAGGTTAAAGAAAGGACTTGTGGTTTTCACTGGGAGATGAGCATGGTTGAGCATACCAAAAGATGCATTAAGCCACAATTTCAGGAGGAGCATAAGGTTCTATGTAGGAAATGGAGGGAGGCAACGACAGCTGCTTCTGCAGATCAATGCAAGAGAACATTGACCTTGTATTGGTCTCCATTGCATGTGAAAGAGGGTGAGTTGCCAGCACTCCACACATGGTTGGCTTGGTGGGATGTTAGAGTCAACCAATGGGGGGGAATGTTTTTGCAGCAAGAGAAAAATTCTGGGTTTGTTCCTACAGTAAATCTTTCGGAGACAAAACACTCTAGCATGAGAGCAGCACATGGGTATGCAAGACACATAACATTGTATGAAGCTTGTGCTGCAGATCTTGCAATGAGTGTCCTTCAGAGTGCTCACTATAATGCCTTTTTGAATGGAAAACACTTGGGTACAGGTCCAAATTTGGATGTTCTACGACAAAGAATACTTGATGGTGGTGGATCTAGTAAAGGAGATAGAAATAGGCTTGTTGATTTGTCACACACTGTGATTGAAGAGGCTGGTTTACACTCTCCAGAGATGGATAGACCGATGACAGAACCGATAAGTATGAGAAGAAAGAGGAGTTCTACATGTTCAACTATGGTCCATGCACTTGATAGTCATCACCCTGAATACATCACTGTCACTACAAAGAGAGTGATTGGAAAAAGACGACAACTTGATTTTTTAAATCCTACAAACCAGGTAGTTTGTAGAGAGGCAAACATTCATGATGCCAATTGGGCAATTAGGAGAACTAAAGCACATAGTGTTGTCACATGCTTTGGTTACTTGACAGAAAGTCGGAGACGGTGTGGGGCAATGATCAATGCGCTTGGTAGAAGTGCAAGCAATGGTGTGCCAGTGCCTTGCTTTAAGGGAAGAAGGCAACATTCCAATGGATTGATAGAACAATTTGTTTGGTTTTGTAATAGTACTATGACCCATACATGGAAGGTGGATAATTCCATTCAAGGTGTTCCTGGAAACTCTCCAGGTGTGTGGAAGGTTGCATGTGGGACGTCAATTACTGTGGATGAGAGGGAGACCCTGGTAAGGGCAGGATTTGTATTTGAGACTGATGATGCTATTGGTGTCATGAGCTTCCCATCTCGTATGCAAAAAATCCATACGCCAAGCCATGTGCGCCCATCTCATCATGATGGAAAGCTTGTATCATGGAGAACTAGGTTGAATAAAGAATTCAAAGAAAGGATAAGCAAGGCAATTGTAGAGAATGGGGAGGTTGTAAGAGAGAGCACTATTATTCCAAATGAGGTGCATCTTTTCCACATTCATACATCAGGTTCAATTTCCAAGGGGTTAACATACTGTGTCTCAATTTCAGAATTCCCACGTTGTACATGTCTTGATTTCACTCAAAGGGAGACAAGTAAAACTCCTTATATGCCTTGCAAGCACATATACTTTGTGTTCATTGTAGTGCTGGGATTGAGTGATACAGTGCATCAGTTTATGCATCAAGCAGCGTTGACTAAGATTGAGTGTTTCAAGCACTGGCTGGAAAAAGAAATCCATCTTCCATAGACTAGATGATGTGAAAGACATTCTATTGTTCTTTGTTGAACATGCGGATTATAGAGGTAGGGATCCTTCTATGTTTTTGTAATCGAAGTAAGGATATACTTCTGCAAGCATTAGAGGCAAGATATGTCAGCCTTTAAGGTGAATAGTAGAAGATGCAATAGATGTAATGTGCCTTTTTACTCTACATGCCTTCCATTTTTTGGATCAGACGTTTGGAAGATGTACTTCTACAAACATGGAAGGCATGATATGTACATGTAGAGTATGAGCACGTTTTGGCTATATTCTACCTGCTCCTATGTTGTTGTCTCTCCATAAGGATTTCAGTGTGAAAGTAAGGAGAGAGAGGTATTTAATATGAGGTGTAGGCTACTCCTTTTCTTTGGATGGGTGTATGGAGAAAGATACCAAGTATGGGGAGAAAGGATATGTGTAGCCTGATATTTGTATTCATGATGCATGTATGAAATATGTAATCATATAAGCATGGCGGGCATGATATGTAATGTAAAACTTGTGTGCAATGTTAGTTCTTTTTCAAATCTCGTATTCAGTACCACTATGTGTTTGTTTGCCAAATTTATTGTAATGTAAATATATGAGAAGGAAGGAGATGTGCAATTCGAACAATGTGCCCTCTACTTAGTAGTCTTTGTTTTTGTGAATCATATATTTTATATACTATTGAACCTCTCTCCATAATGAGTCTAATGTGATAGCATGAGAAGGAAGGAGGGAAGCAATATCATTTTGGGACATGACTCCTCTCTCCAATGAAATTTGATTAATCATATAGTGGATCAAGGGCTGCTCGCTTGCCTTTTGTTTAATCACGCTCGCTTAATTGGGCTCGCTCGCTTTTCCTTGCTCGCTCTTTGGTAATCCTCTAGCAAGAGCAAACTCCCCACGGTTAGAGAGTTACAGTTCCTGAGATTTCAATATATAAATAAAAATCATTACATTTTCACCACTTCCAACTTGTTGGCCCAATGATAAGTCTCCCTTTTGTGAAGGGGGAGGACTTGGGTTCAATCCTACTCTTTAATAAAAAGAGAGGAGAGGAGAGGAGAAGGAGAAGAGAAAGAGAAAGACAAGGAGAGGAAGAAGAGAAGAGAGAGGGGGGGCACGGGATCTGCTGTTACAGTTTTGCAGAAACTCAGAAAACTGTCCGCGACCAGAAGACACAGCAGCCCAAAAAACTATCGCGCAGGTGAACACAGTAGACACGTGAATCGAATGCATGCGCAGTAGCTTAGAAGGAGCACAGATGGTACAGTTTTGCAAATGCGACCGGTACAAGCAGAAGATTCACCACTAGCCATGGAGATTTCGATCCCAGCAGCCACACCATTTCTATAAGTCGGAAAAAGAATTCAAGACCAGAGGCTAGAGGCTAAGCATGGCGATGCTCGAGGGCCATAGGGGAAAGGAGATGGAGATTTCGATCCCAGCAGCCACACCATTTCTATTAGCCAGAAAAAGAATTCAAGACCAGAGGCTAGAGGCTAAGCATGGCGATGCTCGAGGGCCATAGGGGAAAGGAGATCATGAGGGCGAACCATTATCATGGGAGGGGAAAAAGGAATTAGAAGGGGAGGGAATGAAGAGAGAGACTATGACACAAGGGGAAAGGGAGAGGGAGAAGAGAAGCATGTACATGATAGGAAGAGGAATGTAAAGATGGAGACATCAAGGGAAGAGGACTATACTTTATTTGAAAGAAAGGATGAGAGGGAAATATCAAAGGACTAGCTAAGTGGCTTTACAAGAATGAGTGTGTCTCATCAAGAAATAGCCCCCTCCTTTTATAGCCAAAAGAGGGGGTCTCTCCCAATTAATGTATCCTCCCACATGCATGGTGTGTGTGGAAAAGTCTCCCATGTGGGCTAGGCAGTTACGCACTCTCAATTGTGTGCGACAACCCTTTGCCTCAATTTTCCACATAAATCAAGCCCCATATCTCAATTCTATGATACTCCCTTGGTCTCTTCCCAATTTTATAATATGTTCAAACCTCTAGGAGGACAAGTGGAGGGTTGGCACAAGGAATCTTGCCACCTCATCCTACTTTCCCCATTATTTAACTTGCTCTCTTGGACCTTCTATACCTCCCCCACATGGGCCTATCCCATATGGAGGGAATAACTCAATATAATATCCATCTCCACCTATTTTATATTACTTGTCCCATGGACTTTGAGCCATATCTCACTAATGCAGCCTAGGTGGAGGGGTGGCACATGGAGGAGCCATGCCACCTTACATTTTATAATATTACTATCATGGATTATGTACAACACACCTTATGGGTCCTCTTACGTGGAAGGGTGGCAAATGGTCATGCCCTGCCACCTCAACCCTGGGCCCTATGCACACCATATTTTATTATACTATTGCCACATATACAAACACACACACCTATTAATGCCTTTTTCCTTAGACTATTTTATCCATAACAGTGTGTGTGTGTGTGTATGCATGCACACACGCATGTGAATACAAGAGAGAGAGAGAGAGAGAGAGAGAGAGAGAGAGAGAGAGAGAGAGAGAGAGAGTCTATTGCTATATTTGGTGATGTTTGCATACTTGCACAATTTAACTCTTCATCATCATTATGTTGTTCAATTAATGTGGCATTACATATCTCATCCTCCAATGCATGCTCTGTGTATGGTGTATCATGAGTTGTGCCTATTGCATATATTCAAAGAAAAAACAATATTTAGAAATGAGAGAAAAAATCAAAATGTAAAAGATTTCATGTTAACTTGTCAAACTCACCTCCCCTTGATGTAATTGTTGGCTCTGAGAAACATCTTCTCTTATAAGGAGCCCTACTAGAGAAGTCTAGGTCCCTTCCCATCTCAAACTTTGCATACAACTGTTGCACAAAGAACATTGGAATGCAACCCGAATGAGCAACTCTTCCATGGACTGAAGTAAAAATCTCAAAAGCATGCTTACATATCAACGCATGTGTGCATGCCCATTGCAACCCTTTGTCCAAAGTTGCTGGACAACATTCTTGGGGCCAATCCTTTTAAGTTCTCGCCATTTGAGTCCATTTGGATTGGAAAAAGGAATTGCCCTTGCGAAAACACTTTCCATGTCCATATCAGGTGTTGCGGAGCAAGCAGCTTTGACTTTAGCATGCAATAGGACAAGAGCATTTGTACCATCGTGTATGCTAGGATTGTCTCCTACTTGGCTAGATGAACTTGCCATGACTAATGCCCTACTAGAATCAACAACTTTTTGATATGATAATTAATTCATATGTAGTTGTTGATATTCAAGCTATAGATACACAATTTTAAGGACGCCCAAGAAATAGATACATGAACAAAGGAAAATTAATTATGCTTAGAAACATAAGAAAGATTTTATCACCAAAATATTCTTCCTAATTGAAGCAAAATACTATCAATCCAGCCAAAATGGAAAAATACAAAAGATCTATAATATCACAAATGATAACATCTCAAGAAATGCATTTCAAGATACCAAATAACTCAGTTATAAGTATTTGCTCCCAAAACCATTGCAGAATCCATTTCATGTCGAGGATGCATGGCAAGAAACCCTTTGAAACCAAGACTTCACCAAGACTTGCAAAGAATCTGTCCACTCATTCTAAAGAGTAATGAACATGTGGATCTCCATTCATCACATTGTCTATAATCCATTCTTTGACCTTCTTTATAATTTGGATATCTGGGAGTCTAGACACCTTCTCAAGAAGGTATCTAGAATCCTCATAAAAGAGACACATCTCTTTTAGAATCCAACCTAATGCATAGACATCTATTGCTCAAAGAATAGCATACACTTTTCAATGGATTACGTAGTTCTGGGGCTATCCATGTCATTCCACACCTCCTTTGTACTTCTATTGCAACTCCCACTTGGAAAGTTTCATCACTTTCTTTTTCATTCTTTTTCATTACATCAAATGCCACTCTATCCTCTGTGACATCAAGTGCCCTTCCCCAATATATGATGCCTATTCTAGAGTCCCCATTAGAAGTGAAGTCAAGGATGATGTTGCTTGCATGCAAATCAGTATGCATCCATTGTCCATCATGTAGTGCATGCATCCCTTGTATAAGGGCATGCAAGCAACTTGGTAAAGCCTTAGCAAAATTGCAAATTTGCTCAACGTCCTTTGGTGCAATCTCAAGTTCAAGAAGCTTCCCTTGAAACCTTTTAAACTTTTATTTTTCAATTCCTTTTCTATGGATGTATCTGGTGTAACTCCCGTTGCTGAATGGAAGTTTAAGCATGAATTGGTTTAAGCTTCCTCTATTAAAGAATGGTGTAATATTCCAAGAAGGTCTTATACTAGTGGCTACAATCACATGGACAAGAACAAGATGCATAATTTGCATCGATTGTTCTCATCTTGCTTCACTAGCTTGCCTTGTTGGATGACCCTTGAATTGTTTTCTTACATACCAAGTAAAATCCATATGCCATGTTTTTCCTATGATTTTTTCCTTATATTCCCATAGGCTCCCTCACCAAGCTTAACTCCCTTTATAATCTCCTTTTCTATCAAAAATACCATTATATGGCAATTCTCAAAGTGAGAATAAGATGCATGCAACTTCAGCTTTAGGCTATGTCCCTCATCTCCAATGCTATCATTTATTGTTTGAGACTTAGAATAAGCCATCTTGGCTTTTGCAAGTGTTGCATTAAAGTCTAATAATCTTTTTTTAGCTGCCTTTATTTTTGCTTTCATATTCTTCCATGTTGAATCCCACAAATACAAGTCAAAAACATTTGTCAAGTTCTTTACTCGTTCTTTATCACCATTGATGATTACTCATATGTGGTGATGCCGCATCCTATAAGACTTTCACTCCAATTCATGACTTGATTCTTCCAATCAAGATTTTCTTGAAGTTCTTTTAAATCCTCTTCTATGAATTCTCTTTGGGTTACAGCTATAATTTTATCTTTGAAGAGATGCAAGTTTGCTTAGCTGTTTATTATTTCCTCCATTTGTGATTGATTTAGTAACCCAATCTTCCTAAGTGTCACCATACACAATATGCATATTGTGTTTTCGTTGTCTTCTTGCCCAAGCCTTTGTCTCACATTCATTTCTTCTACACACATATTGCCATTTGATGCCATGTGCACGAGGTGGAGTGATTCTTCAAATTAAATCTGCATAACAAGTAAGAGATAACTCATGAATTAAGAATCAAATAAATGATTAGACATCCTATACTACAAGCACATAATCATGTAGAAAGAGCCAATCATGTACAATATCACTGAGTTTATTCTCTTAGTTCCAAAATAGAAATTTAAATTCACTCCAATATAGAAAATTACACCTTAACATCCCAAAAAAAAAAAAGCATTACAAATTTTAAACGGCATTGCCAAGCAGTGAACTAATTTCATCATCCGAGTTTTCTTCCACTTCTTCTCCCTCAACTACTTAAACTGCATTCTGTACTTCTTCATCACCATGTTCTTCCTCTTCTTCTTGTTCTTCTCTTGCTAGTTGATTAGAGTCTGACTCTTCTTCATTCGTCCATCGTGGGATAGCCTCTTTGTAGTTCTCTCCAATTATTTGATCAAGAGATCTACTATTGGCATAAATATATACTAGCTTTTCTGCACGTGCTGATAGAAGCCTATTGGGACTCACAAAGTGTAGATATTTACAATGACTCCAATTCCTCTCACTTGAAGAATTAGAAGTAGTTTGAGCTAATACTTTCATAGCTACTACTTGTAGGAGAGGTGTTGAACCTCCCCATTGTGCCCACCACTTCCATCCTGAAAACAACTTCACTTGTTCACGTACCCTTTCATCTGCAAATAGTCCTTCCTTGTTATGATACTTTGCAAGCTCAAGAGAGCATTGGTTAAAGTTGACATCATTCATATAAAAACTTTTCAATGCATTCATCCAACCATGCATGCTCTCCTCAACTATTTGTGGACTATAATCCCACCCTTCAGGATCCAACACATGGCCACATGATGTAATTCTGAGTGAGCTTGTTTCCATCTCTTATCAAGATAAGAATGTAGAGTACGACATTTTGTTAGATTATAGGGTCCTTCATGAGATACTTCTGGATCATCCTTTTTGGGATAAGTATGGTCAAGGGCTTGCTCTATGGTGTATGTGTGCATCTAGGGGAGTCACATGTGTGTGTGTGTGTGTGTGTGTGTGTGTGTGTGTGTGTGTGTGTGCGTGTGTGTGTGTGTGTGTGTGTGTGTGTGTGTGTGTGTGTGTGTGTGTGTGTGTGTGTGTGTGTGTGTGTGTGTGTGTGTGTGTGTGTGTGTGTGTGTGTGTGTGTGTGTGTGTGTGTGTGTTTTGTAGAAGCACATCTAGTGCTATGATGTGTCTAGTGTATGACCTAAGTGATGATGTAAGCCAAAGGCCCCCCCCACATGGGAGGTTCCTTTGATTTAGGCCAGTCCCACTGATGTAGGGGCTGATTGCCACTAATATAGGGGAGGTGCCTACACCATCCTCTCTTTCTATAAAATGGAGGTCATTCCTTCATTTTAATACATGGATTTTGCCTCACTTGTGCTCTCACTCTTTGTGCCATGATGCATCTCTTCTAGCCCATGACAAAATATGAAGAGGGGAGAGGAGAAGAGTGGAGATGAGGAGAGAGGGCACAGCTAGATAGCACACCACAAATGACTAATTGTACACTAGATTTAGTTGAAAATGTAGAATATATACAAACCCATTTAGGGTTAGGGTTAGGGGATTTGACCCTTTCCTTTATAGCACTCCATTGGGTTAGTGCTATGCACATATGATCACATGATGGTGCTATGCACACGTGATCACATGATGGTGCTATGCACATGTGATCACATGATGTTGAGCATGAACTCTCAACACCTTCCCTCAAGATCAACATCATGAAGTAGGCATGGGGGAACTTGAAGCCCCATATGGAAGCCAAAAATGCCTAAATAAGGATATGGATAGGATATATTATTTAGGCATTTTTTAGTATTGTTGCAGGCCTTTATATATATACTCCCATTCAAAACTTTTTCCATACAAGATTCTAAAGAACAAAAGTATACAAATTAATGTCACCAAGCTAAAGAACTAAAAAGTCTAAGTACTTCATGAGAAGCTTGTGAATTGATTCAATATTTCAAATAAATCCTTCTATTTGGTTAGCTAATAGTTGTATATTTTCTTAGTTAGTTTATGAGGGATTGGTTCTTATAAAGAATCCCATCAACAAGCTCATGTATTAACATATGGCAATGCTTGGATACTAGAAACCTATATTCTCATTATAGGATATCCAAGTATTATGATATTTCTTGTTATTTGATGTTCATGAGAAAATTCAAATTTCTTTACATAATTGGAAGTGAGATGCAATGGGTAATGGAATGGAGTAAGATTGCAAGGAAAATCTTGTAATAATGAAAATGTCAAATATTTGTTTTAGATTTGGGATAGTTTCTTAATCTAATTACTTGTGACAGCCATTGATCGTATGTGGTTAAGCATGGCAATAAAGTAAAATGCTTGACAAAAATCAACTACTACTAGTAACTAAACCCTAAACCCCTAAAGATGATAATAATGTAAAATAAGTTTACTTTCAATGGATCGTACAAATCCATGCTAAGATTATTGCTACAACTTGTCACTATATCAATATAAACATGGATAAAGTAAAATGCTTAACCTCTACTTAAAAAAATGAGATAGAATTTACCCATAAATTATAATAAATACAAAGCAGTGCCAAGATGATTGCTATCAATTGTCATTATACAAGTACTTGAAATAACTAAAGTTTGAGATCAATTTAGATGGTTAGATTACTAAGGATCACATTTACACATCCAAGAAAAGTTTGACTAATTAATCAACATCTCCACATTCTAATGAGAATATATGAGAAAGGTTCTTCAAACATCAACATTCATAAGATGCCTATACACATGGACCATAATAAATATGATTCCAAAAACATTTTGCACATGCATAATATTGCATAATACTATCGCATTGTGGCTTCTTTCCTCGATGGTGTAATAGGTAATGCTAAAATTTTAATGTCTTAATAATGCCCAAAATTAGGGATCACATAATCTTAAAGTGGTTATAGTAGCATAGGTGGCATTCTTGATTCAAAGGGTGGAGGTCAAAGTATTCGTGTTCTTTCTTCAAATGTAGGGGAGTTGTGTGGTACACTGAAATAGAAAAGCATGCATGAGGGTGATTCGCAAGTGGTACTCCTCCAAAAATAAAAAAAGTGGTCAAGATGAGAGCTGGTGGTTTGAGAGTAGGAAAGTCGGGTTTGATGTATTTGCTAATTGCCTGCAAAAAGGCAAATTTTTAAGAATTTCAACTTCCATATGGGACTTCAAGTGCCCTCGTGGAATTTCAAGTTTGCTCATGAGATTTCCCCTTTTTGTGTCATCTCTTGCATGGTAGTTGGAACTCCCTTATGGAGATAAACAAATATCCCTTGATGGTTTAAATCAATATCCCAAGTTACCACTTGAAGCCTTAAATATGACATTTGAATCAATATGTTGCATGAATATTTAAAGTCTTGAACATGAAATTTGAAGCAATGTCTTAAACTTAAAACATGCCATTTAAATGAATATGGATCCCGTGTGAATATTTGAAGTCTTAACATGACATTTGAATTAATATCCCAATTGAATATTTGAACCCTTAAATATGACATTTAAATCAATATCTCAAGTGAATATTTGAAGCCTTTTTAACCTATATCCTTTGATGGATTAAATCTATATCTTGCATGAGTATTTGAAATCTTGTTGAACATGACATTTGAAGTTCCACATATGAGTTTGGTACTCCCATATAGGACTGGATCAATATCCCACATAGAATCTTTGAAATTTTAACATCAATTTAAAGTCACACATACAAGTTTAGAAGTACACTTTGGGAGTGATTCAATATCCCACATGAATATTTGAATTTCCAAATGGGATATTTAAAGTTATTTTAAATTTTGTTGAACATGACATTTGAAGTCCCATATATGAGTTTGGTACTCTCGTATAAGAGTGGATGAATATCCTACATGGAATCTTTAAAGCTATCCTAAACATCATATTTAAAGTCCCACATACAAGTTTAGAAGTCCACTTTGGGATAGAATCAATATCCCACATGCAATATTTGAATTTCCAAACATGATATTTCAAGTCCCATATATGTGTTTGGAGGTTCCTTATGAAATTTAAAGTCCCACATAGGAGTTTTAGGGTCCCGTATGGGATTTGAAGTCTTGCATAGGAGTTTTAGAGTCATGTATGAGATGTGATCCATGTCCTATAAGGGATTTAAAGTCACATATAAGAGTTCGAGATCCAGGCTCATGGGATTTGAAGTCCCACATAGGAGTTTTGGGGTCCCTTATGAGATTTGACCCATAAACCATAAGGGATTTGAAGTCCCATAGAGAAATTCACATGTCCCTTATAGGATTTGTAAAGTCCCTTATCAAAGGTAGTAGGTTTTCAAGTTTTCTTTGACCTGATAAGAAATAACGTTTTTAAATAATTAATTCGAGATTTATGTAATTAAATATGATTTAAAAGATTTTTTTGAATCAAAAAAGTTTTAAAAAAAACCTTGGCTTCTATGCAAGCATCCTTGGCTCTATTGTCCTATGTTTCCAAGGTTTGAATATATTATTTGGGAAGTGGGTGCTCACCAACCTCTTCATGTATTTGATGGACCACCTTGTGAAGATAGTGGGAGAGAGGGAAGGAGTCTCACTTGAGGCTTTCTCACAAGCACAATGGGGGAATACACACAAAGGTGGAGGCTGAAAACAGTTTTCCTCTTCTTAGTTGTGTAAGCCAAAAGAACTCTAGTACAAAAAAAATAGAAGAACCCTATATGTGGGTCTCAAACCAAACTCAACTAACTAAGGTGGCATACTAACTGAGCCACAAACTAGAGTAGATAAGGATAGCTATCATCCATCTATTATTCGTGGGCGGTGTACCAACCACATCTCCAGCTAACAAGTCGGTGACATAAATACACAATGGTCACCCTGGCATATCGCGAGTGGAGCTCGATATCTCAACACTCCCCCTCGAGCTCAATCCCAAATCCTACACACCAAGCAGGTCTCTAAACTTGCGCAGCTTCTCTACGCCCAATGCTTTCGTGAATATGTCAGCTACCTGATCCTCTGTGCTGACATAAACTAGATCAATAAGACCTAGTAAAACCTTCTCCTGCACATAGTGATAATGCACCTCAATGTGCTTTGTTCTAGCATGAAAGACTGGGTTCTTTGCCAAGTGTATGTTGCTCATGTGCTCAAATCTGGCCTGGTAATAGTCATGTAAATCAAACTTCCTACTATGCGTCTGTACATAGTAGGGTCTTCCAGAAGCTCAGCTGCATTTGCGCTCAGCTTCACATTCTGCTCCAAAGGAACTGAAATAGGCTTATAGCCTGTCATCCCATATTTGGACAGCATGTCCAATCCATACTGCCTCTGTAAGAGTTGTATCCCACTTGGTGATCTAATCACCTCAATGCCCAAGAAATAACGCAGCTCTCCCAAATCCTTCATCTCAAACTTCTGCCTCAATAGCATTTTCACATGAAGGATATCTTCATCACTATCACCTGTGATGATCAAATCATCAACATAAATGACAAGCAGCATAATCCCTTTCTCTGTTTTTCTCACATAGAGTGAGAAATTTGCCTTGGAAATCTGAAAGCCAATAGTGACAAGATACTGTCCTATCTTGTCAGACCATGCTCTAGGTTCTTGCTTCAAGCCATACAAGGCTTTCTTTAACCTGCAAACAAACTCAGGATGAATAGCATGAACATAACCTACTGGCTGCTCCATAAAGACCTCTTCTTGCAAATCACCATGCAAGAAGGCATTCTTTACATCCATCTGATGTAAAGACCATCCCTTTGATGTGGCCATAGCAATGGCTGCTCTTACGGTTGCCATCCTTGCAACCGGGCTAAAAGTTTCTTCATAATCAATGCCATATGTCTGTGCATACCCCTTGACAATGAATCTTGCCTTGTATCTATTCATAGAACCATCTGCATTGTGCTTGATCTTATAAACCCACTTACAGCCAATTGCATTCTTGTCTTTAGGCAAAGGCACCAATTTCCATGTAGCATTTGCATCCAAGGCATCCATGGCTTTCTCCCATTTTTCATTTCCCATGGCTTGCTCAAAAGAAGTGGGTTCTGGTTCTTGTATCACTTTGACCATATAGGCATAGTGAATGGCTGTAAATCCATCATATTTCAGCCTATCCACAGGATACCTAACCCTGGTAGACGTGCAAAATAGGCTCACTTCCAGGTGCTCTCAAAACATCCCTCGTCTTCCTTACTCCAGGTGTAACAACAGAGGGAATACCCAACTCATCATCAATGCTCTGTTCAGAGCCACTGGATTCACCATCCACACAAGAGTGACCTGCATTCACATCCTGCATTCACATCAAACATGGGCTGATCTACCTTCTCTTTTCCTTTTCGTGATACCTGCATACCACTCTCTGCATTGCTTTGAGGAGATTCTCCTGATCTCAATCTGCCTGTCCATGGTGAAGTATGTGAACCACTGCTAGAGGACACTCGAGGTCCACTAATATTTTGTGATTGCTGCTGTGAATTCTGTGCATCTACATCAATCATCACATTTACTGGTTTATACCAGCTGCTTTTCTCATCAAAAACAACATCTATGCTCACTGTGAACTTACGTGTAGAAGGGTTATAGCATCTATACCCTTTTTGCTGGAGAGAATAACCAATAAAGATGCACTTCTCAGCTTTTGGATCCAACTTGGACCTCAACTCATCTGGCACATGGACATAGGCAATGCAACCAAAAATTTTCAAATGAGAAATATCTGGTTTCCTACCAGTATACATCTCCTCTGGCGTCATGCCATGTATTGCTGCAGTGGGAGTCCTGTTCATTATATAAACTGCTGTAGCAACTGCTTCAGCCCAATAATAATCTGGTAGATCTTTTTCATTTAGCATAGCCCGAGATACCTCTCCAATATGCCTGTTTTTCCTTTCTGCAATTCCATTTTGCTGTGGGGTATGACTGCATGAATATTGTTGCTTTATACCATACTCCTGCAAGAACCTTGCAAACTCATTTGAGAGGTACTCTCCCCCTCCATCTGACCTTAGGCATTTTATTTACAGGCGTGTTTCTTTTTCAACCATAGCTTTGAAAGCTTTGAAGTGCCCAAACACTTCACTTTTCTTTTTCATAAAATACACCCAAAGTTTTCTGCTGAAGTCATCAATAAATGTGACAAAATAGTGACAGCCTCCAATAGATGCATCTTTAGTAGTCCACACATCAGAGTGGATTAATTCCAATGGCTTTTTACTCTCTTGAACATGCCTAGGAAAAGGTTTCCTTGCCTGTTTCCCAAATTGACAGGCTTCACAAACCTTGTGCATTTCTGCAACCTTGAATTTAGGCAATCCTGCAACAATATTTTGGGCTTGCATTGATTTAAGTCGCTATATATTAACATGACCAGTGCGTTTGTGCCAGATATCAATATCTACAACTACACTGGTCCCATGTGCAAACATTGCTGCACTCAATTTAGGCATGTCCGCATCCAACGTAAACATCCTGCCCTTCTTCTTTCCTTTTGCTATCAAGCGACCGTTATTTTTCATATCCTCAACAAAGCATCCATGAGGATTAAATCTCACCTGCAAGCCCTGCTCAACCATTTGACCAACAGAAACCAGGTTCTTGGTGATGTTCGGGACATGAAATACATCGAACAGGTATTTCTTTTTCCCATCCTGCATAGACAAAGGAATTTTACCAATTTGCACAATAGGATGTGCAGTATCATCACCAGTCTCCACAAATCCTGGCTTTTCCATTTTCCTTGCATCTTGCATCCATTCTGCATGACCTATCATGTGGTTTGATGCACCTAAGTCAACGTACCACACATCATTTTGTTCTTCTACACTTGTCACAGAATTGGTCATATGCTGCACCATAACTAGATGCTCATTTCTGTCATCACCCTGCCTACTAGAAGATGCATAATTGCCTTGCTGCAATTTTCCATTCATAATGTCATTCTACTTTTTATAGCAATCCTTAGCCATATGACCGATTTTGCCACAGTAGTAGCATTCAACATTGCTGTTTGCATTTTGGCCTCTCTGCCATCCACCACGGCCTCTTTGGCTCCCCCTGCCTCTAGAGTTATCATATCCTCTTGCATAGGACTAGTTTTCTTGCATTTGCTGCATATTCTGATTTCTACCACGGCCTGCAGATTGGCCTCCTCTACCTCTGCCTCTACCTCTACCAGCATTTGAGTAGAAGACAGTTTCTTTTGAAGTTCCTCCTGAAGAAGATGCACCCCCATTTCTCTGCTCTTCAAAAATTAGAAGAGCAAACAACTCTTCAAAATCTGGAAATTTTTCACGGACGGCAATGGATGCCCGGAACTGCGCATAATCCTTTCCTAGACCATTCAAGGTCACAGAAACTAGATCATCATCTTCCACTGGCAACCCAATGGAAGCAAGTGCATCTGCAATTTTCTTCACCTTCATGTGGTAGTCATTTATGCTCAAATTTTCTCTCTGCACATTGTGCAACTTCTGTTTGAGTTGCATTTTCCTGGCTTGCATATTTGTACTGTACATTTTTGCCAAAGTATCCCATGCCTTCTTTGGCGTACTTGCATCCTGAATATGCACAATCATGGAGTCCGAAATACTGATAGACAGCCAGTACATAACTTTCCTGGCTCTCTCATGCCATCCTTTGAATGCCTGCATTTCCTGTTGATTGGGAACATTAGGAAGAACAGGTTCTTCTTCATTTCCTGTAATGAACTCCCAATAGCCTTTTCCCATCAAGAAATTCGTCATTCTAAACTTCCATGCCTGGAAGTTGTTCTTGTCAAGCTTTTCAGTGATAATCTGTGAAAGAGAATTAGATGCCATTACAGAACAGTGCAAAATATTCTGTCACTGCAAAAAACATAGCTTTTTCCTCACACGGGCAGATCTGCAAAACTGACGAAAGTGGTATTTCACCACACAGTCACTTCCTAGTGACGATTTTGCATCAACAGGCAACAAGCAGGAATCTGCAACTCCCAATATCTTTGCACACAGGCATACGATGCAATTTTTACGGTAACTTTCCACCGACTAGCCGCGCAGTGGTCGCACAGCCAAAACAAGGCCTTTTTCTGAGTGCCTGCGAAGAACTTCCGCCTTCAAAACGGGCCCCGAAATGGCCTCGAATCAGAAAAATAAAGTTACCAAGGGCTTAGCCCTTGCCCGCAGCATATACTGCGCTCTCGCCACACCGCAAAGGGCGTCTCAATCTGAGACAGTGCACTCTTGCACTTCTGGCTGTGCTACCTGCAGAGATTTGCTCCCAAACTCGAAATAGGAAAGCAACACTGGTCCTCTTACCAGGACACCGCGAACTTGGTTTGCTTTCTTGAGCTCCTTACCATGAACAAGGCTCTGATACCATGTGAAGATAGTGGGAGAGAGGAAAGGAGTCTCACTTGAGGCTTTCTCACAAGCACAATGGGGGAATACACACAAAGGTGGAGGCTGAAAATAGTTTTCCTCTTCTTAGTTGTGTAAGCCAAAAGAACTCTAGTACAAAAAAAATAGAAGAACCCTATATGTGGGGTCTCAAACCAAACTCAACTAACTAAGGTGGCATACTAACTGAGCCACAAACTAGAGTAGATAAGGATAGCTGTCATCTAGCTATTATTCGTGGGTGGTGTACCAACCGCATCTCCAGCTAACAAGTCGGTGACATAAATACACAACAGTCACCCTGGCATGTCGCGAGTGGAGCTCGATATCTCAACACACCTTCCCATTCTTGTCCTATATAACCTCCCCAACATTGTTCACTCTATCCAACAAAACAAAGTCCGAAGGATTCCAAGAGATGGAGTAGCAAAGGGAGTGGGCTCTGGGATACCGTTGCCTGTGAGTGGAGAGGACAAGGGACCCAACTGGTACTGCATCTCATGATGAAGTGGAGACCTGAAGGGATGTGAGTGTGTAGACTCGTCTACATCCCTCGAGCCACCACATCAGCCTCCACCCTTACTACTCTTCCTAGACCTACGATGGGTATGCCCAGGTGATGACTCCTTGATCAAAGGGGCTACAGAGGATGGTTGTTGAGTATGAAAAGCCATCAATGGCCTTGATCTACCCTCAAGGGGTGTAGGAGAGGGAATAGTTGAGTTTCTCTAGGACAGCGAAGAGAAGAATCTCATTGCCTCCACATGGATCATGGATGCAAAAAAATCATCTGGACTCCCGAGAAGCCATGGGATGCTAGCAAAGGAGCTCCCCAATGGGTAGTCATAGTGCTAGGCTCAAGAGGAGTTGGCCTGTGGGGGGGGAGTCCACCTAGGGGTAGTCACAGGGGTAGGCCCCTGAGGAGTCGGCTGAGGGGAATCGAAGTCCTCTAGAGAGTACAAATCATGATGTCTCCTCCTACAAGGGTTCTATACTCTCCGGACGTGTGACGTGTTGACATGTCTAAATTGGGGGGATTGGAGGAGGTCTACCGCTCTACGATGTGCAACGTGTTGACATGTCCAAAAATGCCAAAAGAGAGGAGGAGGTCTAGTGCTCTACATTACTATCTGAGGTACTTTCCTCCTCATCTCCATCAGACAGGTCACTCGGACCTCATCTTCTAATTCTTCTAATATATAATTGTACTCTTCTTGGACTATGTACTTGTAGTCCATGAAGACTTCTACACAAACCATTATGTCTTTTATAGTATCATCCTTTCTATATCACACTTGACCACCCAAATTAGCAAGGTATGCACTAAGGGGAGGTGATGGAATGTAAACTCACATCTGACCACCTTGTGGTAGCCAATGGATCATGTGAGAAGAGAGGAGAAGAGGGGAGAAGACAGGATAAGAGTTCCTACGCCCATCACTATAGCTAGTGCTTAAGGCCCTAGCTACAGGACAATGCAATCACAAAAAGAAAAATAGGAAAATCTTGCTCGGAAGAGGAGGTGTTTCATGTATTGGTCCTATGAAAGAGAGGAAACATACCATTTTAAGAAAACTAATTAGTGAAAGGAGGAGTTTGAAGAAGCAACATTCCAAAGGGATTGGATTGAAGAGACAAAGAGAAGCCTACAAACAAGGAGAAAGTACGAAAACAATAGGTAGAGCTTTCATACGCTTCTCTTTCATGATTGTTTTTTGTGTATTGTTTCTTCCTTTAGAAAAGGAAAGGAAAGAAGAAGAGAAACTTTAGAGAAAGTAAGGGAAGTGAAAGTAGAGGAAGGGAAACAAGAGGAGAGGTAGGAAGAAAGAAAAATAAACCAAACAAACTTGAAATACAGGGGAAAAGAGGAATTCTTACCTTGAGATGGAGAGGGAGCTACAACGATGGAGAGGGAGCTGCAGCAAGTCTTCTAGGTGTAGAGGGACAACATAGGAGAGGATGGAGAGGTGGGAGGGGGAGGGAGGAGGCAAGAGTGAGAAGGCAAGGGTTGCAGGCAATTGCGAGGTGAAAGCAAACAACACATGGTTTTGGTTCCCGAAACCATCAAAACGGGCGTCGATATTTTTGTGGGTATATAAAGCAAAGTGTCAGTATGGGCATTAGTATATACCAATGCCCATACCAACAAAACATGGATTTTTTGGGGTTTAGGGTTTAGGGTTTGAGGAATTTGGGTGTTTGACTTGTCTTGGGGGGATGGTTGTGGATGTGTGCAGGTGGAGAGGATGGGTAGTGATAGCTCATCAGATAGGGGGCCACTTTTCGAGAGTTTGGAGTTTGCACGCATTGCATGCGAGGGGTTTGTCATCAGTGTCGTATTGTCATTTGCCACTTGCAGATGTATGGAGAGGCACTACTAAAAGAGGATGTACATTGACGTGCTAGTGCATCATCGGTGTCCCTAGTTTGAATGCACGATACTCCAAACATATGATGAAGATGGTTTATGAAGGTCATGCTCATTATCTTCCGCTTGATCATCATGCACGTGAAGGTAAACTTGATCCACCACATGTCCGTAGGAAGGCAAGTGACTGGATCTGGTCTTGGAGAGCTAATAGTGAGGAGCCTCCTCGAGGTATAGACCGACTGTGTATCTTTCACAAGCTTCCATACTAGGGCAAGTTACAAATCAATCACCTCTTGGATCCTATGCATATCTTCAAGAATGTGGTGAGATAAAGACACAAGGGGAGTGCGAGAAGACTTGCACGAGATGGGCAGGATGCCTCACTTGTGTTCCCAAGAGCGTGTGCGTAGAACTAAAGAGCATGGTTCTACAACTCAAGAGGGTGGTTCAAGAACCCAACTGCATCCTCAATGAATTGTTCTTTTTTGGTGCTCAAGACTTGGCTTAAGATGAATCCATCGATGTAAATGCTACTAATTCATAGTTTTGACATCGATGAGACTTCTTATGTATAATTTGGCCTCACTTTTTTATAGTGACATTTTGTACATTAGTTTGTATGTTAATTAAGTTCACTATCAATATATGAGTGTTTTGATCTCAAATTTGGTGTACATGATCTTATATTTTTTATCTTTCAAATGAACAAAATTGTGGTCCAAAATTATTTTGGGACCCTTGCAAATGACATTGTGTAAAAATGTCGATCGTCGGTGAAAGCATCGCTAAAAGCATCGGTGCAAGAGTGGTGTCAACCACGGTATGGTAGTCGATATATGTGTGGGTATAGGGGTTGGTATATACCTATTAGATATGCTCAATGCCCCACCCTCCTGGTAACCACCAGTGGTCCAAGGTGCTCAAGTTGTAAGGCCCCCATATGAGGAGAAGCCATGTGTGTGAGCTCGGGACACTGGATGGATCCTGACTTGCATGTCAGATGAGGTCTATCAACAATGAGACCGTTGATGGTAGAAAGGTGATTGTGTGGGAGCCCCTTGCTCTCACTAGGGTTTGGGGCGAGAGCCCTCAAGGCGACAGTATAGGGAATATTCCTTGAATATTCCATGGACGACTAGTCCATTCCACCGACTAGGTTGATTAGTCAGCTCCATCAACTAGGTTGACTGGTCGGCTCCACCGACTATGTTGATCTGACTGTCACCCTCATAGCTATAAAACGGCAACCTTCCCAGTCCATTGTACTAGATCAGATCTTCCAACTAGTAGCTCTTCACCTAGTATCTATCTAGATCGCCATCTAAGCTCCACTGTGGGAGCACACGGGTGGACGGAGCCATCTTTTGTACTACATGATTATTGAAGGAAAATTTTATCATCGTCTTTAGTTTGCTGTGTACTCTCTATTCTTTGTTCAGTTTTTGTTTTGCTGCGTCGTGTAATTTAACAATACCGACACCTATACCCACACATATACCGATGACCATACCCACATATATTTTGACATCCACATCGACACCTTTCCTACCCACCAACGATGATCGTCGTGCCTGCACCCGCAAAGCATCTGAACACAGTGTCGAAAAGAGGCCCGTGTCTCATAGTGTGGACCTGGAGAGAGGTATTGTTGCACTCAGAATTTGATGTGAGTGTTGCGAAGGTTAGGCACCCAACTTATCATCATTGCCTCTATTACCAAGCACACACAACTGTGCCAATAGATCATGGTTTTGCTGACCCACCACTAGTATCTGATCTAGCAACATGAGGTGCTAACCTTCTTTGGTGAATGTTGTAATTACATCAATTCTATTTGCACCCAACAAGCCCAATATGCATAGTATCTGATCCTGATCATGCTCACAATTGGCTTGGCTGATTTATATCGCAACGTCCACCCAAACCAGCGTATCCTCTACAAGAGAGAGCCCATGCAAAATTGGCTCGGCTCTAATTGTCCAGCAGTTGGTCTGATGTCTAACTACTTCTTGTACAAGAAGCATGCTTTCACTAAAATTTTGTATGCTTCTCTCACCCTGGACACATGTCCTATTTTTCCTTCGATTGCAGGCCCTTCCAATAGTTATATGCTGACATTGCAAGTCGGAAGCTCAACAGTTCCCTAGCGGTGCCTATCTAACTACATAGGCACGTAAGTCAATTCTTCCAACAGATAACCAATCAGAAGGCTTCTCCCCAATCCTAGCCCGTAGGCCTCCACCTCTTTATAGATGGAGGCTGGCGGGAGGTTCCTCTCCACCGTTACAGCTTTCTTCCAGCTTTCTTCCACTCCAACTTTGAACGTTCATCATCACTTGCTACAGTGTCTCAATCCTTAGCTCAAACCTTCACTCTCCATCCTCTTGCTTTATTGACATTGATCGTTCAATCATGTTGCTCCATTGACGTTGATCGTTCAATATCATCAAAGGGTCATCGCACTAAGTCCATCTCTCTAGGTAAGTTTGAGAGAGAGAGAGAGAGAGAGAGAGAGAGGCATGTAACATATCATGTGATAATATATTGATGGATAGATCTTTATACAACTCGAGGTCCTAAGCTACATGTATACTACAAATGACAACCCCAATATATATGTAGGTGATAAAAAGTATCAGAACCCTACATACTGAGAATACCTTGCTCTTCTTGTGGAAGCCATGGGAAAGAGCCAACACAATCAAAAACCTCTTTCTTCCAAATGATGGAAGTGGCCCTAGCAAGACAGACATTCATGATGGCATCGATCCTATCAATCCAAATCCTTTGCCAACCTTATAATAGAGGTGCATTGTCTGAGTCTGTATCACATTGCTTCGCCTCCGAAGGAAAGGTTTTGGCAAAATACGGTACTTTCAAAGCTAAAGATGTACCATACCCCATTACATGCACATAGATCTCATTGATTATACATGCTCGGAGACCATTATATTACATGTCCCGCACACATATGTTTTGGATTTTAAGGATGTTTTCCAAGTTGATGAATTTTATAGAAGTGAGGGTTCGGGCCATTAGCAAACGAGGCTCTGGTGAGGGAGGGTGTGCGTTGGCACAACCACAATAGTTCTGAAGGGTGAATCATTCAATGGGGCCATATCCATTGTTCCAGAAATGATCATATGCCAATGTGCTCCTTGGGCCGCAAACCAGATGGAGAACTTGCATGCGCCTTTTGTGTCACTCATTGACACACTTGCATTTGTGATTGTGAAATTTGATCTCAATGGCCCTCCAACCAATCAAATCATTCTCGCCAATGGGCCCAACCTCGAGGATTGAGCTACGGTAACAAGCAAACATCCAAGATGAAAGCTTAATTTAATGGAGAGTTTCAGCAATATCCTTTTTTTAATTGTCCATGCAACAATTGTCTTTTGTGTCTGAAAGAAGACAAACCGTGCTCGTTTGGTGGATGAGTTCGTTGATGAAGGCATCATGATGTATGTTGCGAAGAATATTTCATACATGCGTGCAAGGCATGTGCTCGGTGTATTTGATTTCACAATCTTGGGGGTAGCACCCGAAGGGAATCTCCATACCACATTGCATGATTCCTTCATATGGCAAGTCTCCCAGCTAGGTTATGGCAAAAAGGTACATTTTACCTACTTATTAACAAGTTCATGCACTTGGAATCCTTGACATTGTAACACTTATCTCTGTTTTGTTTGCAAGTGCATCGTGTACTTCACTTTTTTGGCCTCAACAACCCTTTGGTTGAGTATCACTACTAGGCTTGTGGTGGCTGCCGCGTGAGCCGAGATCCTATGCGATGATATTGCTATAGCTATGATGGGATCCAAGTTGTTTCTCAATTCCCTTCTTTGAAGGGCCACATTGTCCTACGTGATGCTACCTAGGTTGTCGTGCAAGTACGTGGCCCACATGTAGATGAAATATTGGCCCTTCATTGCCCATTTCTAGAATTCTATAATCAGAGTATCGCAACGCACTGCATGCTGCTCGAAAAGAGGCCCACTGGAGAATTTATCAACAGTTCGGGCTTTGTGATATCCTTTACAAAGACCGCCTAGTTTGGAAACAGTTCTTATGTACAACCCATTTTGCATGCCTCGCCAAGCTTTTTCTCCTCCACCTCAGTTTGTCTACCCACAACATTTTTTATGTACAACCCATTGTGTATGCCTCGCCAAGCTTTTCTTTCTCTGCCTCAGTTTTTCTGCCATTGTTCTTGCACCCCAGCATTCAGTTTTTTTCGTTTGCAAATACTCCAATCTATTTTAAAATTTTGTATAGAGGTTACATGTCATCTTGCTTTCTTATCTACGTTATGTTTACACATGGGCCTTTCATATTGACATTCACAATAGCTACAACCCTTATGTATATCTTGCCAGCCTTAAAGCAAAAAAACATTTGTACAATTGTTACATATCATATTGCTTTCGTAATTGTGCTATATTTGGACATGATGCTTTCAACAAATGAACATTCATACTTCGCATTCTAGTATTCAACCTCTTCTTCCTATGAAAAACATTTGGTTCACATACACAATCTAATGTGTAGTTTTTCTACCTTCACTACATTCACACATTATACTTACAAATTTTGCTCTGTTGCATCAATTTGATTGTCCAATTTCCTACTTTTTTTCCAAGCAATATGCCAATGTCATCTCGTACATTCTTCGTAAACTTGAACCACCATCTAAGAAAGAGTCTAGTTGTATCTTGTGCATCTATGGTACTCTTGCATGGAATGAGCATGACAAATTGAACCATCCACAATGGTCAGACACATGGTACTCTTAGAACCCGTGATTGATGAAAGGTCTGTGACAAAATCCATGCTGATCTATTTGAATGGCTGATCCGGAATCTCAAGGGACTGAAGAGAGATTTGAACATAATCTTTTAAAGTTCACTTTGTACATCCCTGGGATGCCTTTAGTAAGAAAACCTATCAAAATCTTGAGTATGAGATGAATTTAACAATATGCCATGATTAGAAATTATTCAAATTAACATGATTGTGTTCTACACTGAAAGAGCTTCAAATATGTCTTTATACCTTGAAAATTGGGTAATACATGAAAATTTTACATCAATTTGAAAAGAGAGAGGTTTTTATACTTTAGTGTTATTTTAAAAACACCCCCTCATCCAAAAGATTACCCCCCCTTGGGCCTCACATATTATGAAAAATATGTACAAATCTTAAAATCTTGCATATTTTTCAAGGTATATATCTTATATTTTGTGGGAGGGCAGACATGAAACTTTCATATTTTTCCCTTGCATATTTGAAAATGTTTAAGAAAATCCATGCATTGTATATAGGGACTTTGTCCCCCCATACTCTGGATTTTGGACGAGGGTAGTAACATATTACATATTGAGTTGGTGCCCCAGGTGTACATCTAACCCTCTCTTTCTCTATCATTTTGTCTCCCTTTCTTTCCCATGTGTACTTCCCTCTTTGTTCTTTATGCAATTTGCAAGATTGCACATACATAACATTCTAATTGCTTATGGAAAAATCTTTCAATTGCTCTTCTTTCTCAATGGACTCAAGAATTGACTTGAGCTCCTTCAATGTCGAATGGAACAAAGGATTCAATATCAAAAAACCAAACAATACTAACTTGCTTACTTGTTTGGTAGCTCTCTATCCTACATACACATATGATATGATGTTCACAGTGCTTGCAGACAATGCTCTTAGGAACAACATCAACAATCCAACAAATAGTACAACAAATCAACAAGAGCCACGTCTACATCCAAATGATGTAGCAAGCAACACCACATTGTCTGCATTTCAGGACTCCACCAATTGCCCTCCCTTGATCTTTGACAGCCTTCAAGCACTACATCAACTTCTTCATTGTTCTTTCTTTGTCCTCCTTTTTTATGGCCACTCAATTATACAAATTATGGAATTCACTGACTCAAACAACAAACAACCAAATTTCTTACTCGTAGATGCGTCAATGACTCCTCCCATAATTGTGCCACTAGCAAGGAAGCAATTCAAAAGAACATACAATATTTGAATAAAGAGTGAGGAATCAGCCCTTCAAGATCTCTTGCAAGGAAATCCGCATTCCACAACAAAACAAATTGCTACTCTTTACAAAGCAAGTACCAAGGAAGCAAGCACAATATCGAGGCAACATGCAATAGAATTTACAATCTAAAAGCCATGGCTCTACGTCCTAATAATGCCAACGAAGCAGAATGCTTCATAAAAGGTGAAGAAGTAATAAGAAACCATATTGAACATGACCTGATCGGAGAAAAATATGCTCCAAAGCCCAACAAAGCCAGCTCCTTGAAATAGAAAAGAGGGATCCAAAACCCGAAGACCACGTACCTTGCAAAAATAAATGACACACCATGCTTCGCTTACTTTGCATGTGGATGTTTGACTTTCACATCAAAATTGAAAAATATAAACATCAATAAAACTTCTATAAATGAAGACCTGAATGAAGTAGCACAAGAAGCCTAACAGAAAGTGCTTGCTTGCTCACTGTGCTATAACCAAATCCATTCAGGAGAAAAACCCATGTTCTCAAAGAAAAACATGTTGATGGCCACCCCCTGGAATAGCACATCCAACCTGAATAAAATCGAGGAGCAGTTTTTTTCAATAAGAATACCTTTCGCACAAAGAGTGCATAAATAAGGCAATTAACATATGAAGGCCAACTTCGGCTCCATGGTAGCATCATAAATGTTTTTGCAGACGTCAACAAAGTGCAACAAGTTCTCCCACGGTTCATAAATGACTCTACTATACGATGACAATTGCTATCAAACGTCGCTTGCATTATGATCATAACTACATTAGCAGCTTGGTTTGGCCCCACTTTGATGATGCGTGCACTATAAGAAATGCTAACGACCCCTATTAACGTTAAGATCAATCAACTTTGGACCGAACACATCCAACAACTAAAGAGGAAGAACTACAACAAACATCAACAGAACAAAACGAGCACGATACTACACTCGATGTCACAACCAAAACATTCATACAGGACATTTACACATGCCAGCAAGTTATTGATTTCGAGAACAAGCCAATAACCATCGCCCCTTCCAAAGGATTTCATCCTCTTAGCCATTTCAAGGACGAGCACTGTGAATAACTTGCATTTCCAAGTCTATCTCTCATGTTGACTAGCTCCTCCTCCTCTATCCCAGAGTGCCCTAGAGCTGAGTCAAATGCATAGAAATCCGTGAACTATGTCTCCGCGCTCGGTCTACCTCAATACCCTGTGGTGTGATGGTCCGATCCAGTTGCTCTCTGATATGTCATAGTAGTGTCTCCTTGTGTCGTTGCATCTCCATCAGGTAGAGCCCAATACAGACCTAGTCTTAGAAGTGGATCAATTCATGAGAGTGGGCCAAAGCTGTGCCCTCTTGAAAAAGGCAATGGTAGCACCCTCGAATCTCATAATAGGCTAGGCAGACACATAGAAAATGCTCCTCTATCTCGACCGCCCCCATCGTGCACAACCTACAAGTCCATTGCTCTCTGGGTATATGTGCAGCTCTCCCTGCCTCGATCCTCAGCTGATGGGATGAGATCCGCATCCGTCCAATGGCAATCCTCAGTGCGTGTGAGACTCCTCTGTCCTCAAGATACTAAGGTCTAAGAGCCCATCCTCCGATACTCTCAGAAAGTGGTCATAGTAGAGGTGGGCCTTCTCTTGGTCCCCCCCCCCCCAAGTGCGAGATGTGTGGAGCTGGAGGAGATCTAACCATATGATGCGGTTAATCTCATCCCGTGGGATCAATTCGAGCGGTGCATCTATGCTATACTGAAATGGGGGAAGCCGATCCATCTGAATGTCGAGGTATATTTATAATAAGGATAGAAGAACCACCAAACAGGTATGATAAGATGTTATTTTTCCTTACTGATGGACTAATCCTAGAAACATTGAATAGGGATCAAAGAAAAAAGTTAGTATTGCAAAGCAGACCTTTCTTTATCATTGCTGGAGTGTTGTACATAAGAGGTATTGATCAAGTCATCAGAAGGTGTGTCCAAGACCATGAGCAAAAAGTTGTGTTAGCAGAGGCACATGGAGGGCCAGCAGCATGCCTTCTCAGGTGATATCATAGGCAAGAAAATCTTGCAAGCTAGATTATGGTGGCCGACAGTATTAAAAGATGCACACAATTATGCCAAATCATGCTTGTCATGTCAAAGGGATGGTAGACCAATGGATAGTGACAGAATGCCACATCAGCCCATTCTTCCATTGGGACCTTTTCAAAAGTGGGGATTGGACTTTATTGTACCAATCAAACCTGCAGCCAAATTCTCAGGTAATCAATATATTCTTGGTGCTACTGATTATTGCAATAAATGGGTTGAGGCTGTAGCATTGAAGGCATGCAAAGCTAGAACAGTTGCACATTTTTTGTATCACAATATTGTAACCAGATTTGGTGTTCCCATTGAGATTGTATCTGACAGAGGGACCCATTTCATTAACAAAAGCATCAAAAAAATGACCAAGATGCACATGATGCTGCACAAAAAATCCACAGCATATTACCCACAAGCCAATGGATTGGCTGAAAGCTCTAACAAGCTCATGAAAAAGGTTTACAAAAGAACAATTGCTAATCACCCAAAGAACCGGGATCAGCATTTAGACTCAGTGCTTTAGGCACTTAGGACAACATACAAGGCAGCCACATGATTGACACCTTTTAGGCTAGTGTATGGTTGTAAAGCAGTAGTACCCATGGAATTTGTTGCAAGAAGTCTCAGGGTGGCAATTGACAACAAACTTTCCCCAAAAGACTCCATCAATGCAAGGTTGGAGCAGCTTTTACAATTGGATGAGGATAGATTGCCCAGCTCCCATACAACTGACATTATCCAGAAAAGGAGGGTAGCCTGGATCAATAGAAATATTAAATTCAAGCTTTTCAAAAAAGGAGACTTGGTGTTGATGTTCAACACTACACTGGGCAAAATGCCAAGTAAATTCAAATTAAGGTATGATGGTCCATTCAAGGTGATTGATACATATGAGCAAGGGACGTTTCTCTTGGTAGACCTACATGGCAACTCCTTTGAGAAACCAGTCAATGGTTTTAGACTTAAGCATTACATTGGCCCTGATCCCACATAGGCGAAGATCAACACAATCTCACTGCAGAACCCTTCTGAAATACAAAGTTATACAATCTCTATTTCAACCTATCAGCTCACTAATGGGGTATCATGCAGCATTTCAAAGCAGCCTTCAAAGAGAAATTCAGAAGAGTTTATTGATAGCTCTGCACAACATCATAGCAAGCAATCACATGAACAGCGGCTACAATTACATTTCGCCTCGATTCTGCCAATAATGCAGCAACGACGTTGCCGCACTTCCAATACAGTTCAGGTATACTCAACTTACCCTACAATAAACAAAGGTAATTTTGTAGGTGAGAAGAGGCAACAACAAGATGACGATGCAACAAGCTTCGCTCCAACAATGGTCCGATCTATTTCCGACCGAAGTCCGACAAAACTGAAAACTCCGCCACGGTTCCAACGAGGACCAAACTAAGAATATTTGACTACAATCTGTCGCACGCGCCGCACGTGTCTTTTTTGACTTTTCAGATTCCAACTGAGGTCCGACGCCTTGTTCACGTATTCAACCCCGCATCCAATCCGCCTACTCCATTCTGACTTCCGTTCGACTCTAGTGTCCGCCCACTGTCCGGACCCTGCAGTCCAACTCCGATTCTCCACATGAATCACAACAAAGTTCGACTACGCTCCGCCTATCCGACCTCACTCTGTCCTCAGTCTGCCGACTAACAGAAGACATTGGACTAGCCGTACTGTCCTATCAACGCCCGTATGTACACAGAATTAACGATACAAATTTTGACAAGGCTGCTCACACAAGCGACGACCTCACCACGAGGAAAAGCATCATCGCACGCCTTACCGACTCCATGATGAAGACTCATATAATCAAGGAGGGATGGGAGATGGATTATACACACACCCAATCGCCACTTCAAACCGCCATTCCGGCACATGTAAGACTACCAGTGAATCTCCACACAATCCTAGTGAACGACGGCTTCTCCACACAAACTTCCCTTCCAATGGCTCCAAAACGTAGTTTAAGGCTCACAACTCCCTTGCCTTCCGAAACACAAGAGGCGTCGCTAGAGCTCCTTCACAGAGCCACTTTTCTAGATGATGATATGGGTCACAGCAAGAAGTCCCTGACTCCAGGAAGAAAGAGCCCCCGAACAAGCCCAGATGAGGAGAAGGCTATCGTCTCGCAAAGAGTGAGGAGACAGAGTCCGATGACGAACCCCCCCAACCACCGCTCAAGAAACAGATTGTGATGGCTAGTTTTGCCAACTTCAAAGTCTCTCTGGACCTCAGCAAAAACCAGAAATGGTTAAAGAAGATTGGTCTGCTTCAGTACAGGAGTCTTCCGTGGACATCTTGGAAGGCTCCACAAGATCCTCTCGCACAGTATGAAGCTTTCTAGAAATGGGGAGATATGTTGAGCAGCAATCTCATGGTGACTCTCGAGATTATCTCGGAGGTTTTTCAATTGCCTTTGATTAGGGAGGAAGTTGCATACAAGAAGGATGTAGATAGTGAGATGGACAAGGAATTCGGACCACCTGAAACGCAGAAAAATTATTTATTTGTTAGTAATGTGCAAGATACAGGCCGCCGCCAACAACTGGTGTGGTATCTAGAAAGAATGCAGCTTTTGGTCAAGCCAAACACAATGAGCTGGGATTCCTATGCAGTACTCCGCGCAATCAAGAAGGGCACACGCATAAGTTGAGCTCACCTATTGCACACATCTCTCATGGGGGAGATAGCAAAAAAGGATTTGACTACATCTAATGCACATTCCAAAATCGCACCCTTCATTACAACATAGTTCGAATTTGCAACACATAACAAGGAAGAGGTGCCAAACGTCATTATACAATATAGAGAGGATCGAAAAAATCACATGCATGACAGAACAGAGCTCTAGGACAGCAAAGAATGTGATAAATTGAAGGATGTAATAGTGCAAGATTTGCAAGTTTTACAAGTGACATAACTTTCACATCCAATGTTCAAATATAGTCATTCAACCATTTAAATTGATCTAAAATCCCCATTTGAGAATATCTATGGGATTATATTTTTAAAAATCCTTCATATATAGTATTAAATATTACATGTATTTTATGAGACTGATATATAAGCCCAAGTTAATGCTTATTTATAGTAATTTAAACTTCTTTAGAAACATATCCATAAATATCTTGTTATTTATGCTATAAAAGTACTAGAAATCGTCATATTAAAATAAATGTGTTTAACAAGTAATTATATATGTATAATATTATTACATTGAGAATGATTATGAGGAATGTTTCTTAAAGGAATTATTTTTCATCACTTTTTTTAGGTAATAACAGGGGTACAAAGGGATGTCTATGAATAAGAAAATTTATGTTATATAAAAATGAATGAGTGAATAGTTTGTATATTTTTATGATAAAGGGATCTAGTTCTAGTGAAAATAAAAGTGTAAAAACCATGTTTCCTAAAGAAACATAATTTTTTAAATCTCTTGAAAAACACGCTCAAATAAACCTGCTCATAGGTTTTTGCTCGTAAAATTGACGCATCCCCAAACAAATGTGTAATCTTCACATAATTGGATCCTAGTGGCTGGGCAACATTGCTGTCTAAGTGATGTCCATTAGCCACTTCCACTTTAATCCCTGACTCATTAGAGTGGGATGTAGGCTTATAGTTAATGAAATTATGAGTGCTACCACTGTCAACTAGTATGTGGACAGGCCTGTTTTGGACGAAGCCTTTCAAATGAAGGGTTTGACGCTACAGTTCAGCCTGTGCATCAGAATAAATCTCATCACTCTCTTCACAAGGATGTGCATCTAAAAATCTGTCATCGAAAGAGAGGTCATGTGCAACTTCAATATTCCATTGCTGACCAGCACGTGGATGTTTGGCTTGCAAAATAAGTAGTTTTGGTGAATGCTCACTTGCTGAACCACCTGGCTCAAAAGATAAGAAGTACCCTTTTTTGGAACCCTTAGCAACATCATCATCTAATTTATTGTCATTCACATTAACATGAAATTCCATTTCTGTCATAGCTTCATCAGAGACTGAGTCCTCATCAATCTCTATAATCATGAAGTTCAGAAAGGTGCATAGCCTCCTTCAGAGAGCTGGGCCTCTAAGCAGAAACATAAGAGGCTATGCTAGGATGAAGGTCATGAATAGATTTCAGCATCTTGTCCCTTTTATCGATTCCATGAGTGAATAGACTTCACTGTTCCTCGCTGTGACAAATCATACCACTGGCAAACATATTGATCTCTAGCAAGGGGTGAAACAAATGTCTAGAACATCTCTGTTTTGAACCCATCCCAAGTGCTAATAATTATTCCTTCCCTTTGGAGATGCCTCCCCAAGACTATGCGAAGTCCTCAAGGTGCAGAACAGCAAACTTGATCTTGCCTTGATCCCCTTTTGGGTCCTCCACTTCACTGGGAGAACATGAATCCCCCTTGAGCTTGGAGAGAGTAAAATCTTGTCGTTAGCATATTTATCTTGATTGCTGAAGGTCAACACTGCCCTGATATCTGTTGGCAATCCCTTATATTCATTAAATTTCTGGTATAAAACTTTATCCAATCCTAATATGTATACAGGATCCAATTGATAATAGGCAGAGGATATAAAATAGAATAACTCAACAGTTGCTGGAATTCAGCTAGGCTTCAGAGGTAATTGATTATAGGCAACTGCACCAAGAAAACGGGGAAATTTGATATAATTAACAGGCAAGATAATACAGATTGCCAAGGTACCTGGTACAAACCTCGTAGACTGAGTGTGATTCACTTTATGCAATTAAATGGAAATTCGGAGCATTGCTCCAGGGAATCGCAGCAACTGAAGGACCAGGTTCAGCACCAATTAACAAGGTTGAAGCAAATAGAGACTTCTGCCTGCGTTAGCCCTCAGCTCCAGAATACAGCCCCAAACCAATAATTTCCAGCAACTCCCTTAGGGATTTGATGCAGGAGAGCATTGTGATGCACATTATCCAGCTAGACGTCAGTTTGGAGAATTACACCCACAGATCGCAGCAAATCAATACTTCTGCCTGTGTCAGCTTTCAGGGCCAAAATGCAGCTTCAAACCAGAATTTTCACAAATCCTTGGCTTTGTGCAATAGCAAAGGGGAAGCTAGCCTGTGGTAGCTTGCAGGGAAACAGTAGCAAGAAGTACCTTCATTAGTTGGAAAGGGATGGAGGTCAGGGGCTAGACCTGCCAACAGGACTGCACCTCCTTAGATTCCAGCTTGAGTAAGTACTCATCTAAAGAGAGCCATATTAATGATAGATGAGTGATCAATGATATGTACAAATCAAGTACAGAAGCCTATTTTATAGTTCCAGGACTGGCTGTAATTTACAAGATTGCTTATGGGATAGATCCACAAGTGCCATGTGGCAACAACCCAACAGCCTACTAAAAAGACTACTAACTAGTTAACTAGATAGCTAACTAACTAGCCCCTTTGTTACAGAATCCGAAAAGGATGAGGATGAATAATCTCCCTCAGTGAGGATACTGCGCTCTCTATCATACTGTCTCATGTTTCTAAATCTCTTGCCAATCCTCATCCTCTGAGGATGCATCTTCTGCCTCCTCATTCTCCATTGGCATCACTGTGGGTATAGTGCAATTGTTGCTATGCCTCTGCCTCGTCAAGGGAGTGTATGTATGTGCAACGCCTCCCCACCATGGCCTCAGCCTCTGGCTCTATCTCCACCTCTGCCTCGCTCAACTGCAACCTGTGTGCATACTCCAGCTCTACTGCCTCGCTCAACTGCAACTCGTGCGCATACTCGAGCTCTACTACTGATCACACATCTGTCTACTGTGACTCATTCTTGATACAACTGAGCGTAAGGCTGCTCCTAGTATATTTTTCCTATGATCAAGAAGCAGGTCTGTATTGGGGAGAGACCTCTCTGGAATAGGGTGGTTCTTGAAATTCTTATCAGATGGAAAGACAGATCTAGTGATGACAACTCCTAGGAGAGTTGTTGCAACATCTGTGCAATGACAATTTCCTGATTTCCCAAAGCTTCCTAGTATAGGTTGCTTTGTCGTGGGAGAAATGAAATGACCGCAAGGTCATAGCATGAGCTGGCATTAATGATGGCTTAGGTCCACCCTCTAAAAGGGGTTAGTTAGTATACCCAATGTACAGGCGCCCTTGGATAAGGAACCTGAAACCTCAAGTGAGAGCAAACAGCTCTCTCCCTCTCTCTCTCTCTCTCTCTCTCTCTCTCTCAGCACACTAGGGCCCAGGACAAATCATCGGGCTGGACACCCCCGAAGGATTTTATTCATGAAGAGAGGAAATGATTACAAAACGCTCTCAGCTCATAGCTGTGTACAAAATCCAAAACATCCATCATTTACAAAGAGCTCAAGGCTCATTCATTTGGCAACATGCCACTTGTCAAAATCACTAACTAAACTATAGTTACATGCCACAAATGGCAAAACTCTAGGGTCTTCGTAGCCCCTTGGTCACATGGACACCTCCTGGCTGGACATAGAGCTCCAAAGCGCTTGGGTTGTCAACCCCGCTTGGCACCTACAATAATAAACTAAAGCGCACAACCATGACACCCATTAAAGGTTAGCACTTTGCACGCAAATAATGTGTCTGTAGACTAGTCCTAGTCACTGTGGGCGTCCCCACCAAGCAAACATGTGGACAAAACATAGAACAAATTTCTTGGTCGACCAAGGTCAACAACCCTCTTGGTCATAATTAAGGGACTTGGCCATCAGTCAAAGCGCCTTAATTATGGCCAACTCTCTCCAACCAAAGTTGGCGCACCTTGGTTAACGAAGTTAACCCTCTTGGCGTAAGCCAAGTCTCGTTGACTGAAGACAACACTCTCTGACCGAAGTCAACGCCTTCGTTCTTTGGCTAACTATGGTTGACCATCTTGGCCGAAACCAAATCTCCCTAACCGGGGTTAAGCTTACTTAACTGAGGTTAAGTATCTTTGACCGAAGTCAAGACTTTGACCAAATGAAAATAACTCTTTGAACATAATTAAATAAATAAAGAACTCATTAATTATGATCAATAAATGGTCAATTGGGACTTTGACTTTGCAATATTTACAGCTTGGTGACATCTCCTCGGCTTCTATTCAATTCACCTCAATTGAAAAGCTTCCTTGTAAACATCTAAAAGCGGTGGATGATCAGACAACATGTCTTCATCCATCCACTTGGCATCCAATGCCGAGTAATTTTTGAACTTTACGAGGTATCTGTAAAATTCCTTGCCCTAAGGCCTTTGCATACAGTATGGTACACAATCTGCTCTAGCTGGTGGATCCTCTGTTACCAACTTTGTAGGCTCTGCTCCTTGAAACTTCTTTAGAAGACTCACATGAAAGGCATTGTGAATCCTTCAATGCTCTGGCAGTGCCAACCTGTATGCAACCTCATTAATATCTTCTGTAACCCTAAAAGGGCCAGATCCAACTGTCTCCTATGCTTATCTGCAGCTCTCTTATGCTTTTCTTGAGGCCTTTCAATTACTGTCCGTGTCTGGAAGTCTCTAACAAATTGATCAGCTGCAAATATTTCATCTTTGGTCCTCAGGATATGTGGCAGAATCACTTTCCCATGACCTCAAAGGGGGCTTTCCCTGTGGAGCTGTGAATTGTATTATTGTAAAGCAAACTCCACCAATGGTAGGTACTTTTCCCAGTCTAAACCTTGGTCGCCCACGTAGCATTTCAGTATATCCAACACTGTAGATTTTCCTACCTCACTTTGACCATCTGTCTAGGAATGGAAGGAAGAAGAAAAATTCAGATTCGTCCCCATATTATCAAATAAAGTTACAAGGACAGGTATCCCTCTACAGGTTATAGCCTTGCGGGATGCACATGAGGATACCCTTGTCTTTCAGGTTCATGCAGGAGGCAGACTCCACAGATTTTCAAAGGACATTCTCTGGGAGGCTCCCTTTTAGCCTGTCAGGATTGCAGGATACATGGAGATGGGTAGAGACTCACAGTGGTATCTTGATCCAGACCCCGTTCTCCTGGCTCTTGGATCTTGGAGGCTTTGGCTGTATGGAGGTTCCCCTATTAGATCCTTGTAGTGGGATCCAAGCGAATGGGAGTGGATAGATGCAAGGCACCGAGAGAAGAGCATCCCCTTCTTTCGTTACACAGTCAGAAATTCCAGGAGATTCCAGCTCAGTTGTAGAGGTTGGAGGCCCTCTAGAGCTCTCATTGGGATACTTCTCAAATTTTTGCAGAGATGCAGAAAAACTTTTGGAGGAGATTTTGGAAATCCCTCAGGAATAGGAAAATCACGTTATTCATCTTGCTTACTATTCATGGAGAGATTCTAGTGAACCTGTGGAGATCCACGTTCGGGGCTGACCTTACGTGTCCTCGATGCCACTCAGCGGATGAGTCAGTGCACCACTGCCTTTGGGAGTGCACTCAGGCGAGGACGATTTGGAAGGGTGTTGCTAGGATACTTTGAATTTTTCATAGAGCATCCTTCTTCATGACCTGGGGATTAGTTGCTTGGTTGTCACTCACCGGTCCACATGCTTTCTTCGAGGGACATGACATGGACACAGCTTTCTTTGTTCGACGACACCTTGTGGAGTCATGCTCCCTCCGGGATGTTCTATTTACTCCATTCAGAGCTCCCCACGCTTCTGTAGACACATCTTGGGAGATTCTTGCTAGTATTACAGCATGGCATATTTGGAGAGCCAGATGTACGGAGGCTTTGGAGGACTCCCAGGTTCACCCTTCTCAGACTATGGCCAGTATTTGGGCAAATACTATACACACTTTAATGGCCATTTGGGCGAACATACAGGGAACCTCCAAGACTGCTACTGCTAGGAGGGTTGCTTTTCTCAGAGTCTAGAAGGGTTCTCCTTTCTTCTCTGACTCTCCTTCAGGGATGAGGTGGCATTTTCAGCCGCCACCTGGGATTTTTGTTTGCTCATTCTGAGCTGTTTTTTTCTCATGCTTGACATGATGTACTCCCGCACTTGAGCTTGCTCTGCGGTTTTTATTCATACTTAACGAAGTACTTTTCTTGGAAAAAAAAGTTAACCCTCTTGGCGTAAGCCAAGTCTCGTTGACTGAAGTCAACACTCTCTATCCGAAGTCAGTGCCTTGGTTCTTTGGCTAATCGTGGTTAACCATCTTGGCCGAAACCAAATCTCCCTAACAAGGGTTAAGCTTACTTAACCGAGATTAAGTATCTTTGACCGAAGTCAAGACTTTGACCAAATGAAAATAACTCTTTGAACATAATTAAAGAACTCATTGATTATGATCAATAAATGGTCAACTGGAGCTTTGACTTTGGAATATTTACAGCTTGGTGGTTCCCTAGGAGAGTATATATATGAGCTGAGGCTCATTCACAAGGATCCCTTGGGATGGACTCCTTGGGATACTGGGACCTTGAGCACGCCTTTGCCTGGTCTAGCCCAACACCTGGACGAGTGGACTCCCGTGATATGGGACACCGGGGCTGAGGCCATGGACACAGTGTGTTGCTTGGGTAACCTCAGGCCCGGGGGTCCTTTACACCCTATCTACAGCTTCCTAATGCGGCCTTCCTCAATGTGATCTTCCTAATCTGTGGTTGTTACACACCCAGGCTTGTGTCTAGCTAACCCTCGCCTTACAAGTACGGCACTGGATGCATTGAAAGAGGAAAAGGCCACACTTGAGAGCAGGGAAGGCCATAGTAAAATGCCCTGGTGGTAGATTTACACACTAGATAGTCTACCAGACTAGATAATGGAGAGAACAATTGAGGTTCCCCCCTCTACAGATTAAGGCATTTCTGCCCATGAGACTCGTGTGAAGCAACTGACACTCCAAAAGGAGCATGCAGCAGAGAAAGAGTGCAAGGCTGAGCTAGGAGCAGACAACTAGCAAGTGTTAGGATCTCTTTGGTGGCCCCTAACAATGGGAATATATTTTACTGATGTCTATTTTCTCAGACTATGTCTCTCATGTAATTGAGATAGAGGATCATGTGATGCTATGCCCTCTGGCCTACTCCCGGCTTACTTGCACATTTGACAGCAGTTCCCACAGCTTCTTGAGGAAGGATCTACTGGAGTCAACAAGACGGCTCTTGGCAACCTCGGTTCAGATCACCGACGCAACTTGCTTACTTAAGCAGATCCAACCCACTCTGGAGTGTGTCCAGCTTAGACCCACAGTTCTAACCAGCATTTCACCTGGCCTGCATGTTTGACCCTATCAAGGGTTCCAACTGTTGCCTGATTGGGGGTCTATGCTCCATGTTCAGCTTTGGCCCATAGTCATTCTCGGACACTAATATGACTCTCTCTGTGTCCTTTTCAGATCACAATTGAGACCACTCATATCGATGGTTCGGAGAGAGGAGCATGCACGACACATGTGGATACGAGTTCAGCTCCCAGATGATCGGCCTATCTTCATTGCAGTCTGCTACTTTCCTCCAGACACGTCATCCTATGCACGAGAGATCACTACAAATGGACACAGTCCATATGAGACAATCCATGATGACATCACCGAGTTTTCCAGACAAGGAGACACTCTCCTGCTGGGGGACTTCAATGCATGGACATGAAATAGACAGGTGGGCCTACTTGACTTCTCAGATGATGACAGAGACCCACACATAGTCCCGGAACTAGATGCAGCTAAGCTTGGGATAGTAAGGCATTCCGCAAATACCCCACAGGTGACAGGGTATGGACAACACCTGCTTGAACTGGAGGCAAGAACTGGGGTCAATCCACGACCTGATCATCTTTAATGGCCTTCACAGATGGCCATCTTCTGGGAGACTCACTTGCTTCGCACATGGTGGTGGATCTAGTACAGTGGACTATCTACTAGGCCCACTAGACTTTGTCTCACGGATACACGACTTCGCCATACCCCCCCCCCACTCGGAGCTGATCACTCATACTTGACCTTCCATATCGCCACCACCACGCCAATCACAGGGAGAGCTCCCCCCACGCCCCCACGCACTCAAATCCACTTTGACTGTGCTCTCGACCCAGTATACATGAGCCATCTAGCCAGGGAGCTCCCAGCTATACTTGGAGATGACATAGACCTCACCAGCGCCTTCGACACCCTTGTCTCAGTGGTACAAGACGCTGCTATCAGATCTTTTCCCACGACCCGATCCAGGCGGGCCAGAGATGGGAAGATGCCTCAGAACCCTTGGTTCGACGACGAGAGCAAAGAGGTGAGAGCCCACTTCACACAGCAGCAAACTTTGAGTCATCTCTAAAGCACAGAGGATCTATCGACGACTGACACGCCGTAAGAGACGGTCTTTCCTTACACATAGGTTGGATGAGATTGTCAGATCATTCCGAGGAGGAGACCCGACCACTAGATGGGGATTTCTATCAGAGGGGAAGCCAGATATCCCCATTTCTGACCTAGATGTGTGGCACACATATGCATGCTCCCTCTATGATGCCCAGATGCAGACACCGCCGGATATGTCCACGCCTAGGCCCACCACCTGTCATCTGTTCACCACACAAAATGTACGGGCTGCACTTCGCCGTCTACACAATCGGAGAGCGCAGGACCACGAGGGCCTCCGGACTGAGCACTTTGCACATGGACGGGAGGTCCTAGCCCCGATCCTAGCATAGATGTTCAACCGGGCTGTTTGTCACAGATTTCCACCTTCTAGTACCACCACTATTGTACCGATACACAAAGCTAGGAAACCTATGGAGACGGGGAAGTATCGGACCCTTATGATTGGCCACACTCTGGCCAAGATTTATGGATCAGTTCTAGAGAGGGAACTCAACAGTCATACAGAGGCTCGGGGGCAACGGGCACTAAGACAGCACTCTACCCTAGATCACATCTTCACTTTGAGGGCTATCATTGAGGAGGCGAGGTCTACACACCAAAAAGTCTACACATGCTTTGTAGACTTTCGGAAGGCTTTTGACACAGTCCCACGATCCCGCATGATCAAGAGGTTACAGGAGCTGCAAATTCCAGAGACTCTGATATGGGGGGTGATGAGCCTATATGAGTCAGTCAGAGGCCGAGTTCATGTCCCAAGAGGCCTATTGGACTAGGTCGAGAGTACGATTGGAGTGACGCAAGGATGCCCCCTCTCACCAACTCTCTTCGGGCTGTACATTGATGAGATCACCTCTTTCATAGACTGCCTAGGGGACGAAGGATCACCACCCGATCTCATGATACAGATATTACTATACGCTGATGACATAGTCCTCACCTCATCCTCAGCGGAGGGGCTGCAGAGACACTTGGAGGTCCTAGAGGTGTTCTGTAGAGAGAGAGACCTGACAGTCAACCTTGAGAAGACCAAGGTTATGGTCTTCAACACCTCACATGCAATAATCCGACAACTGACCCCTTTTCACTATGACACATGCAGCCCAAGCACGACTCACACGGGGACGGGATGCTCTAGCATGATTGGAGAGACAATGTTTCCAAGCACACTTCCAGGATCCACCGACGAAGTGCTGGCTTTTCGATATGCTAGTGCGACCGACTGCCATGTATGCAGCACCTTTCTGGGGATGTGATCTACCGATAGCAATGTGGAAGACATTTGAGCGATTACAGGTGACCATGGGATCTAGGATGATTCGGAGCAAGCCCTCTGTCCCACATGAGATAGTACACGCAGAGTTCGCCATGACACCACATCAGATTGATGCCATCTTTCAGACAGTGAGTTTCATCCATAGAGTTTGGGACTTACCCCATTGGAGACTACCGAGGTTGGCTCTGGAATCATCCAAACGACTAGCTGAGCGTGGGGCAGACACATGGTATGCACGTATATCCACATGGTTTGCCAGACACAAGATTCACATGGACATGCTCCCCTCCTTTCAGTATAGTTTGGATGCACCCCCTCAGTCGATCCCACGAGACAAGATTAACCGTATCATACGGTTAGATCTTCTCCAGCTCCACACGTCTCGAGCTTGGGGGGGGATCGGGAGCTCCCCACCAAGACACAATTCTACCGTGACAATTTCCTGAATGTCTCAGAGGAGGGATTCATCGTCAAACCCCTATATCTCGAGGGCAGAAGAGTCTCACATGCGCTGAGGATCGCCATTGGGCAGCTGCGGGTTTCATCCCATCAGCTGAGGATTGAGACAGGGAGAGCAACACGTATACCTAGAGAGCAGCGGACCTACACACTGGGAGTGGTTGAGGCAGAGGAACACTTTCTTTGCACCTGCCCAGCCTACTACGAGATCCAGGGACGATACCACTGCCTCTATCAGAATGGGAGTGGCTTCGGCCCACTATCACGCTTGATCCATTTCCATGACCAGGTCTGCATTGGGCTCTACCTGCTTGAGATGCGCCGACACAAGGAGACCTTGCTACAACAGATCAGAGAGCAGCAGGAGGCGATCACACCACAGGATGCAGAGGCCGACCACAGGCAGCGGCACGTCACAGATTTTTATGCATTCGAGTCAGCTCCAGGACATAGTGGGGTAGAGGAGGAGCTAGCTGCTATGCGGGCAGTCTAGATTACTGAGAGAGGGCTGCAAAGGCCACCCACGACACGGAGACCGCCCAGAGCACACTCGATTGAGGTTCGGCCTATCACCACTTTCCTCATAGGGGACAGCCTGAGACGAGGGGTCACACTGAACATAGATCAGCGGGTTCAGAGGTTCCAGAGACCACGCCCCCCTCCGATGCCACAATATGAGACAGCCAGACAGACTCAGATTCGAGACATTTTCACCGCTCATGGTTTCGGTTTCTGAGTTTCTAGTCCAATTCCAATTCTCAGCCTGCTCCCAATAGCAGATAGCACATGATATGATATGATATATTTTGTGTACTTGTTTTTGTTTGAGCCATTGAGCTCTTTTTATTTCAGCACAGGACTCAGCAAAGGGTCTTAGCGTGCCCTTTGCCTCAACCCCTTGTGGCTTGTATGAGTTTCTCTTTGGTGTCACTTTGTCCCATAGGCCCGCGAGGGCCTCTGTGGACATTAATATCTCTCTCTCTCTCTCTCTCTCTCTCTCTCTCTCCCCTGTCCATACCTCTCCCTCCCGCCGTACCTCTCCCTCCTCATGACCGTACAGCCCGTCAACGCGCCCCCTCAATCCGTCATCCCGTACAACCCGTCGCCCATTAGTAGCCCGTCAGCCCATCAGCAGCCCTTCGCCCGTCAGCCAGTCGCCTCGGCCAGCAGCAAACTAACCCTAACCCCAAGTTGGGCTAAACCCGCAACCCAACCAGGGGGTTAGGTTCAACTGGGGGGTTTCAACAGACAGCCAATAATGGACTGGCCTACCCTCTCCTCCAAGTCCCCCTCAACTCCTTCAACATCCATTAGGACTCGGTACTCAAGAGAAACGTGATTGTGGAAGTAGACACCAAAGCAAGTAAGTCTGATATTCAAGCAGAGATTAAAGAACACGAAGCTAGATGTGATGATGCACTGAAGATTAGAATAGAGGGACTCCCAGAAGATTGGTACAAAGAGGAGGACACATATAGTGAAATATTGACAAATATCAAAGTAGGCTTGCCCAACATTGAATGGACGGATGATTATGAGCAGGATGATGACGATTCCACGCCAACTTCTATTACGCACTATAAAGGTCATGCAATCCTTACACTGAAATCAAAAGATATGCGGATCAAGCTTCTTCGACAATCTTACAGGCTGAAGAGTACCAAAGTATGGATAGCTGAGGAGCTTACACAAGCTCAACTCAAGAACAAGAAAACTGAATTAGCTAAAGTCAGGGCTGCCAGAAAGGATGGAAAATGGGCAGTTTACCGTGAAGGCGTAGCACTAATCAAAGAGTTTAAATCAAAACCAAAAGACTCAGTCTTAAACTGATGTATGGCTGTTTACTCTTTCAAACTATTATGTAGGTACTCTAAATAATGGGGGTTGCTTTTGCACTCCTTGGGAGCTGCCATGTGCCCTCCCTAAAGCAGATGTACTAGAGGGTTTCTTGCTGTCCCATAGACCTTTTGGTCTCTAATGGACATTAATAGACTTTCTTTCTTTCTTTCTTTCTCTCTCTCTCCCCCATGGAAGTTAATATTGCTTTCTTTCTTTCTCTCTCTCTCTCTCTCTCCCTCCCTCCCTCCCCACCCCCCCTCCTCCTAAAAAATAAAACCAGCTCCCCTAGAGCTGTAGAGGGGGAGGTGGGCAAGACCCAGTATCCAAAGAGATGCAAGAATCTGCAAAATCTGCCCCACAGGGGAGAGAGAAAATAAGCAGCACATGCCCCCAGAGTGTCAAGCCTATGCACACATCAGGGAAAAAATAGAGGCAGCACACAACCTAGAAACCCTCTTGGAACAACAGCGAAAAAACTGGGGGGCCGGGCTAGCTAACAAAATACTCACAACATAGCAAGTTTTGAAAAGATTTCTTTTCAATTTTTAGATGTAAAAGAACCACTGTGAATTAATAGAGGTTTCCAGTCCCATAGACCTGAAATACTCTCTCTGGTTTCTCTAACTTTGTCCTACTCCTCTCTTACACAGAAGATATTTTTTTTCAAAGCAATTCTCCACAGGTAAAGTCCTGAAAATGTCCATGCCCCTTGCTTATTGAGAGCCACTCCCCCAAACAAAGTCCACCTACAGATTAACTTCCAGAAGAGAAGTGGCCTGCCGTCATGCCGCAATAGGCACAAATTCAATATTTTGGAGACATTAAAAACCAATTAACACAGCACGAAACGTTTATGCACTAAGAACATGGCAAGATTCTGTCAGAACACTCATGGCGTTATAGAGAGTAGAAAGCTCTACTGTCAGAAACACTTTGTTTGAATTCAATATGTATACGTGGTAAATCACCCCAAAAAATGAGAGCTCTCCAAAACAGAGAGAACGGTCACATTTTGAAATTATTACCAGGCAGAATAACAACAATCTAGCATGCCGATATTACATCATGAATAAAAACTTGTCAGTTGGGTTGCAAAAGTACAAGGCCCCTCTCAATCTTTGCACATCAATGTCGTGCTTGACGCAATTGATTGTTTTGAGTTTCAAGTTCTTTCACTTGAGCCCAGGTCTCCTCCAGCTGCTTCTGCAACTCTTCCTTGTGCAGCTTCCCCTGCTTCCGCTCCTCCTGTAACTGCTTTCTAAGACTGTCCCTTTCCACCGTCACCATTTCCAATTTTTGTTGCAGGACCTGTACTTCTTGCTCCATCTCAGCAAGCCGAGCTTCTAATTCTCTGTCACTTAAATGGATGCAATGATCAGTTGTGCTTTTTGTGCTTTCTTCCTGAACCTCTAGTTCTAACATCTTCACTTCTTTGGCAGGCTCACTATGCCTCTCACTTGTGGCACCATGATCTACACCAATTCGAGTTTTTTCTGTCGCCACTGCTTTCTTTGCAAACAGTCGACCCAAATCCTCCAAAGATTTCCGACCAGGCAAAATATCTTTGTGTTGAAGGCCACTGTTCTTTGAGGCTTTAGCAGGACTATGTTCAAGTGATAAATGTGCTGCCCGAGATATTGTTGCATCCGTTGCAAATCTTGCACTTGTTTTTGAAGGAGATGTGTTACTAGTTCCCTTAGGGGAAGTCAAACCTGTGGTGCTTGCTCTTGTATCCCTCTGCCTCTCATTTGCCTTTTCATGAGTTCCCAAATGTTTTTTCAAGTTGATGGAGTGTGTCTCTGGGTTCAAGCTTTTACTTGCAGAAAGTTCGCAGGTATCACCTTGGGGAGGCTCTGTGGGTGAGCACACAGGCCTCGTTTGAGAAACTTCTGTCACTGGGTCTGGCCTGCTCTGTAAAATGGAAATGCAAGGCTCTTTGTGCTGTTCAACTGAAACAGACTTTAGGATATCCAAGGTAATTGGGGATTCTGTCAATAATCCTACCCCAGTTTGTAAAGGGCATTCTTGGGGCCCTGAAACAAGCATTATACGTGAAACAGGACTGCAAGAACCTTCACATACCTCTGCTGCTAGCCCAGGGCTAGACTCCACAGGAGGAACATGAGAGACTTCCTGAATTGCCGAAGAGATATCCCAGGATCCTTCACAGACATCTGAATCCACAGGAGGTACAAGATGACCTTCATGTATTGCCAAAGGTTTTTCCCAGGCTTCTGCTGCCTGCCCAGAGCTAGCCTCCACAGGAGGAGCATGAGGATATTCATCAATTGCCAAAGAAACATCACAAACTTCTGCTGTTGGGACAGGGCTAGCCTCAACAAGAGGGACCTTAGAACCTTCATCGATTGCAGAAGACACTTCAAAGATGTCTGCTGCTAGCCCAGGCCTAATCTCCACAGAAGGAACCTGAGAACCTTCAAAAATTGCCGAAGAAAGTTCAAAGATGTCTGCTGCTAGCTCAGGGCTAGTCTCCACAGGAGCAACCTGAGCATCTTCAGAGGTTGCCACAGACACCCACCTAGTATCTGCTGATGATACAATGTTTTCATGTGGACTAGGGGTTTCCTGTTGATTATTACTTATAAATCCCTTGTCAGATGACGGAGAAACTAATAGATGTTCTGCAGCTAAGTTGGCGCCCTGCAGACAGTAATCTTCAGATCCTTCCACTATCAGCAAACCAGTAGAGGGGAATTGCCCAGCAGAAGCCACAGTAATGATTTCTTTTGGTACGTAACTCGAAGAGCCTTCAGTTGTCCTAAAAGAAATCGGGCCAACTTCTTCTACTGATAGAGATCCAGCCTCTGGCCTCGGGGATACTTCAAGAGAAATCCGGCCAACTTCTTCTACTGATTCAAATCCTGCCTGCCCCCTAGGAGGTCCGTCAAGAGAAATCAGGTCAATGTCTTCCACTGATTCAGATCCAGCCTGGGGCCTGGTAGACGCTTGAAGGCCCACCAAAGTCACAGAACGAAATTCTGCTTCAACCTCGGAGCTTAAAACCCCTTCCTGCAAATTTGGGGAGCTTTCTTTATTTGTTGAGATTTTGTGTGCAAGATCTGCTTGAAAATTTTCCTGAATTATCACAGGAGATCGGGGCCCCTCTAACACGACACCCAACTCTCCATCGAAAAGAGCATTCTGGTTTACCTCGGGAGAATCAGACTGCAAAGGCCTTCCTGCTAATGGGGGGTGAGTACAAAGCAGTGCTGGTGGGAGTTGTTGCTTTTGTGACAGGGAAGAATTGGTAGCAGACACAACATCAATAGGTGGTACTGCAGATTCAGGTTGTGTTCCTGACTGCACCAGCGACCTACTCACCAATGAAGGTTCAAGAGGCACTTGTGCCACAGGCTCACGTATGGCATGCAAATTCCGAGCTTGATGCCTTTCTGGTAAATGAGACCGTAAACCCCTCGGCACAGCAAAGGGAATGACAGGAAGATGAGCTTCAGAATGCTCTCTTAACTGAGCCCGAATCTCTTTCTGTCTTTGAGACGAAGAATCTGTAGCAGCAGCCAACATGGGGGCAGCTTGCATGTCTGGCTGTTGCCTGCCCTGAATAACCCTGCGCTCCAGTTCCTGCTGAGGTGCAGCCTGCAGGGATGACCTTGTTTCCAAGCGAGTAGAGGGTCCATGTACACCTACCTCTTTTCTAGCCGGCTCCTGATGATGTGAGCCTTGAACTGGTGCTTGAGACCTTAAAGCCCTTCCAACGTGTGATGGCATGTGTATCTCTGTTTGAGGTCCTGCTTGTCTAATAGGACGAAGAAGTTCAGGTGCCTGAGATCGCAAAGATTTTGAAACAGCTACAGAATTGAGGGCACTGGGCATTCCTGACTCTGTATCGGGCAGTTGCTCTGGGCTCTGTTCTGCCCTTGAAGAAGAGGGTCCCCGGTAAGCCAATTTTCCATCTTTATCTTTATTCACTGTATGGTTCACATAACCCACTCTGTGACAATTTTTTGACCAATAACCCTTCTGCATTTCAAGTAAGCGGGCCTCAAGCCTTGCAAGGACTATGGTTCGTTCAAAGCCTTGCTTATCATGAGCAGGCTCTACAAAATTAGCTTCCAGAACGCCAATAATGCCTCTACCACGACTGGCTGCTGAGTTCCATATCCTCCAGAAAGGCTTGATAAGCCTGTTCTTATGATAAACATTGAAGCCCTGGACATCAATATGTTCCTTGGCATCTTTTACAAAGCCAATAGTGACAACAGCCTTCATATGCCCCCCCTCCCTTTGCACCACATCAGGTCCACCCTGAGGCCTATACGTTGACACCTGAGTGTACATCAAATCATCTATCAAGTTGTGGTGTTCAATTTCGTTTCCCCGCAAAAACATTCTAAAACCTTGAGGAAGTCTCAGGTACAGAATGGATGCATAACTTCGCAAAGAATGTCTGTATGTCAAGTAATGCCTGGAATTTGGAAAGCGCTCAGCCATAGAGATGTTTCTTTCATCTCTATTGGCGCCTCTGACCTGGATGTCATAAGGATTTGCTTCAAAATCCAACTCAAGCTGCCCTTGATCATCTTCCCAGAGGTTAAAAACTATGATCTTTGTCCCTTGACTTTTCATCCCTTTAAACTGATCCAAAAGCTCTGACTCCGTTGAATATGGGGACCATCGTTTCATGGTCTCCATGTTCCTGTTCCAGTCGTCCACATTGCTTCGTATAAGCTTCCGCAATCCAAAAGGTTGGATGTCATAGTCAACCATGGGAACAACAATATCCTCCTGTCCCGTCTCTCGAAGAAAAGTGTAGGACAACATACCTATGCTTTCAGTTGGGCCACAACCTTGACAAGCTGGACACCGGGAAAATACGATCACATCCGCCCCAAGCCGCATGGTACTAGTCTTGAAGCCATTCCCATATTGACCAATCGTGTTTGCAATCTTGCTCTTTGCAGAATAACCAAGGGACATGCATTGCCGCATGCTGTCTGGATTCATACCACCCCCATCATCTTCGATCAGTAACATGGGATCACCAGCTTTTGGGTTTCTTATCATGTCCACACGCACAAAAGTTGCCCCATTGACAACTTCATCTAAAGCATTGTCCAGAAGCTCAGCAATCGCTCCAAGAGCCCATTTGTGGCTGGTTGCATTCGAATGAAGAAATTTGGGGTGTACACGGACATGATCCATTCCACCCCCCACGGATTTCCGTCGAACTTGGTCACTTTCATAGTCGCCTGCTTTCCAAAACTGCCTCAAAACTCTGTCTGTACTCCTGCTAGGGACAAAATTTGCTAAGGGAGATGACCCCAACGCTGTAAGTGGAGCAGTCTGAAGAGAGAAACTTCCATGGGGCTCCAAAGGTTCCAGAAAATCAACTGGAAGATCCGGACTCCTTGATTCAAGCGGTTGATCGACAATTCGCACCTGAAGGAAATCGTTTCTTCTGTTGACTGCCCCATTGAGATCCATCTGCTGCGTTCTAGGCCTTTTCGGCGAGGAAGCAACCAAACTGTTTCCATTCGCGCTGTGCAAGAAAACAAAAGGATTCGATCTTTTGGATTGTGATGCCCTTACAACTGGGGACATCACATCTTCTCCGCCATCTCCATTATTGAAGCTCTTCTCGCCACTACTGCTGCTACTAATCTCTACGACAGGCACGTCACCGGCCGCCCCATCGTAAGCCGAAGCTTCTAATTTCACTGAGTGCAACCCGAAAGGTTGCTGCGCAGGCCTAAAACCCTCTTGCTTTGTGGTGCCAGTCCAAGCCATTACATTTAGGTGCGAGTTTGCACAAAATTCTTGTTAGCACAAGAACCGAGCTGCACCCAATTTTGTATGAATCTGCACAAAGCCCTTGCTAGGACCAGAGCAAGTAATGCTCTTCGCTCCACCCGAACCTAAAAGGCAGCGCAGCGCACGACCAAGCCCGCCTGATCTCCGCCTTGCTCCACGGGGCCGGAAAGCCCGAAAATCGGCGCTGCAGAAGCTGGGAGCAGAAAGGATCAGGAAGCCGTTCTCTCCCTGTACGAATTCCGAAGCAGAATTGGACAAAAGGTGCGCGGCTAAAGAGAATTGTTCCGCAGGAAAGCTTGAGAGCGGTGTGGCGAGTGCTGGCCCTAAAAAGAGAGATTCAGCTGAAAGATGCTGTGGCGGAGAGGGCAATCTGCAGAGGATGTGGATGAGGGGACGAGAAAGCGAAGGGGAAAAATCAGAGAAAGCAATTGATTGACTGTCGGAGGAATGCGAAAGAAGGATTTTGGAAGCTTGCTGGGGAAGACGAAACAGAAACAGAAAAGAGAGAAAGAGAAAGAGAAAGAGAAAGAGAAAAGCCCATAAAAGCACAAGATTTGGAGATATTATCAATTATCAAACTATCCACTTCATACTTACTCCACACGTGCTTGCTTCACGAGTCACCCCCTCCACACATGCACCCTAGGTCTCTTTTGACTTCAGCGCTCTCTCCTGAGTCCTCTATCACATCCCGGGCCACACTCCCTCCATTCAGCGCACCCTCCATCATCCGACACCCATCATTCAATCTCGAGTTTTCGATGAAGGACCGCATAACACCCGAAATCCACCACCACACCATCTGGTGAGCTGCGCACGCCCCCGCCTCTGTCCCCACCTTGCCCCCACACAAGCCTCTCGACGACGGTCGCGAAAGATTACGTGTCGGCCTTCCCAGTCGAAATCCAGTCACCCGACCTACTCGCCAATCCTCCCGGGAAAAGCCTCCTTGTGGCCCCTTCATGGTCCTCTTGTGAGGCACGCTACCTTGGACCTGCATGCCGTGCACACCCCAACACACACACCCGCTATGGCCACCAAGCCAGGAGAAAAAAACAAATGTCAGCATGCACAACACGTTTTTGAATTATGTCGTCTCCACCCTTTGGCATGCAACATGCATCATGATGCAGGAGCAATGGTAGCTCAATTGGTGGGGCATTTGCCCACCTCAGCAACCGCTCTCATTTGAATCCCAAGAGATGACTCTTGCCTACCTAGGAATGTAGGCCACATGTAGATGTGTCCTTCATCGTTGGCCACCAAGAGTGTGTGACTAGGTGGTTGAGTGTGACAAAAAAAAACAAGCATCAGACCCTCTATGCTCTTAACTTAAGCATTTCAATGCCCAATTCATCTCATCACTAAGATCATAGCCTTAAAATTGAGTTTTTCACATGGTTTAAATGTTTGTGGTTGATTCACTATATGAAGTGTGTTCTACAAGCGTATTAGGGCATGTAAATGATGCAATTTTCTATCATGGTGTAAATGTTTGGAGCTGCCTCGTGGGTGTGAAGTGTGTCTCGGTTTCTACAATTTAATTAGGCGAGATTCGCTAACTATGCATATGTCCCTCGCGCCCCTCAATACGAAGCAGAGGATGATTACATTAAGAGAACTCTGATCAACATAGACAAATGGAACAAAAAATCAAAGCATTCAAGCCCATAGGTAAAACTAGTGTGTCACATATAGCACTATTCAATCAAGCCAACCAAAAAAGCAAGTTTGGTCCCACACATCAGTGCATGTTAAATTAGTAGAAATATGTCATGGTCTTTTGTTCGCACTGCATCCTTAGAGGGAGTGCTATAGTGGAGGATTGAAACTCTTTCATCAATTTCCATATGTACTTTTTTTCAAATGAGTTAAATTGAAATTGCCATTTCTGGAGTTCCTCCTACAAAAATTGCCTATTAATAGCCCAATGCCCTTTAAAGAACCATTTGCTCTCTCTTTTGCATCCAAAAGCGCCTGCTTTACCACTATACTTGTGCACTCTTGTTCCTATTGTTGAGGAATCAATCTATCCCTTCAAAGCATGGATAAGACCTTCTATTGCCTCACCTCACTAAGGGATCAACAACAATATTTCTATTGCAATAAGGGGGCCCCAAGAAAACCCAACCAATTGCCCTCCATTAAACCTAGCGTGGGCTCACTAAGTGATACAACCACACAGACAAACACTACAAGCAAATCCTAATGTGTCATTGCGGTTCCCTAAACTATGATAGTGGCAAGTGGGGAATGAAACTTTGCACAAAGCCTTGGAAAGGGAGTGGAAAGGCAATCAATCCAAGGGCACCCTTCGATAAGCTATGATGGTGGCAAGTTGGGAATGAGCATTCACACAAAGCCTTTGGAAGGCATCTAATCCAACAGTCCATATTGGATCTAGGACAACTTTTACCCTTCATGTGCTCTTCCATATTCCATGTTTCTACACTCCATAAATTGCCCCCTAGATATGTGATCATGCGTTTAACTCCACCTCTCATGTCCCATTATATGTGCCTGTGTGGCATGTTTCACATGAATCTATTGTTGTCCTCTTATATTGGCATTTGTGGTTCATGTCTATATGTGTTTTAAACTCCTTTACCTTTTGCTATGCCATTCGAGCTTCTCAGCTATGAAAAGTAGACTTCTGGATAGATTAGTAAGATTCATTATATCGTAAGAATATAAGAAATGAAAGACATTCCCTATTCTCACATTCTTAATGCTCTTTATATGTCAGGAATTGAGCTTTCTACACTCACTAAATCATGCATGTCTGCACACGTGCACCCCCACACATGTACACGCATGTGCACTTGCATGTGCATCGCACATGCATTTGTGTGTGTGTGTACGTGTGCGTGCACGCACCCCTGTGTGGGGGGGGAGGTGTCCTCTCATGACTCTTTAGACACCTAAGCATTCTTTAGGCAAAATTATGATGTTGACTTTGACAAACACAATATTTTTAAAAAGATGTTGAATCCTTAGGCGGTCCAGGTTCAAGGTTCACTTACCTGCCACCATCAAAACAAACTAGGTGTTAGAACATCATAGTTATGTTTGGGTAGACAGGTAATGCCTATTTTCCCTGACTTGTTATCGCTTTACCTAGGAATATAGACAACCATATGGATTCTACTATAATTTTTTTTTTAAATAAGGAGGGAATGAGTGCATGGGTTGAGAAGGGAGTAGAGGAGATATTGGAGGATTAGTGTGCTTGGTGTGTGGGGTGGTTAAAAAGAGAGTGTAAATGGGAGATTTCACAGGGGTTACATAAAAGAATAATTCATATTTGGGGAATATACATGTGTGTGTGTGTGTGTGTGTGTGTGTGTGTGAAGAAATAAGTGTTTGTGTGTGTGAGATACAATTACTAATCAAAATTTCTATGTGTGTGTGTTTGTGTGCATGCGCGTGCGTGTGCGCATGCCTTTGTGTGGGGGGGGGTTGTCCTCTCATGCCTCTTTAGACACCTAAGCATTCTTCAGGCACTCTTTACATACATCCCTATATGATGCTTATCATATGGGTGACATTATTTGCGTATTTTGGAAGTGTTTTCCCATGGCTTCTAGCTACCACACTTGATGGTGGCAATTGCAAATTGCATCAATCAATTGAATCAGTGGTTTGACTTAAAAAAGTGTCTACATGTCTACCACATTTGGTGGTGGCAATTGCAAATTGCATCAATTAATTGAATTAGTGGTTTCACTAAAAAAAGTGTATGCTTGTGTTTGTGCGTGCATGCATGCCTTTGTGTGTGTGTGTGTGTGTGTGTGTGTGTGTGTGTGTGAGAGAGAGAGAGAGAGATAGAGACTCTATAACAAGTAGGAAGTCATGCCTCCTTCCACATCAATGTCTTGTCTTCCCTTGATGATCACTTACTTTGACCAAATGTCCTCTCTTTGTCTTGAGATTTTCTTCACTTGTTGGCACACTTTTTAAAAGTTGTTAACTTTCTACAAACCTTGAGTGAGGGAGACCATTGTGTAATTTTGAAATGGAGATATATAGGTCCTTAGGGGCTTCAAGGATTTGAAGTATCCCGTAAACATAAAGCCCACAATACAAGCGAGTGAACATTAAATATTTGAAATTTTGTACTACTATGACTTTTGCATGAGATTGCCACACCAACATTTCCCCTTTTGATTTGAGAGTTAAATATGATCTTAGAAATCCATATAAAATCCTTTACTCTCAAACATCCTACCCCTTTATTTATAATATTTACTCACCATCAACTCACCATACATTGTGACTCCTTAGCTTATAATGTTTACCACGCGCATATATCATAAAGTGAAATACATCATTGCAACAACTGTGACCTCATATGTGAAGGAACTCTGAAACATGACTAAGGAATCTGACTAATTGATAGGTACAACTTAGCCTATCAATAACTCCATGAGATGTGATATCAAAGGTTATCATGGGGTTTAGTAACTTCATAACATTTATCCTCCATTTATCACTCATATATGGTTTATTTCAAATCATTTCAAGTGCATAAAAGGACAAAATGAGATGCATAACATTGAACCTAACAGCAATTTTGAGGTTCCAATATCTCCTAGAAGGTTCATATCGGGCATTTACATTTTGTGCCCATATTAAGCAAAAATATGATAATTGCTTTCAATATAAGTAAAGATTTGAGCTTAAGTAATGTCTCTCTCTTATAGCAACAATGCGCATATTTATATGCTTTATTTATACATAAACCTTGTGGTGCATAGTTCCATTTCATGTTTTTCCGTGATTATTTAAGTGAATATTTGTGTGTGTGTGTTTTGGACACTATTTTTGGTAGCTTTGGTCAAAGCTTGATCAATTTTGATCAAAATTCAGTCCTACCTTCACCAATAGCTTCAACAACTCAAAAAAGACATTCTCAAGTGAAATTTAAGGAATTTTGTACCTTTTTGGAAAATATTATTCAAAACATCGCTTTTGCCATATTTGCCCATACTCTTAATTTTTTGTTCAACTTCACAAATTTATTATCGAGAACGAAATTGGTTATCTACATCTACAAAGGATTGTAATTGCAATAATATCAGGCACAATCTTGGGTAAACTAATAGCAAAACCCTTGATGTGGGTATGAGAATTCATATTATGATTTTTTCCAATATAACATATGATCTACTTTATGAAATCATGTACACATAATATAAATGGGATATTTAAGGTGATACAATATATCAATTTTGCCTAAATAAGAACTTTGTTCATCTCAAATGATGTAAAAATACCTCATAAGCTACTTTATGAAAGCATGTACACATAATATAAATGGGATATTTAAGGTGATAAGCTACTAAATATATTAGACAGTCAAAATAAAAGGGGAATAATTCACATGATTTTCATTAAAAAAAGAGGATGACTCCATGAGCTAGTGAGATCATATATGTGTTCGTGTTAATGGAACAAAAGTTAAATAATGTTATGTGCATGGAGCAAAAAATAAATTATGTTCTAGCATAGTATGTATTTTTTAGTATAGGTATGTGCATCTATGTAAGATATGAACAAACAAATTCGCTTAAAAGTAATCGCAACTCATAATAGATACAACAATTATCTCTAAACAAAAGGAACAAGCATCAAAATGAATGCTTATCCAAGCGTACACGCCTTCATCATGTTTGTATACATGTGTACATACATAGCTACATGTGCATATGCATAAAAAAGCATTTGTGTATCATCAAGTACACTTGCACACATAAAATTATGGAACTCGCTTTGTGAGAACCAAACTAAAATTTTCAACCTTCCTAGATATACTAATTGGTTCCTCTTTTAGGTCTATTGTAAAGGAAGGATTTCTTTTAACAACAAGAGCGATAATTTTGTCCCAAATACAATTTGAAAAGGTTTCTCCTATTGAAAAGCAAGTACAAGTTAGATCCTTTTGGTGCCACAAAATATTTAGCACTTATCATAATAAATAGACTTGGATGAAATTTTCTATTTTTCAAGCTTGTAATGGTTTCCTTTTCCTACAACAAGGAGCACTTTCTTGTGGAAAAGTTTTTTAGGATCAAAATCACAATTAAATTTTCCCATAGATAGTGAAATAGAGCTACTTTTTTCTCACACGAGATCATTCTCCACATTTTTGTTCTAAAATCCTTGCTTTTCGTGGTCTCGTACGAAGGGAGAGGGAAAACCTTCTTTTTATTCAAGAATGGTATGCTTATTATCTCTTGGGCCTACATTAATGGATGTGGGGGGGTAGGATCCAAGAAAGCCACGTGAGTGAGTCACCCAAAAGAGCAAATATTCTTGAGGTGCTCTCAAACACATAAGGACATACTTTAATGAGCAATGCTTATTATATATGCATAGTGATTTTGGGTGAGACAATATTTATAAGCCTAAAATTGAGCATATGACTTTGTCAATATTTAATCTTGTATTCATTTGATACCACATAAATAACTCTATATTTCACTTTGCTTAAAGTTACACCATCAATCATACTATATATTCAAGGGTGCTTTTAATTCTTTGTATGTATCTAGCCCAATCAAACTCCTCACTAAATTTATCATGTAATTGGCATACAAAAAGGTGCTTTTTGCAAACATAAAGGCAAAGACAAATGTCCTACAAACATAAAGGGCAAGTAGTTATATTTACAACGTAAATATTTTATTTCGTCTTTATTGTTTGATGTAAATTGGAAATGATGCCATGGCCACACTTACAAATCATCAGCTCATTACTTTGTTATTAAGCACATTAGCATCACTTTGTGTAGATGTTTTGTGAAAACTATAATAATTTGTGTGGCATTTAATTATGATGCTTTCAACCTCAAGCTATTTCCCTATTTTCAAAAGAATGAAGCAACTATAAGGCATCAATGCACAACATTGACAAGGATACGTTCTACATAAGACAAGAAGATAACACCTTACATTGTTTTAAGTATTTTCTAAGAGAAAATTTTGAAAACTTTCCTCATTCTTGATGATTGCAACCTAATTAGGGCCTAATTCCTTGTGTGATAGCCTACTATATTTAACATATCATGAACTTTGTAGTGTAGCAATGGATCATTCCTTTAAGTTTTTGTGATACTTGGTCCTCTCTCATACTCACATAGAAATTATCCATAAATCCTTCAAATATATATGAACTTTGTTGTGTAATAATGGGTCATCCCTTTAATTATGTCCTTGGGTTGCTTGGTACGATCTCATATTCATGCATAAAATTATCCATAAATCTTTTATAGACATGTCATTACTCATTTTGAGGACTAGCTTTGAATTTAGACTAACTTAGATGTAGTCATTTTATGGACTAGTCATTTTTAGTACTCTTTTTTGTGAATATAGTGCATCTTTATCTTGTCACACTTTTCTAGGTATGTCAAACATTGGTCATACCTTGACTATATTGATACAAGATAACACATGGGTTATGTAAAGGGAGTGTAAAGGCTATATGAGGGACATTAATCAATTTTTTATCCAAGAAGTTATAATGATCAAATACACCAACCCAAAAAGAAAAAAACACCACATCCTGCAATATATTCTACTTCTCATGTATGGGGATTCTATAAACTAGTTCAAGGAATTTTACATCGACTTTTATGTTTTGTTACCGAGGCTCCATTTGTTAGCTACTCCCTATGGTATTTTATCAAATGCACTCGGCATAAACGTAGCACACATCCACAATATATTCTATATTCTCATGTATGGGGATTTTGTAAACCAATTCAAAGACTTTTATATCAAGTTTATGTTTTATTATCAAGGTTCCATTCATAAATTACTCTGGGCTCCCTATGGTATTTTATTAAAGAAATAACATTCACAAAATGTGCCTTACTCCTTGTAAGCTCTTTTGTGATTTTGATACTGCCTCGATGTAATTGGTCTCATTCATGTTTAAAAAACATGTAGTGTGTCCAATTTTAAATATTGACAAAGGTCGTGGATAAAGGAAGTGTGGATGAAATGTATGCTTATTATGTGAAGCTTCCTAAGGGATTTAAACTTATTGTTGAGCCTTGTAGATCTTTACCTTTGTCTCACTCCTTTTTCGTTTTCTTAGAGATTTTTACAACCTTTTTGACAATTAACATATGTGCTATATAGTTTTTGAAATGTACCTATTTTTCTTACAAAATGATCACACGTAAATCATTGCTTTCATGTTTGAAAAGGGACAAATTCATGGCTCCAGACTTCTTGTAGTTGATTAGTTATTAATTGCATGTAAGTTTTCCCTTAATGTTGAATGCATCCTATATTTAAGCCTTGTACCAAATTGAAATGATCTATAATATATACCTTCTTCTTCAGATATTTAATGTGATTAGGTGGACAATATCTCTCAAGAAGAACTTTAAAGAAGTAAAATTTTGTAAGGATAATATTTATTTTTCCCTCATTCAAAGCTACAAGAATTGTGTGTGTGTGTGTGTGCATGCGTGCATGCGTGCGTGTGTGTGTGTGTGTGAGAGAGAGAGAGAGAGACAGAGAGAGAGAGGGAGGGAGGGAGGGAGGGGGGGGGGAGAGAGAGAGAGAGAGAGAGAGAGTTTAGTAGAAGTCTTCAAAAGACTGAAGGGTCTATGAGACCAAAGCAAGTTTAATACAATTAGCTAAAAGGGTGGACCTTCCAATCAAGCATCATCACCCACAATGAATGCAACATAATCAAATCATATTAGATCTAATACATGAAAGAAATCTCAACCCATAGTGAGGGTGAAAGCTCAAGGAGGAATGAGGCCATGATGATAGGAAACCTATGATAGAGCTCTGACAATGGTCTATGCATGTGACCTATTGTGTTCTCCTAGTCGTGCCCCTTGTCTGACAAGAGCCACTGTAACCCCCATTGGTTGTGCCCTTGATCTAGTGAACACACACAGACACACACACGCATGCACACATGCATGCACGCGTGCACACACACACACACAAGTTCTTTGCTATATTTTAAAAAGAAACTGACATAATGGATCTAGCCTCATTTCAAGTTCTATGTATTTGGTCATATCTTTAGAGCATATCCTTTTTACAATGGCTTTATATCCTCCATCTCAAAATCCTTCCTTATCCACCATCTCAAGATGCGTCCTTATCCTACACCTCAAAGTGCCTCATGTTCACCATTACCTTTTCATTTCATCATTTCTAAATGAGATGATGACATTTCAAGGACATTGGTATCACATATAATGTGGATCCCATACATAGCCTCCTATATTTCAAACAAGCAAGGGTGAAAATCACATTTCATCCAATTCATTATTGTGTGAGCACTAGAGTATTTGAGATAAATATCACATATTGTAATGCCCTCCTAAGTGCTAGTTTTTAAAAACGTGGGAGCGATGTGAATTTTAAAAATATAAAATAAAAAGCACAATTATAAAAATCATGTCTACATTATGAGAATGATTCAATGAGCTCAATATCAAAGAGCTTGCATATAATTCCAACCCCTGCACTTCTTAAGCTAACATATTGCCTCCACTACAGGTTTCACATTTGTCTATTGTTGATATGAACTTTGCAGCATAAAATTGGGCACCCAAGAGAAAAAAGTTAAAGCATTCTTTATGGAGTATAATGAGAGATATAGTTTAAATACCACCTCATTGAATATATATTTTTAAAATGGTTTTTTGAAAGCATGTTTTTAAAGTAATCAAGATTGTGGAAATGCCAACCATGATATGTAACACTATTTGCCCTATGCACACATGAAAACATTTTTGTTCTTGTATAATGTAAGCTTTTAAAATATGAGTGTGAAAAATGATTTATGTACAAGGTATTGCCTTATGTATGGCTTCAAGATCATTCTTAAATCCCAAATTTCCATCCTCATCGGTGCCTTTGAGCAGCAAATCATCTATGTAAAAAATGACTATCAATCCCTGTATTCTCACTTAATATAGAGGGTACTTTTAGTTGGACTATTCTCGAGTGACTATTGAACTAATGGTGTATCTTTTCATACCAAGCACATGGAATTTGTTTAAGCACATAAAGATCCTTATCTAGCTACACACTTTACCTTCCTATCTAGGCATCACAATCCAATGGGATGACTTACATAGGCTTCCTCCTACAATTCCCCATTTAGAAAAGATACCATCAAATTTCTTTTTCACCTTGTCATGTACCTGTCAATGGTATCAACATTTTTCCTTTTCACCTTGTAGACTTGCTATCCCAATAGCATTTTGGCTATGGAAAATCATCCATGTGTTTTTATGGATTGCATGCAATTTAGCTTGCAAAGCTCTCATGCAATGATCATTTTTGAGAAAATTGTGCTCAATGAAGTTGTGTTAGCATATATTGAGCTCCTTCTAAACTTCTTAAACCAGCCTTTGTCCTTTTGGGAAGAGGAGCCACCAATTTTCTATCTTGCAAAGTTGATTTGAGCCACCTAAGTACTATTCTATCTTCTTGTATCAAGCACTCGACCTCAAAGTCGTGCACGATTTCATAGAACGAATGATGATTATGGCAAGAGGGAAACAAATCCCACTTTGTCACTTATTCCATATGAAAACCCAAGGCTGAAAACCATCCAATTACGGTTTGGATATCTACCCGATATCTAGAACCATAACAATGAAAGTTCAGGTTGGTGAGCTGAGTGAGAGGAGACTATGTGGCTAGCACGTTTCCTTCCGTGATGCTATGTTCCACGGTCAGAACGACTATTCAAACTCGCCGAAGCTCTTTCTGAGGCAAGGCGAGAGACTTGTTCGCGAACCTGTTCAATTGCCCATTGTTTTCAGATTTTTAATAGTAGAATTTTTACTATCCTCTAATATTTTTGGATCTTCATCCATTACATTTTTTTGCTTATCTGAACTTTTCACAAAGCTTCTTTTTTTCAACAATTTGCTTATTTGAAACTTCTAGAGGGCTCTCTTCTATGAGAATTTCTTCCACATTCTCATGTGTTATGGGTTGTTCATGACCATAAGGACGATGATCTCATAGTGAATGAGGTTTCTTAAGGAAAAGGAATTATATAAGTGATGATTGATTTGGTGATGGGTGGAGAAGAGAATAAGTTTTGAATTCTCAATAGCAAGGAATGCAAAAATGGTTGGAGAGATAAGTGAATGAGATTAGGATTTTGCAAGGGTATTTGATGTAGATGTAAGCTTCTTATTCAACTTAATTTGTATTTTCTTATGCATCATGGCCACCATCACTATATTGTGCATCCTCATTGCTTTAATGATTTTTCATTTAGTATAAAATGTAGCACATTGTGGTCATATGGGTGACACTTTTGTGTGGAATGCATCAATTCAAAGAGGGCCACACTTGATTGTGGACTCATGGCTTAATTTATACAATATATTCAAGCAAAAACATAAAATGTCAACCTTCTTTCCTCACAATTAGATTATTGTGGGACTGTAATGTAACCATCTATTAACCCCCTTGCCCTTGCCCCCACCCCCTTGAAAAAAAAAGAGAGAAAGAAGACCAATGGTGGGACTGATGACCCTTCAAGAAAAGGAAATCAAAAATGAAGGGAAAATGAGCTATGGGGTTAATTAGATGTATTTGTATAAAGATTTTATTTTACAACATCATAATCTATTTTTTATGGTCTAAGGTACACCTAAGGCACTAAGGGAACCATAGACATGGGAGCACCAAGTGTGCATGTAAAAGACTAGCCCATGTAAACTAGGAGTCATCGAGAAGCTAATGAGGCTAGCCCCCCTACATAAATCGACTTAAGAGGGAGATCATCTCTCTTGAGGGCAGGTGCAAGAGAAGAACATCCTTGGGAGATTTACCATGAAGGGACCTTGACCACCTCATAGGGGAACAAGAGACAAAGATAAAGAAGTCCAAGTGACTATGAATCGTGGATCTGGCTGCAGCCAGAAGCTTGTGACTCCTAGAAAGTAGAGAAGAGTTGCTAAGCAAGATCCTTGGGGGTTAAGGGAGGAATCTATCACCTACTACAAGGGGGAGAGAATTCCTTAGAGATGATCATTTCCTCAAAGGTAGCTCACGGGGTGATTGGGAGGTTGAAGATTCAATAAGGATCTCCATAAAGCATCGAAAGTGATACTAGGCTTACTCTTTTCAATCCTTTCAATCCAAGATTTTACTACTATATAAGGACTCTAGGACTTTTTTGCAACAATTTTTTAAGTAGGCATTATGTTATGGTTTTTGTGTGTGCATAGTACATGCATGCTCTTAGATTGAGGGGATCTTTGAGAAGGCTCTACTTTAGTGCCAATTCAAATTCATTCTAATGTATAACTAATTAGTTTTAGTTTTAAGTTATCCCTATGCGACCCCTAGTAGTAATTCATGATTGTTATCTTTGGAGGCGAGTGCAGAGTCAAAGTAGGACCATACAAGCATGAAAGCTTAGGTGTGCATGTGTATTCTTGCGATGTTGATCTAATGAGAGTGGGTGAGTGAAGAAAGGCTCATACAATATTTATTTACTTTGGTGTGCTTCTCATGTACATAAACAATGACAAGGGATTAAAACAAAGGGTCATTTAATTAGATTCTCAGGGGAGGACTAAAAGTACATCGACTATCATTAATGTCTTTAAGTTTGTGGGTATACAAATAAGTCACATACTCAACCTAGGTGGACCCCCAGGAATATGATGAGATTAAGGAAGGAAATCCAATCAAAACAATGCCTGGAAAATAGTTCCTTGGTGTGGGGAAAGGTTTCCACAAGAATAGGCATACTGGACCATTTGCTAGTTAAGCATGAAAAAGGGAAAAGGGGATATAAAGAGTGAAGGATAGTTTGAATAGGGTTACTGGTCATGGGAGTCTAAAATAATGAGAAATGCATGGGAAAAGGCTATAAATGACAAACAAATGGTTAATATGATGTCATCCATCAGTATACGAGTCCATGGGTTACCTTCTTTGGCCATGCAACATGGGAGAGGATTCAAATGTCACTTAGTACATGTGGTACATGAGTGAGCTTAAAGGTGTACTATAGAGTAGTTCAGGGCTCATAAGAGCCCATGAACAACTTAGCCCATCCACACAAGACAGATTGTGTGCTCATAGGACATTCATAGAAGTCATCATCCTATGTTAGTTCCTTGTTAGTTTAGAAGGATATAATGGTGTTCAAATTAGCACCCCACCCTTGTTCATTTACTTTCTAACAAGCTTGGCAAATATGCCCTGAAAACCTAACCCAAACTATGTTCTAAAGGATATTCTATAAATAAGAAAGTAACACTTCACTAATCCAAAATGAATATATTTAGAAGTAGTACTAACAACTTGGCACACATGGAGATAAAGTGGAAGGATGCATGTGTGGACAAAGGCATCACATCCAAATATGCCAAAATAGGAAATGTCAGGCTTCTTGCCAAAATAGGCTTCAAAAGAAGTGACCTTGGGGACAACAGACGTCGAAGAGCGATTCAGGATGTGAACTGCCGAGGCAGTGGCTTCAGCCCACAGGAGCCGAGGAACTTCTTGATGAGTAATCATGGACCGAGACTTCTCTACCACAGTACGATTCTTGCATTCAACAATGCCTGCTTCACACCATTCTTGGAAGCGAGAATATGCCAAAGATTTTAGGGGCAAAAAGTGTATCCACGTAAACTGACTGAAGTCATCAACCAGTAGCATGAAGTAGAGAGCCCCACTAAGATTGGCAATAGACATGGGTCCACAAAGATCAACTTGGACCAACTCTAACAGGACTCAGAAGCTTGTTGTGAGGCCTGCTTCGGGAACACATCTCGGTGTTGCTTGCCTTGAATCCATGACCGACACTATCCATGCTTGTTGCCCACATTGAATAGTCTGAGGACCATTTGTTCTCAAGCAGCACACTGGAGAGCATCAACATTCAAGTGACCAAACTTAAAATGCCAAGGATCTCCTTGATGAGATGACGTGATTGTGGAGAGTGTTGACAATAGTTGTACCAATCTGGATCACCTAACTAGTAGCCTTATCTCAAACCTCCACAAAATTTTCATCACCAAGGCAACAAGTGTCATAAACAGACAACAGATTGAACTCAAGAGAAGGAACAAATAGAACTCGAGAGAATTGCATCCCTCCTTTTTCATTGGCAATGATTTTGAGATTGCCCTCACCACGAACTTTGATAGTTTAACTATCATCAATACAGACATCACCACCGGAGATCAAAAAATCCTTCAGCCTAGCTGCTGCAGAAGAACTAATATTCTGGGATGCCCTGCTAAATGGTCGAGGTTCGGATAAATCCCCTCTCCAAGGGAGGATGCAAGAGAATCAAGAATTTCAATATGCACAAAAGCGGGAATGATTGAGATCACCCAACTTGGTGCAAATAACTTCCTCATTGATTTCCTATCTAAAGGTTGCTAGCTTTGGAACTACATCTGCCTTGATCTTAGCCTGCAGTAGCCAATGAGTGCAGCAAGACCACTTAGTGAGGAAGTTTGCTCTCCATGACCTTGTGCTCAAGCTGTATGCCTAGCAACATTGGATGGACAAAAATGATAGAGCCTACCCTGTCATTACAGCCACCCTCATCCACTATAAAAACTACTGGACAACAGAACACCAAGCAAAATGACATTCACTCAAAATCTTCATCCCAACACGCATATACACTCAATACATCCTCTGGCCACATATCATCAGGAAGCCATACAACCTCTGCCCACTCCTCATCACTCACATGATTACTAGAGTCCAATAATTTCCATGAACCACTGAACGCAAAATCTCAACATAGAATCCCTCAAATGAAAGGCCACGTATCCCCAGCCCAAGTGATATAATCATTTTTCTCTTCAACTGGAAGAGTAGAAATATCTAAGCACAAGACTCCAGTGGGATCAGTATAGTGTGGGTAGCTTATATAGAAAGAGCAATAACTCCAGCAACCAGAGAATGTATCCACAACGTCACCAAGACTCCAAACAAACTCTTACAGTCAGACTGAGAGAAGACTTTGACATACACGAATCCACATCTCAAAAATGCACAACATGAAGATTATTTATATATGCATGATTGCCATTGTCTTCCCATGAATATTCCATGCTCATCTATCCCATGACAAGACCACACTTGAACAATCCCGGTTTATTGGTCTTCAAGTAACCAATTGCTATATTTGCTCCTTTGGACTGCATGGACAGCCATCTCCTACCTATAGTCTCTCTTTCCACAAGCAAAACCTCTTCCATGAACAACTATGAATACCGGGTTCCTACAATTAGCCAAGCATACACTATATCTTCCAAAACATTACATGTAATTGTTCACAGCCATAGTCTCTCTGTTGAAAACCCGCCATCCTGTCTTCTCTCCCAGCCAAGTCTCTAAGGCAAGCACTCGATACCCCGAGTCAAGGCCTCTCACGTTTCTGCCTACTCTCAATGATTCTCTGCAAACGTAGCTATCTAGCTCATGATGTGCCCAAGGTCTATCTATTCCAAGCTTGCACAGTCGGGATATTCAAGAAGCTCCAAGCCTACACAGTAGCGACGCTTCCCACAGAACTGAGAAACACAAGGCACTCTCTACTTATCCATTGCCCAAAGTCCTCTCCCCATCTTGCATCATCAACTTCCCACAGCCAAGTCTCTACAAGACTCCAGTAAGAACTTACCTGGTTCGAGAGCATAGCTGCACCATAGCTTCTCCTCCTCGCAAGGCCTCAAAATTTACGGACTCTTGGTTTCTCTCCTGCTCTCGGTGCATTCAACCCGTATAATAGTGACACCATACCGATCTCAAGCTCCTCCTAGCAAGAGCCAAGGCCTCTCCTTCACGATGATCCCTGCTCACAGTGCCTCTCCTAGTTGCCAAGGTCCTTCCAACCCTCCCCAGAGATGCTTCACGGTCGATTACTGGGACTCCTCTCTCTGGCCTCTGAGCTCGCGTATAACCCGTGTCGCCATGGTCTTCAAACTTCCTACAAAGATGCCACCCTGAATCAGACTCCTCCAGGCTTGCTTAGTAGAGATGCCCTCCATCTAGAAGCTCCCAGAACCTATCAATCAAAAGGCCTCCAGCCTTCTATAGTAGAGACGCCCTCCAGAGAACTCAATCCACTCCTCCTTCCCGGCTCTCAGTTCACGTGCTCATCCTCTCCATCTATTCCTCCCTGGGAAGTCACGACCCCCCTGGTAAGATGTCACCATCCAGATCCAGAAGGTCCTCTGAGGCAATGGCTCTTTCCTCCAACGTCGAGGGGAGGGATCCACGAGCCACCATTTCACATCCCTCCCCTCGACGTTGATCCAAAAGCTTACCTTTTCACGTACCTCCCCTCATCGATCCAGAAGCTTACCTTTTCAATCACGTAGCCACCTTGCATGGGCATGTTCCTCTTGTATGCGCCACGTCATTCTAAATTAGCCACCTCATGCTTGCCTTTTTACCACTCTCAAAGTTTTCCTCCAAAACTCAGACGTTTTCCTCTAAAACTTAGAACAAGGCTTTAATGCCCAAACCTTAGACTTTGTGCACACTAATGCATGCCACAAACACATAGTATCTAATTGCCCACCAACTATCCACATATGATGAATACAATCCCGACCGACAGAGTGGACACAGTGGAATTACAAGACACCCATGACAAAAAATGCTCATTCTTTCATGCACATGGCTCGGAAAAACCATTAAAAACATTTGTCATCCCACACAAACACACAGTCACACACTAGATACCATGCTTTGGAATGTCTGGTGCAATCCACACTACACATCATCATTTCCCACCGAGACCTTGCAAAAAAAACATTCATAAACTCGAGTTTTTACATCAGTGAAGATCCTTCTCATAGAAGGGTGCTCACAAAGCCCAAAATCAAAACAAACCTGATTGTGTACAAGACTATGTGCCTACCCACCAACATGCAACAAGTGAAAAATTTATTTACAATTTTATCTGCACAACGTCCTACTGCAACCGAGTCCTTTGCTTTAATATGCCTTCAAACTCATAAGGGACTCGTAGTTTTAGTTCTCCTCCTCCTTGGAGTTCGAATAGACCCAGTGCTCAATGGGTGAGATGGGACACTTGTTCAAGCAAGGCTTGATGCTCATTGGCTCGCTCTTGGACTTGGTGTTGGTTGCCTAGACACAGCTCCACAAGACCTTTTTGAGCCTTGAATGTGGTAATTGTGTTCTTAGATCGATTCTTGTTCTGAACCATGTTCATAGTCTTGGTTCAATTCCTACTCCACCTCTATCTGGTGGGAAGATCTCCTTTTTCATTTCCTAAGACAATTTAAGCTATACCCTATCACATAGCCTAAGGCACCACTTTGAGTACCCTCTCTTGATGGGATAATGTCATCATAGCATCTATCCATGTGAGCCAAGAGCTAGCTCTTGAGACATAGTCCCCTAGTGGAGTATCCATGCCTCTCTACTAATAGAGCAGCCATGCCTCTCTATATTAATAGACTAGCCATGTCATTCCCTAAAACACTTAGGGCTACACCATTAGATAGACTAAGACACTATTTTGAGTACCCCCTTCTAAGAGTTTGTCCTATTTTTTGGACAATATAAGACAAATCATCAAGAATGATAAAAAATCTCATATTATCTCACATATGAGAATGATTTTTTTTTAATTGACCATGACTCCTAAAGGATTTGTACCACCAACCTCTCACTAAAATATGAAGATAACATACTATAGAAGGAGGGCCATATCACAAGCAAATGGATTTTGATAACAAGTAGATACTTGATTTCATGCAAGAGGTAATTACAAATAAAATAAAAAATCCACAATGTGGTGAGAGATGGCTTGCCAAGTACACCTTGAAAGTTAGAAGCTTTGAAACACGGTAACAAAGAAGTTTTAAAGGACCCCAACAAGTGAAATAAAAAACAAGTGAACAAGAAAAGCGTAGACCATCTCACCTTCAAATTGGTGGTAAGAGCTACTTCATTGTACACACTTCGTAAGTTATTTACTTCTTACTTTTTTTACAGTTACATTACATTTGGTTCAATATTTTCCATGAGTGGTTTGATGTTAATACAAATAATTTTATCAATGGTTTCAACTAGAAATTTCTTTTCTTTACAAATCCTATCGAATTTTATATAAAAAATGACCAATGTCTAGTAATGTACTTCCTTGCACATCTATAATTCAAATAAGTCCTTTCAATTGGCTGAGCATTATACTCAATAGCAAACTTTTTTCCTCTTTTATAGTATATATTAAGCCTCAATGTTAGAGATCATTGCTCTCCCTTTAGTAAAGAATTTATGACCCCATCTTAGTAAGACTTTGAATTATCCCCATTATCATTGTACCAAATTTGTGGATGGTATATTTAGAGAAGTTGCTTATTCTAATTTGTGAGATCGAGCAAAGGCTTTGAAGCAATTCACTCTTTGAGCATTCTATAGACCAACACACATTCAAAATCTTAAATTCATATTATTTTTTGAACTAATTGCATAAATAAAAGAGTAAAGATCTTGACTATGAAGAAAGTCAAAAAGAATGTAAATGTCTCAATTACAATCAATCACCAAGGGTAACATTCCTTTAGTCAATGCTTTCTAAAACAATTCATTTTTTTTTTAAACTTTCAAATTGACTTTAAATCATCCTTTTAAATTAAACTATTCAAATCCCTTGAAAATCCTTGAATTATTATGAGTAAAGAAAGGAAAACTTAACTAATATAAGTTTGATATGCAAATTATCCAGCCATCCATTTCAGCGTGTTGATAAAGTAAAGTGAGATTGTCATCTTTGAAATTAAATGAGGATAATCATAGGTTTTGCAAAAGCAAAAAGAGAAAGGTCGTGACTTTAAGAACCTTTGTATTTTCCAAGGACAATGTGCAAGTGCGCATCTTTTTTTCTTTTCTTTAGTTTCCCCTCTTCTTTTTCAATTCACCGACTTCAAAGCATTCTCGAAGGTGCACGCCAACATGCACTTAGAGTGCATGCTTCTTTTAATTAGTATAAGGATTTTGAAAACATCAGCTGCAGTAGATGCAATCCAACGTGGATTGAGTAGGACTTACACAATACGGAAATATTCAAAACTACTACAAACAAAAGATGCCGACACTCTCTTGTACGATATGAACACTGTTCGGCTCTTGATGTTATCTTCGAGCTGAGCTCCAGTGCTTGCACCATCAAGGCTTTTGTAGCTTCTTAGTATTTCTTGAAGGCTCTTCCCTCTTGCATAATTTCCAAACTTCTATAAACTGGAACTAGCTATGTACGATTCATGCTTACTATCAGACTGTATACTGGTTGAGCTAGTTTAACTAACTATGTACGATTCATGCTTACTATGAGACTGAAAACGCTCTTATTTAGGTGCCTCGTGGTCAAAACCGTCGGCTAATTGTCTTTGCAGCCTGAGATGATGCTTAGCATCGCATCAACACTGGACACTTTTCTAGCGACTGGCAACGTCCTTTGTATGGAATCAACTGTCGAAGACCGAAGTTGTATGGAATCAACTGTCGAAGACCGCACTAGTTGCTTCGGTAGAAACCGCCTTCGCATTTGCAGTTCTTTCCATCCTTCGACTAACCCAATATCGCAGGCAGCTTTCTGCGTTGGTGGACCGCATCTCTCCTTCTCGCAACCTTATTTTGTCAAACCATCACAAGCTCTTATGTCCCTAAGGACTAAAACTGCAGACACAGTACGAACACGGTAAGATCAGATCAAAATGGAATCGATGTAAGATTTCACGCGAAAAATATATCTTGGCCATTCGTTAGCTTTCCAACCTGAGCTGCATCTGAAACTGAGAGAAAACCAACGGCATACCATGGGCTCAGAATAGGAGCTAAAAGTGACACCTTGCCCCCGATATGTGGCCGGAGCAAGCTATCGCAGCAAGCACAATCCCCAACACGATGATCACCACAAAAAAGTAAACGAAGAACTTCACGCAAGATTTCGAAGAGCAGCAGAACTCGGGCTGCTCGAACCAGTCCCGCAGGTCTCGATAAGTGGCGGAATTCCTGAGAACCCTTGGAGTGCCCATAGTTGGCTGATCTGGAAGTAGCAGGAGGAGGAAAGAAACTGTAAATCGGCGTCGCTCAGGAAGCCACGAATCGAGACCAACCCACAAGTACTGATCTAAAGCTTACGAGTCTTCAAACTATCCTTACTCCACCCTCGTAGGGCGTCCCAACCGGTCCCTCGATGATGCTTTTCATGTAGGCTAGATCATCAATCACTGGTCTCAAACGACTTGAGAGGCTGGGGACAGATCCATTCATGAAACGTATAGAGTAGCAGCAGCGTCCTAAGGGCAAGAGGAAAGCGAAATACTAAAGCTAAATAGCCAAGGATGACTGCGTTTAAGGCAGAGGAGAGGATGCTAATAGCTATGATCAGTGTGGAGTGCGCGATACGATTCGCTGATCTCAGAAAGGCAACAGGGAGAAAGCGAGTGGAGAACAGGGAATAGGAGTTGTCATTCTCACTCTGGGAGTGGTTGGCAGCGCATCAGTTACTTACATACGAAGCTAGGACAAGAATCTTTGGCAATGTGTGCAGCGGGGAGTGGAGCGATGCTGATATATAAAGGCGTGGGCAGTCGAAACAGAGAGAGGGGTTCCAAGGGGAGGGCGACGCACAGTTACAACTGCCCACAAGAACTTTGTTGGGACAAGGAAGCGTCGAGAAGGTGACGGATGATGGGCAGGTACATGCCCCAGAGACACCGACAAAAGCCAAAAAAGACTAGGTGAAAATGTGTATGTGTGTGTGTGTGTGTGTGTGTGAGAGAGAGAGAGAGAGAGAGAGAGAGAAAGAAAGAGCGCTCAGACTCCAAAGAGACAGATAATGGGTATGGATGATCTGCATCAAAGCGCAAAGCCTGAGATTGTGTGTGTTTGTGTGTGTGAGTGAGTATGTGCGTGAGTGTGTGAGAGAGAGAGTTCACTCTATAAAAAAGTGTGTCAGAGAGAGAGAGCGCTAACTATCGATGGTCTACATCAAGCAACAAGCCTCAGCATGAGACTGTGAGAGAGAGAGAGAGCGCTCAGACTCCAAAGAGCGTATAGAGATACTAGATTAGTAGCTATCGATAATCTACATCGAGCAACAAGCCTGAGACTGAGACTAATCGAGAGAGAGCTCAGGCTCCAAAGAGACGCGTAGAGATTATTAGCTACCGATGTTCTGCATCTAGCAGCACTATAACTGAGATACCGAGCTCAGACTCCCAAGAGATACGAATGAGATGGTACGTATGAGCGATCTATTACTATTATTATAATATAATATAATGTGCGTCAAAGTTCAAACGACAGACGGCAGGCCTGGCGAACTTGGAATTTTTGGAGTGCCGCCATGCCACTGCATTCAAGACTGAAAGCGCATCGATCGAATAGTGGGTTGACAAACGGGCAAAGGTGATGCATGGCAAGTTCCTATGCTTCTGGAGAAAAGCAACATTACAAGGGTTGATGTGATGGGGGTGTTGGATTTTTGATGTTATGTGTGTGTGTGTGTGTGTGTTTTTACAAATTTTTATGTAAACACTATATTATATGTGTGTTCTCTAAGGGGACATACACACACACATCTATATGTGTATATATATTATTTTTTTCCAATTTGAACACAAGGATTCGATAGGGGATTGTCCCAAGTGGGAACATGGTCCCAAGTGTCCTTAAAAGAAGGGAAAGCTTCTCCAAGAGAGGACAACTTATTACCTCGTCCGAGAAATGGTGGAATGCTTTTTGGTCTTCTTCAGAGTTTCATCAATCTCTTTTGCCAGGTCCACCCTGGTGGTCTTTCTTTGCCAAGTGGGCACCCTCTCTTGGTCATCATCCATGCCTCTACTTTACATATAGCTCACGTAACAACTAATGGTTCTTCCCACTCCCAATCATTCTTCTCTCTCTCCTCGTGCCTCTTGGGCTCATCCAAACTCACACTCTTAGACCTTGGTATATCCTCTACTCTCTATATTCACTAAGCCTCGAGACTTCTATAATGATGGAGATGAGGTAAGAACCAACCACCTTTCATACACTTCTCAAATGTACATATGTGGTTATGACCTTAAACATGCATGTGGTTATTTAGTTGTGTAGAGCTCTTTAGATATATAAGAATTTCTAATTACTAATGTAGGCATGAAGTTTGATAATGCGGATCTTTTGGAAGGGAAATATGAGCCCCTAAGCATGGATCCAGAGACGGGGGACTCTATCTTGAAAGCACTCTTTCCAAAACAAAGAGATGTCTTTATGGAATTAAGTTATCTCTCAATCAACATCTCTCATTGAAAGAACAAAAATATCAAGCTGGTACATCCAAGGATGCAGAAATAGTTCAGGCTATCTGCATAGGTGTGATGCCCTAAACAAGACTCAATAGTGGTTCCATAATGTGTGATGTTTTTGCGTTGGCAAGTGGATTGTCAATACATTCACAGATCCTAGTTTTGCATTATTGATGTTTTATGGAGGGATGGAAAGGCAATGCACTAAGATGCTTCGGCATTGCATATGCATCGAGCAAGATAACTACCTTTATAATACCCTCCTTCTGGATCTCTTTTTTGTTAAGGGAAATGATGTAGATGAGTAGACTTGGAACCATTGTGGCTTTGAATTGTATGCGATTTGGCTATGAAAATGTTTGGATCATGTTTTTGGATTAGGATGGATTTATCATTTGCATTAGTACTCATACTCATTTGCTATGTTGAATTACCGTGGATTTTATTTGACCTTTTAAATTATCATATGTTGGATTGATGTTGTGAATGGAAATAGACTTTAGCACCATATATCATGTTTATAATGAGCTATCATCTTGACATATGCCTTGTAAAATATCCAATTAGGTATGCATGAAGCCATGGAGAAATGAAAAGGCACGTATCATGGTTTTGCCAAGGCATGACATCAAATTGCTCTCAGATTGCTATTTATTTTTTATCAAATTTTTAGTTGAACATGATCCAGATTGTTAAATCTTAACTCCAACAATTGTGCTTCTTTTTTGGCCAATTTCAACTCTAATGGATCCTTTAGTTCTTTCAATTGTGCCGCACATTGAGCCTGCTAGGAGATGCTTCTTAAAAAAACCCTCTCACATTTGACTATTGTTATGGTCCAAAAAATGATACTTTTAAGGAATAGGACATGACCTTCAACATGTCCTAACAATCCACATTAGTAATGAGCCCAAGGTAGGTTCTTTGCCCCTTTCTTTCCCTTGTGATGTAACATAGCCTATGCCCATGAAACCCTTGTATACTCATATTATGCACAGATGAAGCAACATGACTATCTCCTAACTTATGTAGTGGGCCAGTTCTACCATGTTGACGACATATTATTGACTTTGCTATTTTTTTAACATGCCCTAGGCTTCTTAAATCTCCTTGGATTCTTGCCTTTAATCTCATTGTCCAAGGTTGCCTATTAACATGGTTAGTAAATGAATTGTTTGCATAAATTAGCACTTGTTGTTTGGCCACTTCTATGAAGTTAATGTCTATTTTAGGGTAGACTCCTGACTAATTTACATATCACCTACTCAAAATCCTCCTCCTCCTCATGATTTATGCATATATCTCCTAGTTCCTCCTCAACCAATAATGGTACTAGAGTAGGTTGAGTCTAAAGTCTCCTCAGAGAATTCTCCCTCTAAGTTTGAATCCCTTTTGATCTTTTGTTTTCTAGCTTGTTGCTCTATAGGGCACATTGATGAGCATTGGTGAGTAGTGCCTTCATTGTTAATCTTATCATAAGGTCTCTTCAAGAACTATCCTCGCTCCTCATAGATAACTATATCCCAGTTTTCCTAGCCTCCTTTACTTTTGGAATATGGGCAAGATTTTTACTTGAGTGATGTGCCCACTATGACCTCTATCTAGGCATGTTGTTGCTATCTAGAGTTCTTTCACTATTTTGGATATCCGATATTTAAAAGCTTGATGGCATTGGCTATCCTCACCTTAGCAGTTGTTCATGGTACCTCTTACCATGATCCTCCTTGCCAAGTGCACATGAAAATATCTCCACCAACCCTAGGATTCTCAACTTGTTGTGTCTATCTACCACCTAGGCCTTCATTTTTTGGGAGTTGATAGGCCTCTTTATAATGAATTACAAATTGGTATCTAATTTGGTGAGTTTTGTCATGACATGATTTTGTAGTCTAGAATGTATTAGGCTAGCACAATAAAATGTAATAATTAGAAGGTAGGCTAGGTAGGTTTAAATGGCTAAATGCCATATGGATAATGTATTGGGGATATGTTAATTGATATGGAATAAATGGTGCACTCACACATGTACGTCCTAGGATAGGAATGGGTAGGAATGCATGGGTATGCATTAATAAATGGTACGCATAAAAGAGTCATAGGCTAAGGGTAGAATGATGGGGTATGCCCAAGGGATGGATCCCAAGAGGCATGAGAGGTTGTGACCTCTCATATGCATGGAGTGTGAGCATGAGCCATTATGCATTCATATGTGGTATGTGGATGGCAGGAGCATTCTAGTTGTCAATAGCAAAAGTACACTCATGTGGGCACTCCTTCCACCCCATTTGGAGGGCCAATTCTTCTCACATTTTTGCATCATCTCCACACATGTGCATCCTCCAACCGGTACATGACAAGTGGTATCAGAGCAGGGATCCTCTAACTGTGTGGACCTGTCATGTGGAAGTTGCCAAAGATATTGACATCAGCGTGACATCAATGCACAAAGAAATTCACTAGGGGGCTTTACTTTTTCCCTCTCAAAAGTTGAATTATTACAACGCTGTCTTTTGTTAATAGGGGGAGACCTTTATTGATTGGGGATCAGGGGTAAAGGACTCAAGGGGGGGAGGGCACCGCCCAACATATGTGGGCACCTAGTCTGTCCTCCCCTCTTGAATTAGGGGCATTGACCCTTGTGTTGCAATTTCTCCGCCTGGGTATTTGTGTCGACCTCCAGAAATCTACATCGCCCCCCATCTTGGAAATTGTGTTGCAGCCTACGTCGACCTGCAACCGCTACCTTTGGAGTTTACGCCCTTGTGTGTCGGGTGGCGCACCACGATTTGCATTGAAAAAAGCATTGGTTTCTATGTAGGTGCGCTTATAGACCCGCCGACCCTTGTGGTGCCACCACACATCAGTGCAGCCCCTCCTGTAGCTACCAACCACCAGCCTCCTGTCAATGTTGCCCTAGCCCATAGATCGCAGCCTCTGCCTCGCTGCCGCCAATATTAATGTCCCTCCCCTCCTTCATTATTACTATTCAAATCCCCCCCCCCCCCCCTCAACTTTATCGAAATTTCAAACTCCCCTCCCCCCCCCTCCCCTTAGTTCCCTCTTAGTTTTCTTTTATTTCCCCCCCTTCTCTTGCATTTCAAGAAAAAAAAAGAAAAATATAAAAAATATATATTTTTTTAATAAGAGGAAATGATAGAATAGAAAGGAATTAAAACAAAGAGCTTAAAGGAAAATGGAGGATTCAAAGAATACAAAAGAATATAGATTAGATAATATTTAAAAGAAAAATAAGAAAGCAAAAGATTGATGAGATTTTTTTTTTTTTTAAAGGGGGTTAGACATATTTAAAGTAGATTGATAAAGCATGGTAGCTTTGCAAAAGAAAAGGCAATATAATACTACTATTAAAAAAATAAATAAATCTAGGTAGACACTAAGAAAGGCTACAAATCAAAATCTTGGACTAAAACCAAAGTGGTGGTACATGAAAGAGATTACATTGGAGGAAGCATTTAGGAAGTGATGAGGGTATGGTTAGGGATATATGCCATGTTCCATGGAAATAGGATGGTGAAATTCTAGGAACAATGGACATAACAAGTGATGTATCAACTTGGAGGAGTAACCATGAATAGGTTAGATGGTAAACGATTTTGGAGTAGTTGGAGGAAACTCGAATGAAGGTTACAAAAGTGACTCGTCATCTAGAAAAGAATGGAATACACAATTGCATGGTGATGACAAGGGTCAAAGGATTAACCTACTTAAACTTAAGATGAGAATTTAGGACAAGGAATGAATTAATAATGCATTTGCATGTAGGATAATGAAGTATGCATTTGCATGTAGGATCATATACTAGAAATAGGAAAAAACTCAAGAATTGAGCACGTGCACAATTACAACCTTGGAAATGTCCAAGTTAGAAAACCAGAGATGGTTAAGTTATTCTCTTAGAGTAGATGGTAACTTCCTTGCTAAGTATAGCAAGTGGGCACCTATACATGGCCATAGGTCTTGCGACCTTAATTTAGACTAGGATAGTTGAGTAGTATCTAGGATATCAAAAATAGTGATTCATTTGGAATGATCACTGGAAGGGTCGATAGTCCTACCTAGGTGTTGGACTAGGTGGTGGATTTGTGAGCACTTAGTAAGGTCTAGTGACCTTAGAGAGATCTCAAGTAATTGGTGAGTCATGGATGCATGACTATGAGTGGATCCACAATTAGACCTAGTGGTCTAGAATGAGTACTCAAGCAAGATCTAGTGATCTTGGTCTTGAAAGTTAGGCCTATCTTATAAGTTTTGGGTCTGATCAACCTAAAACTAATGGTTCCGAATTGGTCACTTGGAACTTGGACCAATGCAAGCATATGAGAGAGATAGATTAGGAAATGGTATCTTATTGGAAAGGAAAAGTACAATAGAAATGGATTCCTACTAACCCTAATGGATAAAGTTAAATTAGTCTTTGTAGGAATGTCCAAAACAAAGGAGTATATGGACGACACAACATGAAAGATAAACACTATGTCTTTCTTATTGATTTATTTGAAAATTTGCTTTAAAGAACATCCTAATGTTGGACTTGTTTGGCAGGAGTACTAGACATGAAGATGAAACATTGAAGAATTTTGTATGGAAGTTTATGCAGGAACCTAAAGAGTTCTTAAGACCATGAAGACAAAGAAGAGTACCTAATAGATGAGGGTATCTATGTCCCAAGCAAGAGGGCATGTCATGACATGATTTTGTAGTCTAGAATGTATTAGGCTAGCATGATAAAATGTAGTAATTAGAAGGTAGGCTAGGTAGGTTTAAATGGCTAAATGCCATGTGGATAATGTATTGGATATGTTAATTGATATGGAATAAATGGTACATGTAGATTGAGAGTGCTCTCAACGGAAGCAAGAACAGAAGAAGGAGAGAGAGAGAGCCACACAAGTTTTGGTGGGTGCAGAACCACCCTAATCTTCTTTTTCATTCATTTATATATGTGTTTGAGTATTGTACATAACCGGGGTAAAGGCACAGTGACCTTTAGCCCCCACAACCTCCCACTTAAAGGACAATGTGCCTTTAAGGGAGAACAACCAGTGGGCATACTATCCAATGCCCATCAATACATGACAATACTCAAACCGCTGGACTAGGTAGACTCTTCGTCAGCATGTCTGCAGGGTTATCATCTGTATGAACCTTGACAAGCTCTATGCGCTTGTCCTCAAGTACCTCCCTAATGAAATGGTACCTGACCTCAATGTGTTTGGTCTTTGCATGAAAGACCGGGTTTTGTGCCAGCTGAATAGCACTCATGGAATCACTATGCAATGTCGGTACACTTGTATGAATCCCCAAATCTCTCACTAGTCGATCAAGCCATATAGCCTCCTTGCAACCCTCTGTGGCTGCAACATACTCAGCCTCTGTGGTAGACAAAGCAACACACTTCTGTGCACGAGACATCCACGACACTGCACCACCTGCAAAGGTGAACACATAACCAGAAGTGGATCTCCTACTATCCACATGCCCTGCATAGTCTGAATCTGTGTACCCAAGTACACACATGTCTCCTCTACCAAAGCAGATGCACATCTCCTTGGTACCCTTCATGTACCTCATGATGCACTTAACTGCCTCCCAATGCCTCTTTCCTGGATTAGCCATATACCGGCTAACAACTCCCACTGCAAATGCAATGTCTGGTCTAGTAGCTATCATAGCATACATAAGACTCCCAACCGCTGATGCATAAGGAACCTTGGCCATCATGGCCCTCTCCTCATCTGATTTGGGACTATCTGTATGACTCAGTTTCACATATGGAGGCAATGGAGTACTCACTGCCTTCCCCCCCTCCATATTGAAACGCTACAATACTTTTGTAACAAACTCTTTTTGTGAAAGCCAAAGGAGTTTCCTACTCCGATCACACGTGATGCGCATATCAAGAATATGACCTGCAAATCCCAAATCCTTCATATCAAAGGCCTCATGCAACTTGGCCTTTAATGCATCTAGCTCATAAGTATTCTTGCTAGCCAATAGCATATCATCCACATATAGTGCCAGGATTATCAGGCTATTATCCTTAGCCCTTTTAGTGTAGAGGCAGTAATCAATTTCACTCCTTCTAAAACCCTGGGACCGAATGAAAGCATCAAACTTCTGATACCATTCTCTAGGCGCTTGCTTAAGACCATAGAGACTCTTCTTCAGCTTGCAAACTAAATGCTCTTTGCCCTTTTCTTCAAAGCCTTCCGGCTGCACCATGTAAATTTCCTCATGCAAATCCCCATGCAAGAAAGCTGTCTTAACATCCATCTGCATAAGCTCCATATCCTCTACTGCCACTAGTCCAAGCATGCATCTAAGTGTGCTCATCTTCACAACCGGAGAAAATATCTCATCAAAGTCCACACCCTTCTCTTGCTTGAACCCTTTAGCAACCAAACGGGCCTTGTACCTAGGCACATCATCACTGTGACCTTCATTTTGTAGACCCATTTACATGGCAATGCTTTCTTTCCATGTGGCAAAGAAACTAAGTCCCAAGTCTTATTCTTCATAAGTGAACTCATCTTTGATTGCATAGCATACTCCCACTTGCGTTGATCCTCACGCATCATAGCCTCTCTGTAGCAAGAAGGCTCCCCGCAATCAGTAAGCATCACATAGTCTACCCCTGGAACAAACTTATCAGGTGGTCTAGACACTCTAGATAATCTTCTCAAGGGCATTTCAGCTTGCTGTCCCACCTGCATATCAGCCACATTTGGCTCATCATTTCCACCAATAGATGATCCATCATCTACCCTTGATTGTATACCTGTGGGAGTACTTGGTGGTACCATTTCTTGCACATTTGGTGCATGGACAGCTTGCTATCTATCAACATATGCAGGTGGATTCACATCCTGGAAAGTGATTCTCCTCATTTCCACATCCCTCATGGGTGCCTTATGCATCTTCTTCTCATTGAAGACTACATCATGGCGGCGTATGATCTTCTTTGCTTTTGGATCCCAGAGATGATAGCCCATCTCTCCACTTTCACCATAACCCAAAAAGATGCATTTCCTAGACTTAGGATCTAGCTTCTTTTGAAGCTCTTTTGGCACATGTGCATATGCCTCACACCCAAATATATGCAAAGGAGAGTAAGAGGGCTTCTTGCCACTCCATGCCTCTTCAGGAATACCACCATCCAAACTCTTACTAGGTGATCTATTGATCACATGCAGTGCAGTCTTCATTGCCTCAGCCCAAAAACCACCAGAAAGACTTGCATTGGAAAGCATGCATTGCAACCTTTCTTGAATGGTATGGTTCATCTTTTCTGCAACTGGATTTTGCTCTGGAGTACGAGGGGATGTGAGCTCCCTCTTAATCCCACGTGTATCACAGAAATGCTGAAAGTCATGAGAGAGATACTCTCCACCATTGTCAGTCCGTAGGCATTTAAGCGTTCTACCTGACTGATTCTCAACCAAGGCCAGCCATTTCTCAAATACCTAGAACACATCACTCTTCCGAGCTATAGCATAAGCCCACACTTTCCTAGTTGCATCATCAATGAATGTCACATAGTATTCAGCCCCGCCTAATGACTGTGTAGGCATGGGACCACATACGGCTGAATGCACCAAATCAAACTTTTCAAACTCTTTCTTTCCCCTTCTTTTATGGGCTGATTTAGTATGCTTCACATAGAGACAATGCTCACAAAATTCAAAATCAAAGAAACTCAAATGCGGTACATAACCCAAATGGCATAAGAGTTTCATTCCATTTTGGCTCATGTGCCCCAACCTGCAATGCCACAAAGAAGTGCTTGGCTGCTCGGTTATTGCAACAACATGATCAAATACCCCTGATACATGTAAGGGATACAAAGTCCCACACTTGGCACCCCTGGCTAAAAGCATAGAGCCCTTCTGAATTTTCCAACTCTGAAAGCCAAAAGTGGTGTGAAAACCAGCATCATCTAACTGACCCACTGAAATAAGACTCTTGGTCAGCTTAGGCACATGTCTCACATGTTTCAAAACAAATGCAGACCCATTTGCAAAAGAAAACTTTATGTCACCTACTCCCACTATGTCACATGCATAGTCATTTCCAAGATGCACACAACCTGTCTTTCCACTGTCATAAGTGGAGAACCATTCCCTATGGGGAGTAACATGGAATGAAGCACCAGAATCCAAAATCCAATCATGGGAATATGCATCATCTGAAGTGGTAAGCAACTCTGCAGATAAGCTAGACATGAACAGAACGTCATTGTCACTATCATGTGTGACTGCATTGATCTCCTCGATCTTCACTTTTCCTTTGTCCTCCCTTGGACTCTCTTCCTTTTGATTTGCACCCCAATTTGCATTCTTTTTCTTATCCTTTTGCTCTCTTTTTAGCTTGTAGCAATCCTTTTTCATATGGCCCTTCTTGCCACAGTGGTAACACTCAATGTTCCGTGCACTGGATTTGCTACGAGACTTTCCTCTTTCTTGGGACTTCCCCCTGAACTGTGATCTGCCCCTTTGCACATTGAAGGCTACATCCTGCTTGTTGCCATCCATAGACTTCCGTCTAATCTCCTCGGCTAACAAGCTACCCACAACATCATCAAATTTCAATACTCCACCAGGTGCAGAGTTATCGACAGCTGTACGGAAGGTATCCCATGAGGATGGCAATGAACATAAGAGAAATATTGCCTTAGTTTCTGCATCAAAATTCATCTTCTGAGCCTAAAGCTGGCTGAAAATAATATTGAATTCATTCAAGTGAGAAGCAATGGAGACCCCTTCCTTCATCTACAGCTCAAACAACCTCTTCATGAGGTAAACTTTATTAGAGGCAGTTTCCTTCTCATAAGTGGCACACAGTTTCTTCCACAAATCTTCCGTAGTCTGCTCATTTACTACTATGAAATAAACTGACTCTGCAAGATGAAGTCTAATAGTAGACTTTGCTAATGCATCCAACTCATTCCAATCATCCTCAGACATATTTGCAAGCTTAGCTTTAATCCCTGCCAAGGGTTTAATCTGCTTCTTTTGAATAAGCACATCCCTTATTTGTTCTCTCCACAAAGAAAAGTTTGTCCCATCAAACTTTTTAATGCTGAAAATCTCCTTTTCAGATATGGAAGAGGATGCCATGATGCAAATAAAGCAAAATCCCAAATGCTAGTGCCTTAAGAGAGAATCGCACCAAATACCAGGTGCACCCAAATGTGTATGCCACAATAGAGTGAAATATCACCAAAACTCAAAGCTCAAAGCATCTGACTCATGTGCATATACTATGCATCCATATGAGCGGATCTGGCCCAAAAGAAAATGCCAACTGCAATGGGGATGCGTCAATTTTATGAGCAAAAACCTATGAGCAAAAACCTTCTCATAAGTGGCACACAGTTTCTTCCACAAATCTCCTGTAGTCTGCTCATTTACTACTATGAAATAAACTGACTCTGCAAGATGAAGTCTAATAGTAGACTTTGCTAATGCATCCAACTCATTCCAATCATCCTCAGACATATTTGCAAGCTTAGCTTTAATCCCTGCCAAGGGTTTAATCTGCTTCTTTTGAATAAGCACATCCCTTATTTGTTCTCTCCACAAAGAAAAGTTTGTCCCATCAAACTTTTTAATGCTGAAAATCTCCTTTTCAGATATGGAAGAGGATGCCATGATGCAAATAAAGCAAAATCCCAAATGCTAGTGCCTTAAGAGAGAATCGCACCAAATACCAGGTGCACCCAAATGTGTATGCCACAATAGAGTGAAATATCACCAAAACTCAAAGCTCAAAGCATCTGACTCATGTGCATATACTATGCATCCATATGAGCGGATCTGGCCCAAAAGAAAATGCCAACTGCAATGGGGATGCGTCAATTTTATGAGCAAAAACCTATGAGCAAGTTTATACGAGCGTGTTTTTCAAGAGATTTTAAAAATAGTATTTCTTTAGGAAACATGGTTTTTACACTTTTATTTTCATTAGAACTAGATCCCTTTATCATAAAAATATACAAACTAGTCACTCATTCATTTTTACATAACATAAATCTTCTTATTCATAGACATCCCTTTGTACCCTTATTATTATCTTAAAAAAGTATTGAAAAATAATTCATTTAAGAAACGTCCCTCATAATCACTCTCAACATAATAATATTATACATAAATAAATACTTATTAAACGCATTTATATCATATGGCAATATCTTTCAAGTGTTTTTATAGTATTAATAACAATATATTTATGGACATGTTTCTACAGAAGTTTAAATTACTGTAAATAAGTATTAACTTGGGCTTATATATCACTCTCATAAAATACATGTAATATTTAATACTATATATGCAAGGTTTTCCAAAATATAACCCCATAGATGTGCTCAAATGGGGTTTTCCGATCAATTTGAGTGGCTGAATGACTATATTTGGACATTGGATGTGAAAGTTATGTCACTTTTAAAAGTGCTATCCAAGGTAGTTTCGCCAGCGAAACTACCTTGAAAGACCTTGTTCAAAGGGGTTTCGCTTGCGAAACTACCTTGATGGCTTGCTTCAATGAGTTTTCTTTGGAGAAACCCTTTCATGAAGATAGGGTGAGAGAGGTTTTTCAATGTCACCCCCTATTAAGTAAAAAGTTATAAGAAGGATCATAAGGGAATTTTCATAGAGAAGTCTACTCTACATGCGGGTTTCTTCAAAAGCCATCCCATTATGTTCTCACCATTCCCAAAGATTCACATAAATATTCGTGTATAAAATAGGCATTCCTATAATACTTTTCATATTTCTAAGTGAAACTATGTTTTCTTCTGATCCATTTTTGTCATATTTTTGCATAGTTGGAAGCTTTTTTTTTCCTTCGCTCGGACGCTCGGAAAATGCTTGTCCCCCTGCAATGGCAATCCAAAATGCCAATAAGTGCCAAATGACTCAAGCATAAACACCATCCACTGGCATATGCATCAATAATATCTCATCCAAGAGAGCATAGCACTATCAGTGCATCACCTGCAATGTGTCAAAGCTGTCCCTCAGCATAAAATATCATCCATGTGCAAAGCATCCATAAAAAATAACATTCCACAAGGCAATTTGGGCATATCAGCGCATCCAATAAGGACCGTAATGCATCCAAATGGCCTATAAATCATCCACTGCAACCCAATGCATACCACGAATGAGCGCACACTGCTCAAACTACAACCAGAGTGATCTACATAAGGTATGCTCAAGAAATCATAGTCCTATGGTAATGACCGCTACTGAAAATAGAACCTGAGGTGCCTCAAAACATGGGCACCATTGCATAATCGGACTCAGCAAGAAAATCTGCAAATATCTCTCTTCTACCAGAACTCCAAAATCCCAACCGATGAGTGAGAAATGGGAGTCAACACTTATCCACTACCATGTGGCATAAAATCTAAGGTTTCAAAACCTTAGAATGAAAAATGCATAACAGAGAGACGAAATCGAATACACAGAGATCTATAACTCTGAAAATCCTCTACGGAATCATGCAAGAACTGACAGGTAGGGGTTTTTGGGCGTCCAGAACGCAATGGGACAGACGGTTTTGGAAACCGTGGTCTCAATCACTGGGTCCAACACACGGACTGAAAAACGTTTTTGGAAACAGAGCTGTTTGTAAACTCTACCGGAGTGCAAATGATGAGCAACATAGAAGTTTTAGGACCTCCTGAGTCCATCAGAATTGACAGATCTGCAAATGGTTGCTCCAAACTTGAGTTCCAACACCCGGGCAAAAAACACAGAAACTGACAGAGTCAGAAATCAAATGAAATGATCCCAGATTCAAGAATGAAGGTGTTTCCAAGCTCCTAAAGTGAAGTGGATACCAAAATCAAGCAATAGTTGCCTCTACAAGTCAATATGGAGTCTCTGTCATCGAACAGAACAGGAAAAAGCTCAAAAAACGACTTTTTCTTTGAAAACACTTAACAGGCTCTCAAAACCACTTCGCAAAACCAAAGTGACTTTTCCAAAGGTACCTCCAAGGTCTCTATACACTCGGATGCAAGTAAAGTCACCCACAAAGCTTCCCACAGAGCTTCTCCTTCCTTCCACAGAGCTGTTGAGCTTCAAGCATTCACGCACGCTCAGCTAGATCACCCGGGCTCTGATATCAGTTGAGAGTGCTCTCAACGGAAGCAAGAACGGAAGAAGGAGAGAGAGAAACAGAGAGCCACACAAGTTTTGGTGGTTGCAAAACCACCCTAATCTTCTTTTTCATTCATTTATATATGTGTTTGAGTATTGTACATAACCGGGGTAAAGGCACAGTGACCTTTAACCCCCATATAGATCCTAGGATAGGAATGGGTAGGAATGCATGGGTATGCATTAATAAATGGTATGCATAAAAGAGTCATAGGCTAAGGGTAGAATGATGGGGTATGCCCAAGGGATGGATCCCAAGAGGCATGAGAGGTTGTGACCTCTCATATGCATGGAGTGTGAGCATGACCCATTATGCATTCATATGTGGTATGTGGATGGCAGGAGCATTGTAGTTGTCAATAGCAAAAGTACACTCACGTGGGCACTCCTTCCACCCCATTTGGAGGGCCAATTCTTCTCACATTTTTGCATCATCTCCACACATGTGCATCCTCCAACAGGTACATGACAAGTTTTATCTATGATGGTTTGATGGTTTGATGGGTTTGATTTGGGGGTTTGATGGGTGTTGGGATGGGAAAATCATGGGAAGCTTGCACAAATTTTTTTGAAGCTCATGGGGAAACTCATACAAGTTTTGGTCAAATATTAGGGAAACTCACTAAGTTTTGAGAAATTTATGGAGAAAGATGTGAGTTTTTGTTTTGAGGGAAAAGGATTGTGGAGATATGGATATAGCTTGCCAATGAAGAGGAAAAATAGAATTTAAAGTGAGAAACAATAGAGCACAAGCTTGTGAGGTTCAAAGATCATTAGGAGGATCACTTTTAGTGATGCCAAGTCTTCTCTTATAAAGGGGAATATGAAAATCTATGGCTTTGCTATTAAGACAAAAAGGTTTGTGGAAATATATGGCATGCATCTACCATCTCATAATGCTTTGGATTCAAAGTTCCTTTTGAGATGGTTGAGGGATTGGTGTGAGACACGGATGAGAACAATGAAAAAAGAAGCAAGGTATCTTGGAGGGGTCAAAGATATCACTATAGAAGTTGAGGATCATAGATGGAGGAAGTAGAGTTGAACACGCATCTACTAGCTCATAATGATTTGGAGTTGGAGTTTCTTTTGAGATAGTAAGTTGAAGACCACAAATGGGGGGAGTGGAGTCAAACATGATGGGGAGGGTGAGAAAGCATAGAGATGACTATAGCTTAATGCAAGAGCAAAGGGATATTCAGCACAACAAGTTTTATGGGAGAAATATACACTTCTTGATTTGATAGTGGAGGGTCCCTCCCAATTTAAAATTATGATTGCCATGGCCAAGGCCTTTTCATGTATGACATGTGGAGATCTAAAATTCGCACAAAAGGTTGCAAGTTTTGGCACAAATCTACCAAAAAACATTCCAATTTTCTCTTAAAAAATTCAACAAATCTGGGATTTTCTCCCAAATCTCTTTCTACATCAAGAAGCTTAATTGAGAGGATCTAATAGGGTGAATTATCATCATAGATGCTTTCGATCAAGCATCATCATAGTGGATATAAACTTACACCTCCTTGACCTTCATGGTCCTAGAGATGGGATGAACATCATGCTTCTAGAGCTGGGATGAACATCTAGCCCTTTTTAGCTCTTATGCATACTAATAGGAAGATAATATCTTGTTAGGATCTTGCCATTGATGAAGTCACTGAATTAATGCCATCCTATATAGACTTTGGGTCTTAAATGTTTTGTATGATGTTTGTTTAGATAATGTGTCAACATAGTTAATAAGGCAATGCTACATGGATGCACAAGTTTGGAACACAAGCTCCCTCTTCTCTTCCAAGAGTGTTTTGGGGTGTTCTCTTGTTTTTATTGTAGTGCCTTTGTGTTTGCCACTCCATCCCCATTCATTCCTCCCCTTCTCCCTCTCTTCTCCCATCTCCCCTTTCACTATTTCACTCATGGAAACACATTGCAACAATCCGGGAGCCTCTTGAGTGACACTTGCGAATGGCTCATGCTTTGCATTGCTCTCACAAGGAGTAGCTTGGAGTGGGAAATCCATCAGCATTCCTTCAAGATCCTCACGACACATGAGTCATTGTCGAGACTACAAATCTTTGACGCCAGTGTCGAGGAGTTCAAGGTATACTTTTGCATTGCACTTGCCTTCTCTCATCGTCTACCCATTTCTCATTGCTTCAAGCTTAACTTGGAACTTTATTAGTGGAATTGTATGAGAGGAATGAGTCAAGAAATATGAGTTTAAGAAGAGAAAAGAAGAAGCTATCATTTTCTTTTTGGAAAGCATTTTGGATCATTTGAAGCTTGCTTTTTATGCTTTTAGTGTTTTGAGTTGGTAGGAAGATAATTTGAAAATTTTCAAAGGAGTGTATGGTGTCAAAACTCACAAAAACAACCAAGAATGAGGAATCATGCTGAGAATCGAATTGGTTTTGAGTGTTGACAAACACCTCTTCAAGAAATCTCTCCTTTTGCATTCAAATGTTGTTTTTCTTTCTTGTTTTTTGCATAGAGTCCTATCTCAAAAAAACGTGAATAGAAACTTCAAAATCATCAAAGACCAGTTGGCAAACTTGTGAGTTTCTATCCCCACAACCCGTCACCATAGCTCGATATCCATTACGTTAGTTCCTATCCCACCGACTGACATGTGTCATAGCTACCTAACCCACATACTACCTAACACGTGTAAGCCACCTAACCCACCTACCAAATTTATGGTCTGACAGGAGGGTTGACCCAGTGCTATAGCCTGCTATCCCTCTGCCCGGTGCTATAGCCATATCCCTCCGACCGGCACCCTACTGATCATCTCATTAACCTACTATCTTGCTAGGTTAGTGCTTTAGATCTATCCCTCTAGGTTAGTCCTTTAGCTCTATCCCATCAGTTGGTGCTTTAACTATATCTCGTCGGGTCGGTGCTTTAGCACTATCCCGTCGGTCGGTGCTTTAGCTCTATCCCACCGGTCAGTGCTTTAGCTCTATCCTACTAGTCGGTGCTTTAACTCTATTATGTCAGGTTAGTGCTTTAGCTCTATCCTTTCGATCAGTGCTTTAGCTCTATCCCACCGGTCAGTGCTTTAGCTCTATCCCCATGGTCAGTGCTTTAGCTCTATCCCGCCGATCAATGCTTTAGTTCTATGCTGCTAGGTCGGTTCCTTAGCTCTATCTCGCTAGGTCAGTGCCTTAGGTCTATCCCCTTGTCTAGAGGGATAGCTCTGGGAACTCAAAAATTAGGAAAAAGCAAGGGTAAAAGTGTAATCTAGCACTTGAAAACTGGGATCTCGAGCATCAAAAAATGATAAATTTTGCATGTAGATTGCATTGAAATAAACACCATTTTGCAAAAAAATTACAGGGGCACTACCCCCAGACACCATTGAGACGTTGTCTTACTATGGCAAGGAAGCCACAAGGGGTTGTTGCCCCTTGACCCTGCGTCGAGGTTGACTCAACCTATAATTGGGGGGCTAAACTATGCCAATGAACACATGATCTTGAGATCAAGAAGAGTCCTACAAGCTCACGGTGAGCATGAAGACAGTGCCTCAAATACCATCTTGTTGACTCCATACCTAGCTTGCCATCCTTAGGGTCAGCAAGCTCAAAATTTGGTTCTCACTCCTTGCAAGAACCACCACCAGGTGAATTATCTAGCTTGGTAGATTCCATGAGCTAGGACGGAGACATGGGTGAACCCTCTAATGTTAGAACCTCAGTGGATCTAAACTACATCCCCAATGATCTCCACTCTCCTACCCCATCTATAGCAATAGCTAGATGAAGGGAAACCTTTTCCAATATCATGAGAAGGTTTGGATTGATAGACCCAATAGAATTGCTTAACCCATTTGCAGGGCAAACTAGGGCAATGATAGAGCCTCAACTGGTGACCCAACCACCGATATCATAAGCAATACTCAAGGAACCAAGTCCCACAATACCTACTGGCAATCAACCCCCATCGTACTAATTCATTGATGATAGACAGTCCTATGGGGATGGATTTGGACCAAGGTTCTCACAAGGGCCCCCAATGCTAGAACAAAGGGGGGCAGAGGAGTAACCTCGAAGGCCCACAATTAAGACCATCCACCTCAAAAGCCCCTATTATTCCTCCTTGGCAAAAAACATGGGATACATTCCCTACCCAACAACTACCCCTTATAAGCCTATGCCTGCTGGGAATATACCACTCCCTAGAGGACCTCTAGTCAAACTTGTTAGGCCCAACTTGACCCAAGTCACAATGCAAATGCCTAGTGGGTTTGGATCCTCCCATCCCAACCTTGTGCCATCAAATCCATGGAACCCTTCATTAGGGCCACCAATGTATGGGACAGGGCCCACCATTCCACAACCTCCTCCTATACTACAAATGGTCATTTACGAACGAAGCTATGAGAATCCTAGTGCAAGTGCTAAGAAGGGGGGCCGCAACGCCACCTCCAGCTTTTCCAAAAAGGAATCCCAACCCCTCAAGGAGAAACCATGTCACAATCTCCAAGCTAATCACCAAGTTTGTACGAGAAGGAGACCCAATCTCCCATGTTGAGAGATTTGAACAAATCTGTGAGACATTTGGTGATATCGAGGATCTAGACAAGGTCAAAGCTTTTGGCTTGAGTTTTGATGGCAAGGTTGGAAAATGGTTCAGAGCCTTAACCCCTGAGGAGAAAATAAATTGGGACACATTGTGTGGTTTGCCCCTAGTGGTCCCAAGTGGAGCCCGATTAACTAGCTTTATGAGGTGAAGCAGAAGGAGATTGAGTCCTTAAGAGACTATATTACTAGGATTAAACACCTAAACTCATGATGTGAACCCAACGAGAGGATGGGTGATGTGTAGCTTCTACCACGCTTTCTCATAGGGCAAGGGAAGGCGAAGCTACATGATCATCTATTTGCTATGAATCCCATGTCCTTTGAGCTATGCAGCAAGATGGTGATACACCTTGGGGATAACATGAGGGAGAAGCCCCAAAGGATAAATCCTCAGATTCCTTTGATATGTCCCAAATAGCAAAGGCTTCAACCTTAGAAGTAGCTATGAATGCAAGCATGATGCCAAGGTACTAAACATGGAAGAGTTGGCCACTGATCTATTGAACAAGTTGGACACCGATCCATTGGGGCAGCAATGAAAGGCAAAAACATTGAAAGATGCTCCTAGCAACCGCCATCTATATCCACAAAGAGATAACATATGTTGTGGGGTATGCAATGGAAATCATCCCACTAAGGAATGCCCTATCTTAGAGCTAGGCCAACACTTTATTGTGCCCATTGTGTTGTTGGAACTTGGGGAGAGGAGAGAGCTTCATCATGGAGGGGAGTGAGAACACATGAGATATTCAAATGGGTGTTCTATTCATTTGAGAGGGAATTCCCTCTTTTATAGAAATGGAGAGAGGGTGTTCTAAATCAGTGGCACCTCTCCTACATCAATGGAGGTAACTCCTAAATCATAGGAACTCCACAATCATAGGCACCAGCCCATGTGGGGGCCTCTACATTACATCATCACCTGTGTCATGGTCTATGGCACTAAGTGTGCCTCTTCTACACACACACACACACAACCATATGACTTCTAGTGGATGTACACATGCTCCTAGCAAGCACTTGATCACACATATCCCAACATACCCCCCCTCAAGGGTTTGCTTCTTGCTATGTCAAGGGTACATCTAGTCACATAGTTTCACATGCCATCTCATGGTGGTCAAGGATAAATCTATGGCTAGGATCTCATGCTAGCAAAGGTGCCCAAGTGTCAAGGTTTACAAAAATGGGATAGACCCCCCCAAATGGTTATCTCCCTTACATGTACAAGGATGAATCTTAGGCCTTTGCGTGAACCTAGTTTCTCATGTCTGTAAGAGGTACCATGGGGGTAAAACACATATCACATGGCCTACATCATATGGTGACCAGAGGTGATTTACAAAAGACTATATGGACTAAAGCAAAACCATAACATTTTTTTTGGAGTACTAATCCAAGCAGAGAACCTCAAAAATGACTACATGACCAAGTGATGACCAAATATCAAAATATTGGACTCTAGAAAGCCCAATCTGCATCTACCACAAAATTTGATCCTTCATTTGCTGATGGAGTTCTTCCTTCAACCAGATTTGCTTTGTTGTTGATGTAGCCCTTCTTCACATGATATGGTTCTTTCTCTTTGGAGTTGTAGTGGGAGTCATTCCTCTCCTCTTCTTGGGCTTGTCTCTTGGCAAGCATATCAAGGGATAGCTTTCTTAAGTGATAGTTCTCCATAGTGTGTATAGTTAAACCACAAAATTTGCAAGGTTCCTTTCTAATATACTCATCTTCTTGTTCTCCAGTCTTAAAAATCACCATATTATCTGCATAGATTGCCAAGATGTTGTAATCACCTTGATCACTCTCCTTAGTCTCCATGAGATATGCCTCTAGAATAGAAGCCTCAAATGCATACCATATACCTTCAAAGCAACCAGATTTGAAGAGGGTCTTACCACTTGTTATGATAAAACAAGGGCAGTGCCTACTCCTTCTTAAAGCAATTCATTCATGGCCAACATGAGCTAGTCATATCACTTTATGCTCATAAAATGAACTTACTATCACAAAGAACTGATTTCAATGTGAACTAAAAGTAATCAAAACAATCAGCTATCAATCTGAAAAGTTAAACCAGTCTAAGAAAAAGCTTAGAATAGTCAAACCCCCAATTTATAGTTGACTTGGTCAACCATTTAACCACCAAACTTGAGAAAATTTAGGATCTGAAAAAGTGCCCCAGTGGAGGCAAAAATTCGGGCTGTAGAAAGCGAATTAGAGAGGGGTTTTATAGTAGAAACAAAGCTTATATACCTTGAACATCCTTCAGGAAGGAATTGCACCATAAGTCGTCATGTCGCCGATTAGAAGAAGAGAGATTTTGACTGTAAAAATGATAAGTGTAGCTCGAATATAGCTCTATATGAGTTCAAACTTGATCAAGAAAATCCTTATACTTTCACCCAATTTGTGCTAAGAGAATTTGAGCAATGGCTACTCCTACAGGCCAAATTATGCAAAAGTTCGTTGGATAGAGAAGCTGTTGGCATGCGCGACTGGAGCAGTATATCCTTAATTACTTAGACTTGAAGATTTTCCCTAACCTAAGGAAGATACAGCTCAGAGGGCTCTAGAAAAGATTTCCTAAAGAGGGAGAACAAGCACTTGGAAAAATTGGGGAAAGAGGTGGAAGAAAGCATGAAGAAGGACAAAGATGGGGAAGATGATGACATGGTAGATTTGGAAGCTATAGATGCTCATGGAGGTCCGCGTGGCTCTAATACCAAATGTTGGAACTTGAGGACAGAGGAGAGCTTCATCATGGAGGGGAGTGAGAGCACATGAGATATTCAAATGGGTGTTCTATTCATTTGAGAGGGAATTCCCTCTTTTATAGAAATGGAGAGAGGGTGTCCTAAATCAGTGGCACCTCTCCTACATCAATGGAGGTAACTCCTAAATCATAGGAACTCCACAATCAGCACCACCCCATGTGGGGGCCTTTCCATTACATCATCACCTGTGTCATGGCATATGGCACTAAGTGTGCCTCTTCTACACACACACACAACCATATGACTGTTGTGGATGCACACATGCTCCTAGCAGGCCCTTGATCACACATATCCCAACATGTGTTTCTTGGGGAAATCATGACACATCCCAATGTCATTATCCTAGGGCGATTTTGCAACCCATGATCAACAAAGGCCGCATCTAACATTGCCTGCATTGCCCAATCCATCCAATCAAGCACACTTGTCAATGCAAGGAGCTGCATCATCCAATCAAGGGAAATTTAGGGCTCAAAATATTCTGAGTTACTCCCCTGAATCAAGTATTAGTGGAAGATCTACCTAGTGATCTGGTAACCTTCGGGCCTAATTGTTGTTATCTAGAGAATACTACCTCGGGCAGCGATGTGACATTGGGCGAATTGGGGAGACCCCAAACCTAGCTTTAGTAGAAACAACTATCCCCAATATGGTGACAATGCAAATTGGTCCAACATTTTAAGTCACTACATTATACAAGATGACCAAGACATTCTGATCTACCATACAACACTGATTTCTCAAACAATGGGAGATAGGAACAACTTGACCAAAACATAACTCATTCAATGCCATATGTGTCGAGGGCCACACCCATCCAATGAGTGTCCCCTCAAGGGAGCAACTAATCAGCCTATCACATGTACACTAGCATCTAATACACCACCGCCATTGTGCACTCGGTGTGGTGTGGACCATCTTTTTAAGGATTGCTCGATGAGAAGGCCATCTAACTACACAAGCCTTAGCTTGTTAAGTGTTGAGATAGGCCAAGTGTGATCAGGATCCTTGAATGTAATCACAAGATTGCAAGCTACACCCCTTAATAAAGAGCTTTGTAAATAAGCCAAAAGGGGTAAAGCTAGCACATCACAACCTAGGGAGGTAACTAAATCAGCATGAATAAGCACCAAGGGTGCAACGAAGATTGGAAAGGTGTTGATACAATTCATCCAAGACTTGAGATAACCACTCGAGCCTCAAAAGCCTTGCAAATACCTAAGAGGGTAGATGAAGAAGGTGTGTCATGCCCTTGAATACAGTAATGGATGTTTGAAGAAGACCCTGCCTTGCAACAACTAAAGGAGGATGACAACATGTCCTTATATGGCTTAGAAGAGTCAAAATCAATAGGCACGAAACCTATCATTGGTCCTCGAGACATTGCAGGATCAACCTCATTCCTATCCACTGAGATCAAGATGCCCATTGCAATGCTATTAGGAGTAATCCTACTCTATGGAGAGACCTCTTGGATTGGTGGATGAATGAGAAAATAGTGATACCCCAGTCCACTAATACTGAGAATGTTAAATCTCCCAATCAAGCTCAAGACCTTCTAAGGGTGCCAGTCAACAAACTGGGCCAATACTCTGGTCTTGAAGACTCTTGGTGTGCTCCTATACCTGAGTTAGAAGACTCACTAAATTGGATGCATACACTAGCCAAAAACATCTACTGAGTACAAAGGGAACTCAATTTAGGCACCTTGGCAATAATAAACCTACTACCATTACACCTCTTTACACCATAAGACTAGCACTATCTAATCAAGTTGAGCCTAAAATCAATAATGTTATTGATCCTAATGAGATAGATATGACTCCATGTCAACTTTGGGTAAGCTGACATTAGCAAGAGCAACATGCCAAATACAAGTTATGGCAGATTGGCGAGCAAGCAATAACGTCATCTCCTGGGAAACATTAAAACATCTCGACCAGGTATGCCTTCAAGTATGTGATTCTAAAATTCAATCCATAAAGGGTACCTCTATTAAGGTTATTGGTTCTTTAACATTTAATGTTTCCTTGGACAATTACATTGTGTCTTGCAAGTTTTTTGTAGCTCCTACGAGCACCTTGATGGCAACCACAATCCTTGGTAAAAGTTGGATGCAAGACACTCACAAAGGTTTATTTGGTGATGAATCAACCCGTCATGACGTGCTAAGAACTACCAACTGGACCAACATTCAAGCATCAACATCAATATCCACTTCCACTTGTCAACCTCGGCAATCACCTCACCGACAAAGAAAACAAAGAAGAAGAGCAACCAAGCAAGTGTGGGTCCAAAAGGATCTACTAGAGACCCAAGGATACTTTGAGGGTAAATAATATTTTTGGATTCCAAAGAAACCTCAATATATAAAGCCCCCCCTTCCTCTAAACATCAAGCCTCACCATCGCCAGCCACCGTCTCATGTAAACAACAAATCTCAACATCAAAGAAGAAGATGACGCTATCCAACAAGGCAAGCATATTACCAATGGGTTCCCACAAGACTACTCGAGGCCCAGGGATGTTACCTTGGCAACTCATATATAAGGGTACCCAAGCCTCACTAGAGCAATCAACAGCCCATCCATGCTTGCCCTAAGCCTAAATGTACACCATCCCCATCACCAAAGTAGGAGCAGAATCCCAAATCTATCAATACAAAAGCATCAACGAGTGCAGATGCACCAGTAGTAGTCACACAAGAACCTACTTTGCAAAGATGCCAAGAACAGTGAGAACTTGCTTGCAAGGACAAGGGAAAGGCACCAATGCAGGAGGATCATATGTAAAGGACTTCATCTACCTCCTCTTGAGTAGTTATATAAGAACCTGTCTCAAAAAGAGAGACAATAACAGAAGAACTTACTTGATCTCACTAATCTATCAAAAATCCATTGAATTCACAGCATCGACTTCAAGGCAAATGGCAATTACATAAGAACCTTTTCCAAAAAAGAGACAATAACACAAGAACTTTACAAGACAAATATAATCCACTTTGGGGGCCACACAAGAACCTTTTTTACAAATAAATTTGACATCTATTATCAGGGCAGCTATGCAAGAATCGGCCATACCACTAATGCCAATCACAACAAAAGTCCCACAAGAACCTTCCAATGTGAACAATGAATTATCTTCATCACTGACAACTTTCTCAGTTGAAACTTGGCTCTCAACAAAAGCAAAATGTATTTGAGACATTGCGATCCTACTCACATTTGATATATAGAACATATATCACTTTATAATGATGAGTATCATAGAAGTGGTACATGTGGAAGACCACAATTTTCAATGGTGCAACACTGACAACAACAAGGAACATGCCAACAATAGGTCGACAAGAATTGGCTCCTAAAAATGGAGTAGCTCTACAAGAACCTGCTGTTGCAATCAAAGATCTCAAAGAACTTCAAGCAATGTTGCTGCCAACGGGATGACAACAAAGATGAAATCAAAGATCTCAAAGAACTTCAAGCAATGTTGTTGCCAACGGAATGGAAACAAGAACCTGCTACTGCAATGAACGATTTTAAAGAACTTCAAGCAATGTTGCTGCCAACGGGATGATAGCAAAGATCTCAAAGAGCTTCAAGCAATGTTGCTGCCAATGGGATGACAACTGCTCGCCAACAGAGATCTCCATTGATGTCTTAGTGACTCTCCTTCGAAGTGATTATTAGACTTCCATGAGGTCCCAAATAGCAATACAATTCATATTCCTCTGGTGGTCTGCAAAATCATTGTTGTAGCTAGGTCTGGGTCACAATTGGTCAATGTGTCACCGCACTAACCTTTTGGTACTAAGGCCATTTAGGTGAATAGGAACTCAATTCCAAGTGCTAGGTCTAGGTGTGTCCATAAAGATCAATAAAGTTATTACATGTGGGAGTCCTACCTCTTTGCTCGCTTCAAGGTAAGTCCTAGGTGAAAATAGCGGTCAATCCTCTTCAGGTCCTCAATGTAGTACACTCAACACATCACCTCTTGCATAAGCACCCATTGGGGCCCATGGCTTAGAAAAGTGATTTTAAAGTAACCACAAAGTCACATCTGCATTAATCCCAAGGTTCCCTGATCAAGAAAAGGCTATAATTGTCACGAAAATTTAGTACACCACTCAGAATCAGCAGCAAAAATCAAACAGGACCCTGACTTATGGCTAAGTCAACAAACTCTTGAATACCTAGAACAACAAGTGGATGCATTCAATTGCAAGGTGGAGATGAAGACATCAATATGGTTTTGGATTAGTTTCTTGTGACCCTCACAGCTTTTTTTCCAAATTCCCTTACTAACATCACCATTAACTATCTAACTTCCACTCATCCTCCTTTCTTTATTTTTCTTTTCTTTCAATTCTAGCTTAGAAGCCTTTCTAGAATCCCCCTTCTATAAACCTCTTCAACATAGTCTTCATTTTAGGAGTTTGTATAATGTAATATCAAATTCCTCTAGATGGATTTGATGACTCAAACAAAGAGTGCTCTAGATTGCATCAAAAGCTTATTGGGCTAAAAAACAACTTCAAACAAGATCCACAATGCTATGTAAGCCATCAACTAGTCTCAAAAGAAAAGCTCCTATGATAATAGCAAGAAAAACATGGCATGTCAGAAACATAGTCTAATGAGGATTCCATATATGTTCCACTCAATTCAAATACTAGACTTGTAAAGGAGCATGATAATACATTAATACTTACTCCACTAACACCAACACCATCAACTTTTTCCTAACTTAGATTTTTCTTTTTCTTTTTCTTCTTCCTTCTTGAATGGTCACAAGTATTCAACTTGGCTCACTCAAACCCTGAGCTGCCAACTCTAGAAGAATCACTCATCCATACTTCCAGAAATAATTCCACCACATCCCTCTACTACAATATAGCACAAGAAGATTCAGCCCAGTGCATAAGAAAGACTACTTTGCATGATCTTTTTTTTTTTCAAGAAAATTACTTCATTGAGTATGAATGAAAACCACCAGAGCAAGCTCAAATGCGGGAGTACATCATGCAATGCATGACAAAACATGTCAAAGTGAGCTAATAAGGAACCAAGGCAGAGGCTGAAAATGCCATCTCAACCCTAAAGGCAACTCAGAGAAGAAAGGAGATCCCCTCCAAACTCTAAAAAAAGTAACTCTCCTGGCAGTGGCTACTCTAGAGGATCTCTGCATGCTCGCCCAAATGGCCATCAGAGTGTATACTGTGTTAGTACTGGCCATAGTCTGGGAAGGGTGAACCTGGATAAACTCCATCGCCTCTATACATCTAGCTCTCCAATATGCCAAGCTGCAATGCTAGCCAAAATCTCCCAAGACATGCCTACTGAGGCATGAGCAGCTCTGAAAGGAGTGTGGGGTACATCCTGGAGGGAACAAGACTCCACTGAATGTCACTGTACAATGAAAGCTAGATCTGGATCATGTCCCTCAAAGAACACCTGTGGGCTAGTAAGAGATAACCAAGCCACTGAACCCCAGGTCATATAGAAACCTGCCCCACTCCATGAATCCTGCAATCCTGATAGGCTGAAATGCAACCTCCAAAAAAATATCATCGGGGATCTGATAAGTCTGCCTCTCGACTAAACATCAAAGACAAGTGTATCCTCATGTGCATCCTGCAATACAATGACCTATAATGGAATGCCCATCCCTGAGAACGCTCCCCACCAATTGGACTCTATAAGCAGCATGTCATTTGTGTCAATCCACTCTGGTGGAATGGCTACCTACATCTACTATATCCTAAGTGCACTCCCTCTGAGGTGGCCAACTGCTAAAAATCTTTGATCCTCTAGAAGTCTCATAAAGGCCTGCCAAGTGCCTACAGTAGAGGGAGGTCCCCTCTCCCATCTAAACCACTCCATATAATGTGACACTCCTAGTGGCTTGCCATGATGATCCAAAATCGAGTCATTCCACATGACTGGCTACCTTTGAATCTCTTCACGAGAAGTGGGTGGAACTCTGCGAAATGTGTTTTTGAAGCAGCCCCAAGCTTTCAGAATAGTAGCCATGAGAGGGAAAGGTGGGGATTTGAGGTGGGCTAAAGTAAAGATCCATTTGCTACTGTCCAACCAATCTCTCCCATGAGAAGGGGTGCAAGACTGAATGCTGCATGAGAAAAAATCCTTCCAGTGCAAGCTTGGGTCAATAATATTGGGGGGTCTCCTATGGGGAGAATGAGGGTCTCCCAAGCCACCCTGGATACAACATCTGAGGTGCCATCTAAACCGCTCCATAGGAAGTTCCTGATAGGTCTCATGAGCTAAGCGATACAATCTCTAGATCTGCATTAACATGAGCAAACAAACCAAGCAGTGGCCAACAATACTTGGTTCACAACCACAAACTTTGGATGCAAGATCAACTCTGGCTGAACTCCAAAAGATGAGTTTCCTCCTGATTCTCTCCAACACGGGAGCGAACTACTGTGCCAGAGAGATGCCCAACCCAACCTAGCATCCCAGATATCTGACGGAGACTCCCCTTTGAATCCAAGTGAACCCTATGTCAATCCCCTAGACTGGAGTGTCCTCATCTCACTGATCCAAAAGCCATTGGAATGCGTGCACCTGCCGCAATGCAAAACAAATCCAATGATGTCTTGAATGAATTCAGTGTCTGTGGAGTGGCATCCAAAAAAATAGCCATGTCATCTGCCAACTCACTATCTAACAGCTCGTCCTCCTACCTCAAAGGAAGCCTGATCCCTATGATTCCAGCTTGAGCTCTAATGTAATAGCTCATAGCCTTAGCCACAAAGAGGAATAAAAAGGGGGCTAGGGGGCAACTTTGATGGACTGATCTGGTAATCTCAAACTTGTCTCCCTTGACTCCACCAATCAGAACCTGGTTGTGGGCTGATCTGTAGAGGGATGACACCCCTTTAATCCATGCATCTGAGAAGCCAAAGTGAGTAAGTGTGCCCTCTAGAAAGCCCCAGTCTACCCTGTCATAAGCTTTCTCAAAATCCAAGAGTAGAATGGCCAGCCTATGGCCATTATGCATGGCCCACTCTGAAGCCTCCCAAAATGAGGATGTTATCAAAGATGCTCCTACCATGCACAAAACCCGTCTGCGTATCATGGATAAGATCTGGTAGAAAGGGTTGCAGACGAAGGCTGATAGCTTTAGCTAGTATTTTGTACAAGGTACCCAGCAAGGTAATCGGTCTCCACTGAGACACTAAATTTCTACAAACCCCTTTCAAAATCAAATGAATGAGGCCCTCTGTAAGTAAGTCTGGCATCTCACCCGAGTCCCATACACCCTGCAAGGCTGAGGTAATATGATCCCCAATCTGATCTAAAAAAGTAATTCAAAAATAATGGGGTCAAGTCCATTTTTATTTCATAGTAGTCACTGAAAAGACTACAGAAGCTTTATGGAAAAAGCTGTGTACTACATATGAGAAAGAGACTACCTCAAACAAATTCTATCTCATGAAGAGATTGTTTGAGCTGCACATGAAGGAGGGAGTATCCATAGCTTTGCACTTGAATGAATTTAATATCATTTTCAGTCAACTTCAAGCTCAAAAGCTAAATTTCGATGCAGAAATGAGGGCAATATTTCTCTTATGCTCATTACCATCCTCATGGGATACTTTTCATACTGCTATCAGTAACTCTGCACCTAGTGGAGTATTGAACTTTGATGATGTGGTTGGTAGCTTGTTGGCCGAGGAGATTATACGAAAGTCGATGGAAGGCAACAAGCAGGATGCAGCCTTAAATGTGCAAAGGGGCAGATCACAGTCCAGGGGGAAGTTTCAAGAAAAAGGAAAGTCCCATAGCAAGTCCAGGGCATGGAACATTGAGCGTCACTATTATGGCAAGAAGGGCCACATGAAAAAGGATTGCTACAAGCTTAAAAGAGAGCAAAAGGATAAGAAAAAGAATGCAAATTGGGGTGCAAATCAAAAGGAAGAGAGTCCAAGGGAGGACAAAGGAAAAGTGAAGATTGAGGAGATCAATGCAGTCACACATGATAATGACAATGACATTCCCTTCATGTCTAGTTTATCTGCAGAGTTGCTTATCACTTCAGATGATGCATATTCCCATGATTGGATTTTGGATTCTAGTGCTTCATTCCATGTTACTCCCCATAGGGAATGGTTTTCCACTTATGACAGTGGAAAGACAGGTGGTGCGCATCTTGGAAATGACTATGCATGTGACATAGTGGGAGTAGGTGACATAAAGTTTTCTTTTGCAAATAAATCTACATTTATTTTGAGTGAGACATGTGCCTGAGCTAATGAAGAGTCTCATTTCAACGGATCAACTAGATGATGCTGGTTTTCAGACCATCTTTGGTTTTGGGAGTTGGAAAATTCAGAAGGGCTCTATGCTTTTGGCCAGGGGTGCCAAGTGTGGGACTTTGTACCCCTTGCATGTATCAAGGGTGTTTGATCATGTTGTTGCAATAACCGAGCAGCCAAGCACTTCTTTATGGCATTGTCGGTTGGGCCATATGAGCCAAAATGGAATGAAACTCTTATGCCATTTGGGTTATGTACCGCATTTGAGTTTCTCTAATTTTGAATTTTTTGAGAACTGTCTCTATGGGAAGAAGACTAAATCAACCCATAAAAGAAGGGGAAAGAAAGAGTTTAAAAAGCTTGATTTGGTGCATTCAGATGTATGTGGTCCCATGCCTACACGGTCATTAGGCAGGGCTGAATACTATGTGACATTCATTGATGATGCAACTAGGAAAGTGTGGGCTTATGCTATAGCTCAGAAGAGTGACGTGCTCTAGATATTTCAGAAATGGCTAGCCTTGGTTGAGAATCAATCAGGTAGAATGCTTAAATGCCTTCGGACTGACAATGGTGGAGAGTACCTCTCTCATGACTTTCAGCATTTCTGTGATACATGTGGGATTAAGAGGGAGCTCACATCCCCTCGTACTCCAGAGCAAAATCCAGTTGCAAAAAAGATGAACCGTACCATTCAAGAAAGGTTGCAATGCATGCTTTCCAATGCAAGTCTTTCTAGTGGTTTTTGCATTGAGGCAATGAAGACTGCAGTGCATGTGATCAATAGATCACCTAGTAAGAGTTTGGATGGTGGTATTCTTGAAGAGGCATGGAGTGGCAAGAAGCCCTCTTACTCTCATTTGCATATATTTGGGTGTGAAGCATATGCACATGTGCCAAAAGAGCTTCAAAAGAAGCTAGATCCTAAGTCTAGGAAATGCATCTTTTTGGGTTATGGGCTATCGTCTCTGGGATCCAGATGCAAAGAAGATCATACGCAGCCACGATGTAGTCTTTAATGAGAAGAAGATGCATAAGGTACCCATGAGGGATGTGGAAATGAGGAGAATCACTTTCTAGGACATGAATCCACCTGCATATGTTGATAGACAGCAAGCTGTCCATGCACCAAATGTGCAAGAAATGGTACCACCAAGTACGCCCACAGGTATACAATCAAGGGTAGATGATGGATCATCTATCGATGGAAATGATGAGCCAAATGTGGCTGATATGCAGGTGGGATAGCAAGCTAAAATGCCCTTGAAAAGATCATCTAGAGTGTCTAGACTACCTAATAGGTTTGTTCTAGGGGTAGACTATGTGATGCTTATTGATTGCGGGGAGCCTTCTTACTACAGAGAGGCTATGATGCACGAGGATCAATGCAAGTGGGAGTATGCTATGCAATCAGAGATGAGTTCACTTATGAAGAATAAAACTTGGGACTTGGTTTCTTTGCCATATGGAAAGAAAGCATTGCCATGTAAATGGGTCTACAAGATGAAGGTCACAGGTGATGATGTGCCTAGGTACAAGGCCCGTTTGGCTGCTAAAGGGTTCAAGCAAGAGAAGGGTGTGGACTTTGATCAGATATTCTCTCCAGTTGTGAAGATGACCACACTTAGATGCATGCTTGGCCTAGTGGAAGTAGAGGATATGGAGCTTATGCAAATGGATGTCAAGACAGCTTTCTTGCATGGGGATCTGCATGAGGAAATTTACATGGTGCAGCTGGAAGGCTTTGAAGAAAAGGGCAAAGAGCATTTAGTTTGCAAGCTAAAGAAGAGTTTTTATGGTCTTAAGCAAGTGCCTAGAAAAAGGTATCAGAAGTTTGATGCTTTCATTTGGTCCCAGGGTTTTAGAAAAAGTGAAATTGATCACTGCCTCTATACTAAAAGGGCTAAGGATAATAGCCTGATACTCCTGGCACAATGTGTGGATGATATGCTATTGGCTAGCAAGAATACGTATGAGCTAGATGCATTAAAGGCAAAGTTGCATGAAGCCTTTGATATGAAGGATTTGGGACTTGCAAATCATATTCTTGGTATGTGCATCACGCATGATTGGAGTAGGAAACACCTTTGGCTTTCACAGGAGTATTTTACAAAAGTATTGCAACGTTTCAATATGGAGGGGGGGAAGGCAGTGAGTACTCCATTGCCTCCATATGTGAAACTGAGTCATACAGATAGTCCCAAATCAGATGAGGAGAGGGCCATGATGCACCAACAGTTGGGAGTCTTATATATGCTATGATAGCTACTAGACTAGACATTGCATTTGCAGTGGGAGTTGTTAGCCGGTATATGTCTAATCTAGGAAAGAGGCATTGGGAGGAAGTTAAGTGCATCATGAGGTACATGAAGGGTGCCAAGGAGATGTGCATCTGCTTTGGTAGAGGAGACATACGTGTACTTGGGTACACATATTCAGACTATGCAGGGCACGTGGATAGTAGGAGATCCACTTTTGGTTATGTGTTCACCTTTGTAGGTGGTGCAGTGTCGTGGATGTCTCACACATAGAAGTGCATTGCTTTGTCTACCACAGAGGCTAAGTATGTTGCAGCCACAAAGGGTTGCAAGGAGGCTACATGGCTTGATCGGCTAGTGGGAGATTTGGGGATTCATATAGGTGTATCGACATTACATAGTGATTCGATGAGTGCTATTCAGCTAGCATGAAATCTAATCTTTCATGCAAAGACCAAACACATTGAGGTTAGGTACCATTTCATCAGGGAGGTACTTGAGGACAAGCGCATAGAGCTTGTCAAGGTCCATACAGATGATAACCCTACAGATATGCTAACAAAAAGTCTACCTAGTCAGTGGTTTGAGTATTGTCATGTATTGATGGGCATTGGATAGTATGCTCAGTAGTTGTTCTCCCTTAAAGGCACATTGTCCTTTAAGTGGGAGGTTGTGGGGGTTAAAGGTCACTGTACCTTTACCCCGGTTATGTACAATACTCAAACACATATATAAATTAATGAAAAAGAAGATTAGGGTGTTCTACACCCACCAAAAACTTGTGTGGCTCTCTATTTCTCTCTTTCCCTCTTCCGTTCTGCTTTCGTTGAGAGCACTCTCAACATCAAGTGAAACAGTCATATCCCCTGTCACCAACCTAGGTAAGTGTTGCCCACTCTAGCATCATTTGTGATGAGTGTCTGGATCTGCTATAAGAAGGGAGGCATAGAAATCGGTGGCAACCTACAAGACGGCCTCTAAATGTGTCTAAAGAACTCCGCCTGAGTCAACAAGATGTGATACGCTCTCCCTACTATGTTTGGGACCAAGAGTAGAGAACTTCTTCTTGTTGACCCTGCCTTCCTTCTGTGTCCAAAATGACTCTCTGGCATGAAAGGCATACTCTGCTCTCTGATCTAAAAGTTACTACTGCTGAGCACTTGCTGCAGCAAGGTGCTCTTGAATCCAAGCATCTATAGGCCTCTTCTACTCCTCCCTCTGGAGGGTAGCCAACTACTCGTGGATATCTATCTCACGCCCGAGGATCTCACCCCTTCTGATACGAGCAACTGAAAGATAAAAATCACTAATATCAAAGAGGGCTGTGGATAAATTTGAAGGAGAAAGTTTTCTATCCTGCAAATGAGATACCCAGGTCCTCAACACTGTCTCTATAAGGCCCTCCTCTACATAGAAAGAATCTAGAATCCTGATACTGGTAGAACGGCGCCTCACATGGGGATCTGAGACCATCAAAACCACTGGAAAATGATCCAAAGTGGACACCCCAGCTGTAATGTAAACAATACCACCTCTATCAAGAGCCCAATCACACACATAAAATCTATCAATCCGTGCATGTATGGGCATCTGCAATCTCCTCTTGGACCAAGAAAATCGGAGAGAATGTGGCTGAGTGTGAAAGGCATCATCATGCCAAGCATCCCTACCACTATACTAAAAAAGGAAGGCATCCCATACTGGTCTCTCTAGGGAGTAAAGGCCACATTCCCTACCACCCCTTTTTCTGGGGGCATTTCAACCGTGTTGAAATCGCCCTTTATAATCCAAGCACCTGCAATATGTGACCAAGAAAGCAGTTCCTTCCAAAAAAGTACATGGTCCCCTCTAGAATTGGGTGCATAAAGGTTTAAGAGACCAACCTTATGCCCATCAATCAAAAGTATAATCCACTAAGCTCTAGCAGGGACTATGATCCCTTGTCCAATCACCAAGGGGAGTATAGAAGAAGAAATAGAAATGCAAGGACCTCCCCTAGTGCCCAAGGCAGCAGGTGACCAAAAAGTGTGGCCTGAAGGAATCTTACCCAACTTGGAACAATCCCTGGCATCCAATTTGTGTTCCTGAATCATTACAATGTCCATGGGACCCCCAGTAACACCTGGATGAAGTTGGTTATGAATTAGCTGCCTACGGCGGTGGTGAGGTACACCCATGAGGCCCTGAATGTTCCAAGTGACAATCCTCTTCTATGAGAGGAGGAGGCCGAATGGAAGATCCTACCCAACCTGGTAGCGGAGAAAGCCCTCTCTTGCAAAAAATTCCTCCTATCAAGAGGAGGGAAGTCAACTGGGGAAAGCACACCCCCCCTGCTGAGTGGGAAACTTTGTCCTGAAAGATATGCTCCCCAAGCATGGAGGGTACAAACTCCTCCTCTACCTCAAACTCAACCAAGTCTGCCAAAACTGAAAATGAATTCCTACAAAGTACCTCTGGCGCTGGAGTGCGAAGGAGCCCTGCAGAAGGAGGAGTGGAACATATAATCCCCTTACCTCTGTCAAGTGTAGACAGACACATCTGCCTGCCATAACTCTGTCACTCCCCTTAAGTAAAGCATGGGCCTCTACAGAAACGTTCTCCCTAGATGAGCACTCTTGCATTTGAGCAAGGCCAGGAGTAGCCTCATCTGCACATGGAACCAAGATAGGGATGTCTCCTGCCTGAAGAGACATGTTCACGGTCCTGTCAGTGGTAGCCTGAGGTACTGGCTCACCAACTTGGACAGGCACCCAATGGGCGATGATCGAACCAAGACGTGTTGATTGTCCTGTACATGCTGTAGAAGTACCGGCTATGAAGTCAAAGGTCTAGCAGCACGTGAGGTAGTAGGAACTAGCCATGAAGAAGGTCCAGGTTAGGTGAAGCTATGAGGTGCACCCATGGATATTTTTGGTCTTTTCTTTTTCCTTGGGCAATCTTTGGCAAAGTGCCCAAGGGTCCTGCAAATCCTACACTGATCCTATCTCCTTGCAATCTCAACTCTGTCTAAAGAAGGAGCCATCTGGACACTAAAGCATAATGTGGTCATCCGAGATGTTAGGGTCAAAGACAATGACCCTAACACACAGTACCCCATTGGACCTGACTGCCTCTGCTGCTAAAGTAGGCATCTCAGGGAGAGGGGGGATCTCAGTAACCACTCCAAAGGTGGCTCCAATGGAATGTAGCAGTCGATGGTACACCTAAGGAAGTCCTGGAAATCTGATGAAAAGAGACGTCATCCGACTGTCTTCCTCAACAGGATCAAACCCCAAAGAAAAAGGGGTCAAAAAAATCCTCCTGGAGCTCAGTGCTAATGGGCTAGCCTACAGCACTATATGAGCTACCTCCAAGGAGTCAAAAACAACCTAAAAGAGACCTTGCCCAAGCAGATGAACATCTATAAGGTGCCCTGCAAGATCTCCAAGTAGAGTGGTGAGCATCTAGTCCCTGGTTTGCTGTAACTTGGAAGGGTGGGACCCATGGATGCAAGCAAAGAGCGATGTCAAGCTCTCCTGCTCAGTATCTTTTTTGAGTTGCTGCAACTCGTCTTTTGAAAAAACAACTATTTTCGTGGCCAATGGGAGTGGACGGAGATTGGCTGAAGGCAGAGCCATCACCAATCAAGGTGGGTGAGGCCAACTCAAACACAAACAAGGTTCTTTCCATACTAAGCTGCCTAGGAGAGGAGGAAGGTGAGTTGAGGAGGAGCAGGAGGAGGAGGAGGGGCTGAGGAGGAAAGGAATGAAGGGGAGGATTAGGAGGGAGGAGGACGAGGAGGAGGAGGAGGAGAAGAGGGGGAGGGAGGGGGGGCAGGGAGCGAGAAGAAGGGGTAGAGGAGAGGGCTGAGGCGAGGGGGGAGGGAGTGGGGGAGAGGAGAGGGGGGTAGAGGAGAGGGCTGAGGCGGGGGGTAGGGAGCAGGGGAGAGGAGAGGGCTGAGGCAGGGGGTAGAGATAGGGGGGTAGAGGAGAGGGCTGAGGCAGGGTAGGGAGCGGGGGGGGCTGAGGCGAGGAGTAGGGAGCGGGGGAGAGGAGAGGGCTAAGGCCAAGGGTAGGGAGCAGGGAAGAGGAGAAGGCTAAGGTGGGGGGTAGGGAGTGAGGGAGAGGAGGAGCGGCTTGAGAGGGCGGGGAAGGGGGAGCATGTTAAGCGGGGAGGGGGCGGGCTGAGAGGGAGAGGAGAGGAAGGGGGAGCAAGCTGAGAGGGAGAGGAGGGGGAGGGAGGGAGGGGATAAGGGAGAGGGAGGGGGAGGGGTTGAGGGTGAGGGTGAGGGAGGGGGAGGGATGGAGGGGCTGAGGGAGAGGGGCTAGCAAGGGTCATGGAGGAGCAACAGCTTTATCAAATTCATTTTGCATGATCTTCATTTACAACGCTCTAACAACCATGAACATTGCATGATCCAGAGGACTGGATCGAGATTAGGAAGGGGGTCAGGTTAACTGATCTGTTAGCAATATTCCACCACTGGTTAGTGATGTCATTTGATGTATAATGGCAAGTCCATAGAGCTACGATTGTGCTTTGGAGCCAAATAGGCCCAAGTTGATTGTAAAGAATGAGGAAAGAGAGTGGTATAAAGAGATTAGGGTTGGCCCTCCCTTCAAAAGATGACATGTATAAAAGGCCAAGTGGTCGACTTTGGTCTTCATTGTTGGATACACAAGTTTGGAATACAAGCTCCCTCTTCTCTTCCAAGAGTGTTTTTGGGTGTTCTCTTGTTTCCTTTGTATTGCCTTTGTGTTTTCCACTCCATCCCCATTCATTCTCCTCCTCCCCCCCTTCTCCCTCTCTTCTCCCATCTCCCCTTTCCTTCTTTCTCTTGTGGAAACACATTGCAATAATCTGGGAGTGCTTGAGTGACACTTGTAGACAGCTCATGCTTTGCATTGCTCTCACAAGGAGTAGCTTGGAGTGGAGGCTCCATCAGCATTCCTTCAAGGTCCCCACGACACGTGAGTCACCATTGAGACTACATAGGCCATTTCCTTAATAATACTTCCAAGGGCAAATATGTCTAATTATAGACTATATCTCCTTCTTCTTTCAAAAACTTAAACTTTGGTGCAAGGCAGTGTTTTTTAGCTTGTTTCTAGTCACATTGCACAATTTGTTGTTGCCAATCAACTGAACTTTTTCTTTCCTGCTTCATTTTTCTAAATGTTTTTGTGCACTCCTGTATGATATCTTGTGATATGCCCCAATCAAGGATTCCAACACGAACTACACCCTTTGGAGTAAAAGCAAGCATGGGTACAAGTCTGTGTGGAACCATTAGGCCTAATGCAAGATGTGCTAGTCCTTGCAAGAGAGCATGGATGAGATGGTGGGCATTCATATTTAAAATTTTATTATTTGCCAGACATCTCCTAATCCACGAATAGCATCCTCAAGCCTTCCTCCAACCTATTCCCTTCTCTCAAGTACAAATCAATGTACCACCTAAAGGATCCTTCATTGTATGGAAGCTAAAGGAAAAACGCCCACAAGCTCTCGGGAAACCTATTATATGGCGGACCTTATACATGGTCTCATAGCCTTTAGACCCAATCCTCTCTCCTTGAACGATCTCTTGCTCTATCAGAGTGCATCTAAAAGTTACATTCTTAATGTAACTAGAGCTCAATGTTGTAACCTTTGTGTGCTATCTCCATGCAAAGTCTTTCCTCCACCAATGACCCATCTCACTCCTTTATAATTCCAAATATCAAGAATTCTTTTTTCTCCTAGCTCTTAGCCCTATTGCACCTCTTGTTTGATTGAATGACTAGTTTTTTTGCTCGATTGATATTCTATCCCATGCTAGCATCTTTTTTTCATTGAGATCCGTAGCAAGTGATGAATCTTTAGCAGACATTTCATTAAATTATACTATGACATTGTAAATAAGGGAATTGATCCAAAGAAATGCATCCGCTGACTCCCAATCCACCATATTAGTCATCTCATGGTTCAGCGTATTTTGTTCAAGCCTTGTCTTTACATCACGTAAAATCTTTACATTGAAATTTCGCAGCCTACCAATGCTTTCTATTATTGATTGCATCTCCCTCGCTTGTAAGCCATTTACCTACTCAAAAATTGCTCTCAAATGATATGGTTGACAAGCTTGTTTTGCTTCAATGTTGACCCATGCTTCAGCTTAGTAATAGCAGAATTTACCATCTTGTGGCTTGTAAAAAAATCTACAAGAAAGTGAAAAATTGTGTGAAATTTTTGTATGGCAAAAACATAATATTTGCATATATAAAAATCCACATGTGAGTGCAACATGTGCTGTACAAGCAAATTTTAACACTTACAAATGTAACATGCAATGCATGGAACATGATGTTGAATGCATGCATGCAACATGATACATGATGCATCCTACATATTATTGCAAAATGCAAGCATGCAATATGATACATATTGCATGCATGTAATCCAACATGATACATTATGCATCCTGCATAGTGATTGTGATGCAAGGCATGCAATATGATACATATTTCATGCATCCAAAGAGAAAGCATGCATGCAATATGTATCATATTGAATTGCAAAAGAAGACAAGACATGCTATCTATAAATTTAAAACTGACAAAAAACCACCACCCTCTTTGAGAGAGCCTAAGCACTTGTACCCCAGCAAGTGTGGTCCCAACTCCTGTACCTTGCAAGCATAGGGGCCAAGGATTCCCTCAAGGATAGCCCCTTACATGGGGCTTAAGGTAGGAGAGGGAACGTCCTCTCCGATCAAAAGCAATTTAAAAAATCAGAAACATCCTTATCTTATCTTGTTGGTAATGTTATCACCAGTATACTCACTATTACCATCAATTAAAGGCATGGCATCATCAACAAATGATTTACCATTATATAAGTCATACAATTGGTGGTATAGTGCCTACTACTACTTGGAAAAATCACACCTAAATATATCATGATTCACCAAGGCTATTTCTTTTGCCACTGGTATTAGCAATGTTATTGTCGATAAAATTTATGATACTGATAGTATTTTCAAATGTACTAGCGGTGATAAGTAGCCTATTTCCCATTTTTTTAGATTAAAAAGGTTTTTTTATCATTGTGCACATGATTATGTGAAAGCTTATCCACCAATGTTACTAACAGAAAAAATCACATGATTGCATGTAATCCCTAATGATCTTACAGAGTATTTTGTTTTGGTATCTTCAACTTGTGACAAATTACATGGGAGTAGTAGGATATGGAGTTCCTATGGACCACCATGAATCCTAAGAATACCCACATTCACAAAGTGAGCCATGTGTGAGCCTCTATCACTTACCATCTCTAGGGGTAACCAAGTCTTACAATGATATTTTCATACACAAATTCATCAATGGATCATGGTCTACTCTCCTCATTACTTTATCTTTTGCCCATTTGGTCATGTAGTATTGTGACACAAAACTGGGGGTTTGGTTTTAGTCACATCTCAACCCACAAATTGCATTAGATGAAGCTTAAAAAGACACTCACTCTCTATCTTCTCAGATCAAAACGAAGATATAGACGTCAAAGGTGAGGTTGTACTCTAGCATTGGAAATAAGAAAGGCTCAGGGGAATCATTGATTTGAGCTAATCGGTCAGCCCCAAAAGTAAGGGCAAGCCGTTGTTGGAAAAACATCTTTTGACTCAACACAATGTGAATTGATGTGAAAGGCGTGAATTGATAGGGCTGATTTGGTTGAATGGGATGGTTGGGATGAAACATAGATCTCAAAAAGACAAAGATTTTGATATCAGTTTCATTCAAAACGGAGCTTGGAACAAAAAGATATGATGGTTTTACAAAAGGTTCTCAAAACTGCTCCAAACAACAGACCCGACCACTCAGACAACAATAACTTTTGTTCTACTAAATGGAATAAATATCTGAATACATCAATAGATAGATCTTGAAAAGACGAAGATTCTGATATAAGTTTCGTTCAAAACGGAGCTTGAAGTAGAAAGTTATGACCATTTTATGGAAGACTATCAAAACTGTCCATTCCCAACTGCAGTTATGGAAAAGGCAACGATCTCCTTCAGCAGAGAAGTAGCTTCCCAGATACATGGCAAATTCAGGTCGCCCAAGGGAGTAGAGAATACCCTTAAAACAGATCTAGAAATGACTCACTCATGTGGGTACACTAAGCTTTAGAGCGAGGAGAGAGGAGACGGAAGAAGGATGAGGAAAAAGAAGCATGAACTTTATTCAAAACACCTTTTGCTTAGGCCAAATAGTTACTAGGAAGGTAGATACCTCTTCACTGCACATCATGAAGTTATGTAATTTAAAAAGAGATGCATTTGGAAAATACCCTTTTTGACTCCTAAATGTAATTTCTCTTTCCTTTCTACACCACAACTATGAAGTCAAGCTCCATTAAGATGTGCAATCATCTAGAATTCCTCTTAGTGTTGCATGTATTATTAATCAAATAGAGTAGGGATTGATGAGATATATAAAAGCTAAAATAATTTTCTAGAAGATAATTTCTATGCTTTCTTTAAGAATAGACCATGATAGGCCTTCCCACTTGTGGTACACTTTGTTTATTAGCATCATTTAGCTACCTACTAGAAAAAACACAAAAGAGAGTCAAGATTGAACTCCCTTTCTTGGGTGAGCATACATCTACCAATGGCATAATAAGAGACATAAACATGCATCTAGAACTCAATTTCCCAATTGGAATCCTCAAAATGGGAGCATTAATGAGGCCCTCCTTTAGTTTTTAAAATGAGATCTCATACTCTTCATTCCATTCAAAGATTAGAAGGAGGTTGTACATGGACTTTTCCATGGCAAAAATTTAGTATAAATCTTCTATACGTATCTAAATGGCCTATGAAAACATGCAAATCTTTGTAACTTTTTTATGTGGTAACTTTAAACTTATGTTGATGGGTGATTCATTAATTGATATTATATTTGATGCATTCCAATACTACTGCATGCATAAGGGATTAAGGGATATAGAATTTAAGTGCATTAATCAAATGGTTCCTTTGATCAATTGAGGTGATTTTCCCATGAGGAAAGCTCATCAATAAAAACCTCTCACATGAGTCACTTTCAAGGACATTGGTGAGACCAAAATGCATCACTTTATATGCAAACTCCCCCCACTTTGTCACAAATTTCATCATGTGCCTATCATTATGATTAGTCATTACTTAGTCACACCTATAGAATCCATCAAGGAAACTAAAGATTTTCTTTTTTATACCTATTCTATCCATTGCTCAATCAAGGGGAAGGGATGAGTGATCATGAAATGTGGCTCATTGAACTTCTTTATATTAACATAGAATCTGATCATGTCATTCTTTTTTAATACTCAAAATGTCTGCTCAATCTCATAAATGAACTCAATGTTAATCAAAATTTTCAAATCCTATTTCACAAGGCTTGTATATTCTAGGTTCATGGGCTATGTCCTTTGTTGGGTTGGCTTAGCATCAAACTTAGCATCCTCCTTCATGGTTATAGTGTGGGCTCCTTCATGGTTATAGTGTGGGACACCACCTACTGTGGTAATCCTTTAATATCTTCGTAGGACCCAGTAAAGAGATCCTTATAATCCATTAAGAGCCCCTTTTATCAAGAATTCCTTCAATTACATAAATTTTTTTAAATGATTCCCTTGGTAGGGCTAAATTGTTAGAGGGGGTGGCACTTTGTTCATGTCTTTGTAGGACATAGTAAAGCAGCCATTGTAATTCATCAAGAGTGCCATATTCTCATCAAGAAGGTCCTTAGCTACATAGATAGTATTAGGTTATTACTTTGGTAGAGCTATATTTATCACCTTTTGATTTGTAGTTCCATAATAAGTCCCACGCTCCCCTTCCTTTGATTTCCTCTTTACTTGTGGTAATAGTATGTTAGCATCTCATGTCTTGTACCACCTGTCCTATACTTGGTGAAATACTAAAGCATGTCTAGAAAATTTATTAACTTCATCCTTATTTACATCTTAGACATTAGGTTTTTGCCCTTTTTTTAATATTTCTTTGCTTGATTGAGAGGGCTTTGGGGTTTTGGAGCACTCCTTTCCATCCATGCCATGACAAAGTGATCTCGCCCTAGATCTAACACTTGATACCATAGGAGCTCATCTTGTTTAAGTAATCCCATCAAGAATTGGATTTTAATGTCATCATCAAGATTGATAATGGATATTTCTACCTCATTTGAGTCTTCTAGATGACTTTCTTCCTCTTTCATTAGAAGCATCAATAAGGTTGTCTCTTTGAGACTTCAACAATGTTGGTGAAAGTTGGTACTTTTCCCTTTTTGGTTTTGAAAAAAGGCATAGAGAAAGCAAAGGAATTAAGCTCTTAGATATCCACAAGCTAAAAGGCCCTCCTTGAGGAGCATTGGACTAGCTTTTTCACTATCCACACCCATTTAAGCTTCTTGGAGGTAACACTAGTCCCTACTCTACCTTGAACGGAGAATTTTTCCTTCAAGCTCCTTAAAGATAGCTAGATAAGTCCTATTTCTACCTTTAAGAGTAAGTTTTTCCCTGTGTGGCCCTTCCATGATTATGCATTGTAGATGTCCAATCTCAAGTCTCGTACATAGATATTTAAGATCTCAGGTCCAATTTGAAGTATTGTGCCTAGATCCAATTTGATGATCTCATCCTTAGAGATTTAAGATTTTATATCCAAGGTCAAGGCCCCCTCCCTAGAGATTTAATATCTTGAGTCCAATGTCAAGTCTCTCCTTTCTACGATTTAAGAACCCTTGCTATAGAATCCTCAAAATTTAAAATTCCCTTTTCCGCTGTGGGATGCCAACATCAGTGGGCTCGGACCATGAAATTTAGGGCAATTCACTTTTGGATTGTCCCCACTCCAAATCCTTGTTGAGGCATAGAGTAGACAATGAATATGGAAACAAGTATTCTAGATCTTAGAATCTTTGCACATGCAGTGCATTACACTTGATACTTCTAGTAGTGGGTAGTGCATTACATTTGATACTTCTACATGATTGGATGGATAGTTGTCCTAAACTAGTGTTCCCATGATCATGTCATCTCTTGCCTATGGGTTGATTACTTCAAGATGATCGAGTCTTGTTACTTTAATAGAGCAAGATGTCATTATTCTCAAATTTAGCAAGTCTATAGGGTCCATACCACAAAGTATAAAGTCTTGGAGACTTCTTTATCCCCCCCTTTCCTTTTTGGCCACGCTTCCTTCTTACCACCATCTGTGGGTTATATTGATGTGTGAAAGCATGCATCAACTTGAACAATGCACTTCTATTTCCTTACTGCTTGAATTCTTGCTTTTCCACTTTCACAACTTGAGCAGACCAAAAAGGACGTCTACTAGAAACATTTATTGCTAACACAATGACCATCATACCCACCTCCAAGTCCTTGATGCTACCACTCCACATTCCTTGAACCCTTTCCCTATGTTTTTGGATTTTTTGGCTCCAAAAGAATGGGCACTTGAAGAAACATTCATATGTTCATCTACAAAACTTTTTTCAATACATTCTAGCCAACTAAATTTTGATATATCTTGGGGCTCATTCATGTGCTCATTGATGAAATATTGAGATGCAAAGAATGGATTCCACCATGTCCATACCATAGAATTAAAATACATTGTAGCATGCTAGACAGTCTCTCTAATTGCATTGATTGAACTTGTACAATCTACATCCCTCCCCTCCTTCATGGCCTGTTGCACCTTCCTTTTTGATTCACGATTTTCTCATCAATTAATTTTTTAATTGAAGAGTATTTCTACTTTGGTCTAATGTTCTAGCTATGGTGTTTGATTCCTCGATCGCAATTCTTAGCTCTGACTAGCTTTGTTTTCCATGAGTCAAAATTGACCTATTTGTTCTCTTTGGAATGTTAGCAAGTTTCTTGTGAATGAGTTGAGCCACTATTAGCCGGAAAAGAAATCAGGACTAGAGGCTAGAGGCTAAGCATGGCGACGCTCGAGGGCCATAGAGGAAAGGAGAACGTGAGGGCGAAACGTTATCATGGGAGGGGAAAAGGAATTAGAAGGCGAGGGAATGCAGAGGGAGACTATGACACAAGGGGAAAGGGAAAGTGGGAAGAGAAGCATGTACATGATGGGAGGAGGAATGTAAAGATGGAGACATCAAGGGAAGAGGACCATGCTTTATTTTGAAAGGAAGGGAAGGGAGAAATCAAAGTACTAGCTAGGTGGCTTTACAAGAATGAGCGTGTCTCATCAAGGAATAGCCCCCTCCTTTTATAGCCAAGAGAGGGGGTCTCTCCCAATAAATGCATCCTCTCACATGTATGGTGTGTGTGGAAAAGTCTCCCATGTGGGCTAGGCGGTTACGCACTCTCAATTGTGTGCGACAACCTTTTGCCTCATTTTTCCACATAAATTAAGCCCCATATCTCAAGTCTATGATACTCCCTTGGTCTCTCCCCAATTTTATAATATGTTCAAACCTCTAGGAGGACAAGTGGAGGGTTGGCACAAGGAATCTTGCCACCTCATCCTACTTTCTGCATTATTTAACTTGCTCTCTTGGACCTTCTATACCTCCCCCACATGAGCCTATCCTATATGGAGGGAATAACCTAATATAATATCCATATCCACCTATTTTATATTACTTCTCCCATGGACTTTGAGCCATATCTCACTAAATGCAGCCTAGGTGGAGGGGTGGCACATGGAGGAGCCATGCCCCCTTACATTTTATAATATTACTACCATGGATTATGTACAACACACCTTATGGGTCCTCTTACGTGGAAGGGTGGCACATGGTCATGCCCTGCCACCTCAACCCTGGGCCCTATGCACACCATATTTTATTATACTATTGCCATACATACAAACACACACTCATATTTATGCCTTTTTCCTTAGATAAATTTATCCATAATAGTTCCCCCCCCACGCAGCGAATGCACAGCATTTCCATGCCTAGGTCCATCATGCACAAAGAAGGGCTTGAGGTAACGCTTGTTGATCACCTTCTTGCCATATGGTTCATGCAGCTCCTGAACTTGTATAGACCCATTGCTACGTTCCTTGATGACTTTGTATGGACCGGTCCACAGTGGCAGAAACTTCTTATCCATTTGGTGGTCCAATCTATTATCAAAGCATAGCACAACATCCCCCTCAGCAAAATGTCTTTGCCATCCCTTGCGAATCTTAGCATTCAAGCGGGCCTTTTGTCGATTCTTTTGGATCTCTGTGTGATGTAGGGCAAGGCTTCGGGTTTCATCTAGCTTCTCGAGTTGCAACAATCGGGCCTCTACATGTTCATCTTCTATCATCCTCTGTTCTTGTGCCAATCTCAAAGCTGGAATCTCTATCTCTAGTGGTATAACGGCCTCAGTACCATATACCAACTCAAAAGGAGTGTGACCTGTAGATGTTTTATGTGTGATGTTGTAAGCCCATACGACTTCTGTGACCTTCTGATCACACTGGCTCCTATTCCCTGTGGCCATTTTTCCCATGGTTTTACAAAGGAGGCCATTGGTCTGCTCCGTTTGACCCATGGATGCTGGATAATAGATGCTAGAAGTGCGATGATCAATACCCATGCGATCCATGAGTAACTCCACTACTTCATTTAAGAATGGACTCCCATGGTCAGAGACTATTTCCATGGGTGTCCCAAACCTTGTGCAAATACGTTCAAATATGAAATTTGAAGCTGCCTTACCATTTGCAGTGGGGAGGGCGATACTTCAGCCCACTTAGTGACATACTGAGTGGCTACCAAAAGATACTTCTTTTTGCAGGCAGTCATGGGCAAGGGCCCGCCAACAAAATCTATTCCACACTCCTGAAACGGATGGATGGACATCACTGGGTGATGTTGCCCAGGATGCAAATCTTTCCTACCAAAGAACATGGTTCACAGGTTTTGCAATACAAAGTGACATCCTTGAACAAGGTCGGCCAATAGTATCCAGCATGTAAAATCTTCTTAGCTGTATAGTCACTGGCATAGTGGCCTCCACAAAATCCATCATGTTAATGCTTCAATACCTTAGGTACTTCATCTGCATCAATGGCCTGTCTGAGTACCCCATCCATGACTTGACGGTACAACACCCCATCAAAGAGGGTGTAGCGCCTACTATCTCTATGGATCTTCTTTCTCCCACAGCTAGTACTTTCTGGAGGAAAGGAGAAAGCAATTAGAAACCTATAGATACCACCATACCATGGATCCCCAACTTCTATGGCTGCTACAAGGGTTACATCAAGGCACTCCTCTAAATCAATCAAAGCATTCTTCAAGTTGGAACAACCCCCTTTTACAATTTTGAAATAAAAATCATATTCTTGTAGAACTGCCAACCATTTGGCCAACCAGCCCATGGGATTTGGTGATTGAAGAACCTGCTTTGCAAGACCAGTGCTAGTGAGCATAATGAAGGACTTTCCAACCGCATAATGCTTAAATTTCTCAATGTAGAACACCAAAGACAAGGCATGCTTAAATTTCTTCTTTGAAGCGGGGTCAGACTGAACTTTATCAAACTTTTGAGTAATCTCATGTGCTAGCACCATAGTTTATGGATTCTCCCATTTAAGCTTGAGGTGAAATTTGTCACTTGCTCCTGCTACAAGGTAGCCCAGCACATGCTGAGTCATTCCAGCTCAAAATTCGACATTGTCCTCTTGTGTGGCAATTAAACGGTCCAGGAGCACGGCCGCTCGATCCACATATCGATGCGCCGTCTCACCTTCTGACTGCTTCAAGTTTGCCACCTACAGGTACACATTCTTTGGCTCCTCTCTTTGCCAAAATACTCAATCATCACTGCTGTCAACCTTGGCCAGCTTTGGCGAACGTCTTCGGCCTGCTTCTCATACCACACTTGAGCCAAACCCTCTAGAAATGTGGGAAGAACCAACAACCATCTGTCTTCAGTAAGAAAGTTCAGAGAAACACAACGATGCTTGAAGGCCACAAGGTACTCATTTGGATTTTCTTCCACCCATCCACAAAACACGGGAATGTCAGCCATGCTTGGAAGATGGAAAAGAGAGAGGAAAGATGAGGCTTATCTATGGACAAACAATAGAAAGAGGAAGCTTATCTATGGACAAACAATAGAAAGATGAGGCTTATCTATGGACAAACAATAGAAAGAGGAAGCTTGAACTGAAAATCGGGTAAAGATACATCCACAAAGCACACATAGGCATGGTAGGGTGTGATTGGTGTATTGTGAAATACGACACGAGAAGAATCTTCAGCATAGAATAGCACACAAACAATCTAAAAAGGACCAACCCTCATGATATCACATCCATCTTTACAAGCGAGGGTTAGAGACACGGTGCTGCATGAGGTTGTTCATCAAGGCAAAGAAGAATGCCATGACAAATGTCAACAGTTGGAGAGCTTGCACATCACCTTCAGCTTCTTCCAGTTCTTGTAGTCGCCATGCTATTTCTTCAAGGGGTGTGTGGTGTGGCATCCTTCTTTTGAGCAATGTCCTTGAGGACCTTTCTGATGATCTTCTGAAGTCGGTGAACTCGTATCAAGTATGCCCAACACTTAGTTTCATGATGACCACAACCTTTGCATTCCTTACAAATGATCACTCTCCTTCATGGCTTACAGCTTTGTTGGGGTGGTGCTTCCACTCGCGTCATGCGTGATTGAAGTACAAGCTTCAAGTGCTAAGAAATCAACAACTAGATTTCGAGCTCGAGGGATATGCTGAATTTTTACCTCTTCAAATTGGTTGCAAAGTTCCAATGCTTGTTGATGTCATGGAACCAAGCCTTTGCTCCGCACCTTCCACCTTTCACTAACTTGTTCACACACTAGTTGAGAATGTCCTTGCACTTCAAGTTGCTTGACGTGATGTTCTTGTGCCTTTTGTAGCCCAAAAATGAGCGCCGAGTACTCAGCTTGATTGCAAGTACTTGCAGGTGCAGACTTGCTGTAACAATACTCCTCACCACCTGGTGAAGTGAGCTTCACACCCACACTAGCAGCCTTGGTCGAAGATTTGTAAGCTCCATCAAATTGAAGGATCCAAGATGTCATCACACCAAGACTAAAATTCGGACATCCCAAGTTTCTCGGTAGTCCAAGATAGGTAGAAGGAGAGGGTGGGGAGAATTCAACACTTGAGGCAGACGTTCAGCACCAAATAAACTTGCAATCCTTTGTTGATAGTTTATCTTTAGATCAAAAAGAATTACAACTTGAAGCTCGAAATGAGGCACAAAAGGTTGATTAGGTACAAATATATTCCTTGGTCGAAACATTACCAACCATAGCCGAGGCCTAGAAACCTTTGTAGTGAGATTGAGAATAAACCATTCAGGACGAGCTTATCCCCAAGAATTAACAAGCAAATGTGCCAAATCTCCCCCCAAGCTTGGGGAGCATCCCACCCTTCAATGAAGGACACCGTTTTAATTACCTCTGAAGCAGCAAGTAGTTCGATCACTACACAATGAGTAGAATTAAAATCAAAGTTCTCCCAGCGTATCAGTAGTTCTTCACCATGAATCATCCACGGTATATCATCCCACCCATCATCTCCTTGAACAATGCACTGGACAATCAGCCGTTGAAGGTCGACATGAAGATCAAGGAAGAGATCTTGTGCATTGGTAGCCATAAGGCATGGAGGACCAGGCACCAAATCCTTAAACGTGTCGAGAAGTGACATAAATATCCACCCTCCTCGTGTGGCGTGCGTCCGTGAAGTGGACTTGGAAAAGTTTCGAATCGGCGATCTAGCAGGAGATGTGAATAGAGCTACTTTTGCTTTTTACAGCAAGAGTAAACTCGCCACAGTTAGAGAGTTACAGTTCCTGATATTTTAATATATAAACAAAAATCATTACATTTTCATCACTTCCCACTTGTTGGCCCAATGATAAGTCTCCCTTTTGTGAAGGGGGAGGTCTTGGGTTCAAATCCTACTCTTTAATAAAAAGAGAGGAGAGGAGAGGATAAGGAGAAGAGAAAGAGAAGAGAGAGGGGGGCGCGAGATCTACTGTTACAGTTTTGCAGAAACTCAGAAAAACTGTCCGCGACCAGAAGATGTAGCAGCCCAGAAAACTGTCGCGTGGGTGAACAGAATAGACGCACGAAGCGAGAAAACTATCCGCGACTAGAAGATGGAGGAGCCCAGAAAACTATCGCACGGGTGAACACAGTAGATGCGCAAAGCGAATGCACGCGCAGGAGCTTAGAAGGAGCACAGATGGTACAGTTCTATAGATGCGACCGGTATGACTAGAAGATTCATCGACCAGAATATACATAGGAACCGTGAGTAGGAAGCAGGCAGACTGAAAGTGCAGAAGCAAAGAGGTTTTGCAGCCGTAGAGATAGGGAAGGCACATAGTTTAGAGGTGCAAAAGAAGAGAACTGTGCACGGAAGAGGCCGCAGTGCTGCACCCAGTCGTAGGAGTAACAGATTTTATACCACTAGCTGTGGAGATTTTGATCCCAACAGCCACATCATTTCTATTAGCCAAAAAAGAAATCAGGACCAGAGGCTAGAGGCTAAGCATGGCGACACTCGAGGGCCATAGAGGAAAGGAGAACGTGAGGGCAAAAAGTTATCATGGGAGGAGAAAAGGAATTAGAAGGGGAGGGAATGAAGAGGGAGACTATGACACAAGGGGAAAGGGAAAGGGGGAAAAGAAGCATGTACATGATGGGAGGAGGAATGTAAAGATGGAGACATCAAGGGAAGAGGACCATGCTTTATTTTGAAAGGAAGGGAAGGGAGAAATCAAAGTACTAGCTAGGTGGCTTTACAAGAATGAGCGTGTCTCATCAAGGAATAGCCCCCTCCTTTTATAGCCAAGAGAGGGGGTCTCTCCCAATAAATGCATCCTCTCACATGTATGGTGTGTGTGGAAAAGTCTCCCATGTGGGCTAGGCGGTTACGCACTCTCAATTGTGTGCGACAACCTTTTGCCTCATTTTTCCACATAAATTAAGCCCAATATCTCAAGTCTATGATACTCCCTTGGTCTCTCCCTAATTTTATAATATGTTCAAACCTCTAGGAGGACAAGTGGAGGGTTGGCACAAGGAATCTTGCCACCTCATCCTACTTTCCTCATTATTTAACTTGCTCTCTTGGACCTTCTATACCTCCCCCACATGAGCCTATCCTATATGGAGGGAATAACCTAATATAATATCCATCTCCACCTATTTTATATTACTTCTCCCATGGACTTTGAGCCATATCTCACTAAATGCAGCCTAGGTGGAGGGGTGGCACATGGAGGAGCCATGCCACCTTACATTTTATAATATTACTACCATGGATTATGTACAACACACCTTATGGGTCCTCTTATGTGGAAGGGTGGCACATGGTCATGCCCTGCCACCTCAACCCTGGGCCCTATGCACACCATATTTTATTATACTATTGCCATACATACAAACATGCACTCATATTTATGCCTTTTTCCTTAGACAAACTTATCCATAACACCACCCTCATTGATTGCCTTTTGAAGATGGCTTCAAATTCTTTTGGAGTGTTGGGGCATGTATTACTACAAAAGATCTAGAATCCTTTGTTCCTTGAGAGCTACCTCCCTCTTTCTTTATTATCTATCTAGAAATGGGCTATGTCAAATGCCCTCTTTACTATATCATTGTCTAAATACTCTCCTAAATTAAGCAAGGACTATTATATGAAGCCAAGGAGGCTAAAGTAGATTACATCCTTCATCAAGTTTTTAGTTCTAGCCTTCTTCTTCATTCTAACCTTCTTCTTCATTGACCTCCTCTTGTGGTATCAAATAGATGTTGGATTGGACCCATTGGAAGAGGTAGAGCCTTCAACTACCTTGAACTCCTTCTAAGCCATCTATTTTCCTAGTTCAAAAATTTATGTCTCTGCTTTTTCAATCTCCACTACCACTATAAGAATTATGCATATGGCAAAGGGTTGGTTTTGGGTGATGGAATTTTGTAACTCTCTAGAGGCTAGAGGGAAATCCTTGGCCAGATCTCCCATTCCACATTCTTTACATAGGCATTTGGAATTTATCCCTAATATTCTAAGGGGTTGGAAGAGTTGGGAATACTTTGATTCAAGGACATCAATATGGAAAATAAGAGCCAGCCTTTTTGGTCCTGCGTATTCTTTTATGGTGGGAAAGCAAGATCCTAATTCTGCTCTTCTAAGGTTGATTGGAAAGTGTCTCTTCCAAGGGTGATCAGATGTGCTCTCTTGGAAGAGCAACATTAGCTATAGTTTTTCCCAATCTCAAGCTCTCATCATTGATCCTCAACTTAAAACTCTAAATGGATATAAGCTGTTAGAGGTAGATAGTGTGAAAAAGAGGGAAGACCAAGAGAGAGGTTTAGTGCAGGCAAATTTCTCCTTCAACATATAATTTCTCCTTCTATTCACAATTCATGCACGTTTGTGATATCATTTCATCCAAATTTCTTAGGTGAGATTTGCAAAAAAATGCAAACTCAGATAACTAAGGTGGCATACTAACTGAGCCATGAACTAGAGTACATAGGGATAGTTGTCATCTAGCTATTATTCATGGGCGATGTACCAACCGCATCTGCAGCTAACAAGTCGGTAACATAAATGCACAATGGTCACCCTACCATATCGCGAGTGGAGCTTGATATCTCAACACTCCCCCTCGAGCTCAATCCCAATTCCTGCACACCAAGCAGGTCTCTAAACTTGCGCAGCTTCTCTACACCCAATGCCTTCGTGAATATGTCACCTACCTGATCCTCTGTGCTGACATATACTAGATCAATAAGACCTAGTAAAACCTTCTCCCGCACATAGTGATAATGCACCTCAATGTGCTTTGTTCTAGCATGATAGACTGGGTTATTTGCCAAGTGTATACTGCTCATATTGTCACAATAAATGACAACTGGCCCATCTGTAGACTGATGCATATCATAAAGTAGCTTATGCAACCAAGCTACCTCACATGCAGCCATTGCTGCACCCCTGTACTCAGCCTCTGTGCTCGACAAGGCAACTGTAGGCTATTTCTTGCTACTCCAAGTGACTACACCACTCCCAAAAGAGAACACATATCCACTGGTAGATCGTCTATCAGAAATACTACCAGCCCAATCAGCAGTGTATCCATGCAACTGTATCTGAACACCAGCCTCATAAAATAGTCCATACTACAATGTGGACTTCACATACCTAAGTATGCATCTAGCCGCATCCAAATGCGGTTCCCTTAGAGCCTGCATAAATTGACTTACCAATCCAACATCATAGCTCAAATCTGGCATGGTAATAGTCATATAAATCAAACTTCCTACTATGCGTCTGTACATAGTAGGGTCTTCCAAAAGCTCACTTGCATCTGTGCTCAGCTTCACATTCTGCTCCAAAGGAACTGAAATAGGCTTAGAGCCTGTCATCCCATATTTGGACAGCATGTCCAATCCATACTGCCTCTGCAAGAGCAGTATCCCACTTGGTGATCTAATCACCTCAATGCCCAAGAAATAATGTAGCTCTCCCAAATCCTTCATCTCAAACTTCTATTTCAATATCATTTTCACATGAAGGATATCTTCATCACTATCACCTGTGATGATCAAATCATCAACATAAATGACAAGCAGCATAATACCTTTCTCTATTTTTCTCACATAAAGTGAGAAATCTGCCTTGGAAATATGAAAGCCAATAGTGATAAGATACTGTCCTATCTTGTCAAACCATGCTCTAGGTGCTTGCTTGAAGCCATACAAGGCTTTCTTCAACCTGCAAGCAAACTCAGGATGAATAGCATGAACATAACCTGGTGGCTACTCCATAAAGACCTCTTCTTGCAAATCACCATGTAAGAAGGCATTCTTTACATCCATCTGATGTAAATACCATCCCTTTGATGCAGCCATAGCAATGACTGCTCTTACAGTTGCCATCCTTGCAACCGGACTAAATGTTTCTTCATAATCAATGCCATATGTCTGTGCATACCCCTTGACAACTAATCTTGCCTTGTATGTGTTCACAGAACCATCTGCATTGTGCTTCACCTTATAAACCCATTTACAGCCTATCGCATTCTTGTCTTTAGGCAAAGGCACCAATTCCCATGTAGCATTTGCTTCCAAGGCATCCATTTCTTCATCCATGGCTTGCTCAAAAGAAGTGGGTTCTGGTTCCTGTATCACTTTGACCATATAGGCATAGTGAATGGCTGTAAATCCATCATATTTTAGCCTATCCATAGGATACCTAGCTCTGGTAGACCTACGCAAAATAGGCTCACTTCCAAGTGCTCTCAAAACATCCCTGGTCTTTCTTACTCCAAGTGTAACAACAGAAGGAATACCCAACTCATCATCAATGCTCTGTTCTGAGCCACTGGATTCACCATCCACATGAGTGACATGCATTCACATCAAACATGGGCTGATCTACCTTCTCTTTTCCTTTTCGTGATACCTGCATACTACTATCTGCATTGCTTTGAGGAGATTCTCTTGATCTCAATCTGCCTGTCCATGGTGAAGTATGTGAACCACTACTAGAGGACACTACAGGTCCACTAATATTTTGTGATTGCTGCTGTAGATTCTATGCAACATTACCATTTTGTGCATCTACATCATCAATCACATTTATTGGTTTATACCAACTGCTCATCTCATCAAAAACAACATCTTTTCTCACTGTAAACTTATGAGTAGAAGGGTTATAGCATCTATACCCTTTCTGCTATAGAGAGTAACCAATAAAGATGTACTTCTCAGCTTTTGGATCCAACTTGGACCTCAACTCATGTGGCACATGAACATAGGCAATGAACCAAAAATTTTCAAATGAGAAATATATGGTTTCCTACCAGTATACATCTCCTCTAGCATCATGCCATGTATTGCTACAGTGGGAGTCCTGTTCATTATGTAAACTACTGTAGCAATTGCTTCAGCCCAATAATAATCTGGTAGGTCTTTTGCATTTAGCATGGCCCGAGATACCTCTCCAATATGCATGTTTTTCCTTTCTGCAAGTCCATTTTGCTGTGGGGTATGACTGCATGAATATTGTTGCTTTATGCCATGCTCCTGTAGGAACCTTGCAAACTCATTGAGAGGTACTCTCCCCCTCCATCTGACCTTAGGCATTTTATTTGTAGGCCTGTTTCTTTTCTCTGCATCAAACCAAGAGCTAGTCGGTGTTTCTCGAATAGCTCTTTACCGAGTGGTTTGGTAAAGATGTCTGCAACATTCTCTTTGCTATCACAATGCTGCAGTGTGATGTCACCAAGTAACACTCTTTCTCTGATGAAGTGCTCTCTGACATCAATGTGCTTTGTCCTGGAGTGATATACTGGATTTTTGGCCAATGCTTGAGCCAATTGATTATCATAGTATATTGTTGTTGGCTTTGACTCATCAAAGTAATCTGTTTCTAACAATAGTCTTCTGAGTCATATAGCCTCACATGCACCTGTAGTGAGAGCCCTATATTCTGCTTCAGTCGAAGACAAAGAAACAGTTGGCTATTTGTTTGACAACCATGATATAGCACCTTGACCAAGGAAAAATGCATATCCTTGTGTCGATCTCCTAGTCTCATGATCTCCGGCATAGTCACTGTCACAGTATCCATGCAACCGTGGATGACTTCCTCTATATTCTATCCCAAACTGTTTTGTACCTTTGATGTATCTCAAGACTCTTTTGGCTGCATTCCAGTGAAATTGTTCATAGGGATAACACCTGTCCCTTGAACTGGATTCGGTGTATTGTCTGCTGTGTAGATGACATTTTTCTGTCCTTCTAATGGCTTCATTTCTGTGAACCATTCCTGATGATTTGTCATATGAGATGATGCACCGCTGTCAATGTACCAAGGATCCTGTTCCACTTGGTCGACTTGATAGCTGAAATCCTCTTTGGGATTGAAATCAGTGTCTAGGTGCATTGTATCAGTCTGCTGCAATTCCTCACTTGCAAGAAACATATTTCCATGTTCATTTGCAAAATGACTGTGACTAGAATGTCCACCACGATGATTTCCTCTTCCTCGAGAATTCCCTCTGGATTGACCACCTTGGTCATACTGCTTCTTGTGGCAATCTCTTTCATAGTGTCCAAACTTGTGACAGTAGTTGCATTGAATGTTTGACACATTGGTGGATGCATTCCCTCGTCCTTGAATCTTCCTCAGTTGGAATGATTTCCTCTTTGTTGATTTTGATTTTGCTTAGGATGTTGCTGATGCTGATGCTGATTCTAATTTTGTTAATGATGACCACTTTTCTTATATGATCTACCTCTGTTTCTGCCTTTGCCTCTGCTTCTATCTGAAGCTGTGAATGCCTGATCATTAGAATGACCTTTATGTGCTTGAATGGCCTGAGTCCTGAGTTCTTCACCAAGTAGAACTGACTGAAGTTCTTCCAGTGTTGGAATTTGCCATTGGATGGCAATACTCTAGACTAGATTCTCATATCCTTCTCCTAGTCCATTCAGGATTACTTGAACCATTTCTACGGGATTCATAGTCTCTCCTGCTGCTGCAAGTTGATTGTTGTAGTCTTTGATGCGGAGTACATAAGCATGATCGGTTTCACTGCTGTTGCGGAAACTCTGGTTGATCTGGTTTCTCAGGGTGAGAATCCTGGATGTGTTCTTGGACTCTAGAGAGCTGCGAACATATCCCATGCTTCTTTTGATGTCTTTACTGTGTTGAGCTATCCTAGCATGACATCTTGCACATTCTGCTTGATCAGGTGATAGGCATACTTGTCTTTCTTATCCCATTCTGCTTGAGCTCGGGCAATGGCAAGATCTGCTACTGGTGCGAAAACTGATGGTGTAGATGTAGATCCCGATGTAGATTCCGTTGCTGGTGCTGTGACAACAGATGGAGTAGAGCTATTGGTGGCTGGATCGGCCAATGGTCTAGGTGTAGACCCATCGACATACTCCCATTTGTCCTGAAGCACAAGAATGGTCTCCATTCGGTATTTCCATGTACCATAATTGGAGTTGTCTAACTTAGCAGATGCCTCCAAATTGAGGTTGCTAGTCGACATGGTGCAAGAAATGTACTCAAAAAAGTGTCCTGAAAATCTCTGTTTGAATCAACTGCAAATACACTGAAGATGCCAAGTGAAATCTCTGTACTGTCGGTGAAGATAGAACTGCAGTGTATAAAATCTGATCTGTGTTACAAGGCTTGTGGCAATAATGCCGGGAATAGCCAAGAGGCTTTATAAGGCTGAAAAATGATGTGCACGATGCCATGAGATAGCCAAATAGGCTTTACAATGGTGGCATGTGTGTGTGAAATCAAGTGTTATCTGCCCACTGAATCAATCTACAATGCTCTGAACTCTGAAGTGTGCTCACTGAACTGATGAACGTAAGGTTTCAGGTAATGTAATGATGTGAAATCGGATGTGAATGTATGGACTGACTCTGAAGTTGAGAATGGACTGACTCTGAGTAGGTACTAGTTGAGAATCGGATGTGAATGTATGGACTGACTCTGAGTAGGTACTAGTTGAGAATTTTGAGCATGGCTTAGATTGGCAACTTGGGGAAATTCAAAGCGTCCCCTCTATGGCGATCTAGTCTACTCTGATCTAGATCTAAACCAACCGTCGATCGATGAAAGAACAGCAAATAATTCCTTTTCTTTTGTTCTTTTTAAGTGCTAGGTCAGATGCGTCGATATAGAGGCAAATATGCATGAAGGAAGTGGTTTTGTCGGCGAGGCTCAAATGTGAGTGTAACTTGCATCGAAATTGCGCGTGATGTGACGAGCGCGTAGAGCACAAAAAACTGAGCAACTTTCCTTTTTGGAGCGCCCTCAAATTCTTCCTTGGATCAAGAGATATGGCTTGATCTAGGTGGAGGGGCAAAAGGAGTGCAAATGGTGCTCAATGATGATGTGTCACTGTGAGTCACATGCAGTGATGATGTGGCACTGTGCTTAGCAAGAGGTGTGCCAGTGAAGTTCTGTGCTGAGGTTGCAACTGTGTGCACAGTGTGCTTGGCAAGGGACTGTGCCTACAGAGGGTCAGTGCTGACTGGACTGCTGAGGTGGCAGTGTGACATGGCAATGGTGACGTGGCTTGATGACATGTCAGTGGATAAGATGATGATGTGGCAAGCGTCAGTGATGACATGTCCTACTGAGCTGGCACTGGTGATGTGGCAGATAAGGTCCGCCATGTGGCTAGTCCTTGGGTGTGGTGACCCTGAGATAAGACCTGGTGATAAGGCCACATGTCAAAAGGAGGATCATCAAAATCTTCAAGATTTTGATAGAATCTTTGTAGATTCCATCGACACTATGGGGAGCGCTACCCGTAACCTGTGTCGAGGATTTTGGAGCCTATAGCATGGGCGTTGGTGCTCGTTTTGTAGCTCCATGCGCCCGTGAAGCGGTGGCTAGAGGCTCGCTGTTCTGCCCACCGCCTTGACTGCTAAAGGATGAGCTTTAGCATCGGGTCGTTGCTGTGTAGAGCACCTAGCAGGAGTCAATGGAAAGCTAAAGGCCTGGCGTTGAACGTAGGCAGAGGTAAGGCTTGGGTGTAGCTTTGAGGAGTAGCCCGTGGGTGTAGAGTCGTTGCCTTGTAGTAGGCTGCATGTTGGCCATCGTGGAGGGCCATTGAAGCTTTAGTTGGAACTGCTGTTGGAGGCATCTATCTTTGTTGCAGGGTTGTAGAGTTTTGAAGCTGCTGGCATGAGCCAGAGATGGGCTAGCTACAGGTCGGCTGTGGAGAGGTTGAAGGGTAGACCCGGGCTCTGAGGTGACTTTGCTAGAGATGGAGCCGTCGATGGACTGGCAAGAGCCGGGAGCCCGTTTGGAGAAGGTTGCTGGCGCACTGGAGAGGCAGTCGATGAAGAGGCTTGAAAGGAGTTTGAGATGCGCCGAAGCTTGGAGGACTATAGAGCCATGGTTGAAGGAGTCATGATGTAAGCTACTGCTACTGGAGTCAGTCGAAGGTCGTTTGGTTGGGCTGCGCTGCTTCGAAGGAGGCTCTTCTGGTGTACACAGTTGAATGGCCGCCGATTGAGAAGAGCTACCTTGGGTCGATTAAGATATGCCGCCTTTTGTTGTACATTGATGTCGCCTCATATGAAGCTTGTTGGAGCTTGAAGATGGAGAAGCTTGGCCGCTTTGTTTGTCTTGGTCGGCTTGTTGTTGTGGAGTAGATAGCAGTCAACTCGCTCATTGTCGGCTAGTCTGCTCTTGGTATGCTGTGAAGATCTCTCTCACACAAGCTCTTGTAAGAGCTGAGATCTTTTCTCTCACAAAAAGCAATGAACCAAATGAATAAAGGGAGCTCTCTTCAAGAAACTCTCACAAATCTCAATAGTCTCTGAAATCTCTCTTTTCTCTCAACTCAAGAAACACTCAAATAAACTCTCTCAAATGACGGAAATCTCTCAAGAACAAATGACGGAAATCTTCTTCCAATGGACAGAATTTTCTCTCAATGGAAGAGAATGGAACACTCAATCTCTCTCAATCTCTCAATCACTCTCACAAGAAGGATGGCGCCTCAACGGAAGGCAGAACCATGCTCTGATACCATGACAAAATATGAAGAGGGGAGAGGAGAAGAGTGGAGATGAGGAGAGAGGGCACAGCTAGAGAGCACACCACAAATGACTAACTGTACACTAGATTTAGTTGAAAAAATAGAATATATACAAACCCTTTTAGGGTTAGGGTTAGGGGATCTAACCCTTTCCTTTATAGCACTCTATAAGGTTAGTGCTATGCACATATGATCACGTGATGGTGCTATGCACACATGATCACATGATGTTGAGCGTGAACTCTCAACAGCTTATTCAATAAATACTTAAGAGCTTGATGATCAGTGATGATCACAAACTTGTTGCCCAAGAGGTAGTGACAATACTTGGTCATGGCATAAACCATGCTGAGCTCCCTTTCTGTGGTACTATAATTGCGTTCTACTCCATTCAGTTGTCAACTGGTGAAGTAGATAGGCAAATCAATCTTGGTATCCTGGTTAGGTTGAGCTAGTATAGCACCTACTGCCCACCCACTAGCATCCACATGGACATGAAAAATTACATCCCAATCGGGCTGCCTAAGGATGGGGGCCTTCATAAGGTGATGCTTCAGATCATCAAAGGCTAGTTGTTGCGGGGCGGCCCAAACAAAAGATCAGTCTTGATGTAGGAGTTCTGTCAGTGCAACAACAATGTCTGCATAGAAATGTATGAACCTTCAGTAATATCCTACATGCCCTAAGAAGGACTTCACCTCTTTGGGTGCACGAGGGATAGGCAATGAGATGATCACCTCTACCTTTGTGGGGTCCATAGTAATGCCCTTAGCAGAAACAATAGGACCAAGGAGAACACCTTGGAGTGCGAGAAAGAAACATTTGTCAAGGTTCAAACACAAGCACACTTCTCTACACTTATCAAAGACCCATCTCAACTTATGTAGATGATCATTTTGTATGGCTGGATCAAGATGGAAGGCCGATTTACCATTAAAAACAGAGAAGTCATCTAGAAATACCTCAAGAAACTTGCCGATATTCTCCTGAAAGAGTTTGGTTACAAGTCGTTGAAATGTTGTCGGGGCATTACATAATCCAAAGGGCATCATTCGGTAGGCATATGTTCCCCATTGAGTGACAAAGGTAGTCTTGGGCTGATCATGTTCTTTCACTCGGACTTGGTTGTACCCGCTATATCCATCCATGAATGAGTATAAAGCATGTCCTCCCACTGTCTCCAACACTCTATCTATGAAGGGAAGGGGGAACCTATCATGTCGTGTTGCAGCATTCAAACTCCAATAGTCAACACATATTCTAAGTTTTCCGGTCTCTCTTTTGGCTACAATGACAATTCCGCTGACCCAATCAAAGTAATCCACTAGGTAGATTAATCATGCTTGGTCCATTTTTTGTATATCTATTTGGACTGCCTTGCCATAGTTGGGATTCATGCGGTATGGACCTTTAATCACAGGATCTGCATCCGGATATGTCAATGCAATGCTCCATGAAATCAGCAGGCTGTTGAGATATCGAGCTCCACTCGCGATATGCCAGGGTGACTGTTGTGCATTTATGTCACCAACTTGTTAGCTACAGACGCAGTTGGTACACTGCCCATGAATAATAGCTGGATGACAGCTATCCTTATCTACACTAGTTCGTGGCTCAGTTAGTATGCCACCTTAGTTAGTTGAGTTTGGTTTGAGACCCACATATAGGGTTCTTCTATTTCTTTGTACTAGAGTTCTTTTGGCTTTCACAACTAAGAAGAGGAAAACTGTTTTCAGCCTCCACCTATGTGTGTATTCCCCCATTGTGTATGTGAGAAAGCCGCAAGTGAGACTCCTTCCCTCTCTCCCACTATCTTCACATGGTATCAGAGCCTTGTTCGTGGTAAGGAGCTCAAGAAAGCAAACCAAGTTCACGGTGTCCTGGTAAGAGGACCAGTGTTGCTTTCCTATTTCAAGTTTGGGAGCAAATCTCTGCAGGTAGCACAGCCAGAAATGCAAGAGTGCACTGTCTCAGATTGAGACACCCTTCGTGGTGTGGCAAGAGGGCAGTATATGCTATGGGACATTTCGGGGCCCATTTTGAAGGCGGAAGTTCTTCACAGGCACTTAGAAAAAGGCCCTGTTTTTGCTGTGCGACCACTGCTTGGCTGGTTGATGAAAAGTTGCCACAGAAATTGCATCGTATGCCTGTGTGCAGAGATGTTGGAAGTTGCAGAGTCATGCTTGTTGCTTGTTGATGCAAAATCGTCACTAGGAAGTGACTGTGTGGTCAAATACCACTTTCGTCAGTTTTGCAGTTCTGCCCGTGTGAGGCAAAAGCTGTGTTTTTCGTAGTGACAGAATATTTTGCAGTGTTTTGTAATGGAGTCTGATTCTCTTTCACAGATTGTCACAGAAAAGCTTGACAAGAACAGCTTCCAGGCATGGAATTTTAGAATGACGAATTTCCTTATGGGAAAGGCTATTGGGAGTTCATTATAGGAAATGAAGAAGAACTAGTTCTTCCTAATGTTCCCAATCAACAAGAAATGCAGGCATTTAAAGGATGGCATGAGAGAGCCAGAAAAGTTATGTATTGGCTGTCTATCAGTATTTCGAATTCTATGATTGTGCATATTCAGGATGCAAGTATGCCAAAGGAGGCATGGGATACTTTGGCAAAAATGTACAACACAAATACACAAGCCAGGAAAATGCAGCTCAAACAAGAGTTGCACAATGTGCAGAGAGAAAATTTGAGCATAAATGACTACCACATGAAGCTGAAGAAAATTGCAGATGCACTTGCTTCCATTGGGTCGCCAGTGGAAGATGATGATCTAGTTTCTGTGACCTTGAATGGTCTAGGAAAGGATTATGCAAAGTTTCGGACATCCATTGCCGTCCGTGAAAAATTTCATGATTTTGAAGTGTTGTTTGCTCTTCTAATTTCTGAAGAGCAGAGAAATGGGGGTGCATGTTCTTGAGAAGGAACTTCAAAAGAAACTGTCTTCTACTCAAATGCTGGAAGAGGTAGAGGCAGAGGTAGAGGAGGTCGATCTGCAGGCCATGGTAGAAATCAAAATTTACAGCAAACTCAAGAAAACCAGTCCTATGGAGGAGGACGTGGTAACTCTAGAGGCAGGGGGAGCAAAGAGGCCGTGGTGGATGGCAGAGAGGCCAAAATGCAAACAGCAATGTTGAATGCTACTACTGTGGTAAAATGGGACATATGGCTAAAGACTACTACAAAAAGCAGAATGACATTATGAATGGAAAATTGTAGCAAGGCAATTATGCATCTTCTAGTAGACAGGGGGATGACAGAAATGAGCATCTATTTATGGTGCAGCATATGACCAATTCTGTGACAAGTGCAGAAGAACGAAATGATGTGTGGTATGTTGACTCGGGTGCATCAAACCACATGACAGGTCATGCAGAACGGATGCAGGATGCAAGGAAAATGGAAAAACCAGGATTTGTGGAGACTGGTGATGATACTGCACATCCTATTGTGCAGATTGGTAAAATTCCTTTGTCTATGCAGGATGGGAAAAAGAAATACCTATCTGATGTATTTCATGTCCCAAACATCCCAAGAACCTGGTCTCTGTTGGTCAAATGGTTAAGCAGGGCTTGCAGGTCAGATTTAATCCTCATGGATGCTTTGTTGAGGATATGAAAAATAACGGTCGCTTGATAGCAAAAGGAAAGAAGAAGGGCAGGATGTTTACGTTGGATGCAGACATTCCTGAATTAAGTGCAACAATGTTTGCACATGGGACCGGTGTAGTTGCAGATATTGATATCTGGCATAAACGCATTGGTCATGTTAATATACAGCGACTTAAATCAATGCAAGCCCAAAATATTGTTGCAGGATTGCCTAAATTCAAGGTTGCAGAAATGCATAAGGTTTGTGAAGCCTGTCAATTTCGAAAACAGGCAAGGAAACCATTTCCTAGGCATGTTCAAGAGAGTAAAAAGCCATTGGAATTAATCCACTCTGATGTGTGGACTACTAAAGCTGCATCTATTGGAGGCTGTCACTATTTTGCCACTTTTATTGATGACTTCAGTAGAAAATTTTGGGTGTATTTTATGAAAAAGAAAAGTGAAGTTTTTGGGCACTTCAAAGCTTTTAAAGCTATGGTTGAAAAAGAAACAGGCCTACAAATAAAATGCCTAACGTTAGATCGAGGGGGAGAGTACCTCTCAAATGAGTTTGCAAGGTTCCTGCAGGAGCATGGGATAAAGTAGCAATATTCATGCAGTCATACCCCACAGCAAAATGGACTTGCAGAAAGGAAAAACAGGCATATTGGAGAGGTATCTCGGGCCATGCTAAATGAAAAAGATCTACCAGATTATTATTGGGTTGAAGCAGTTGCTACAGCAGTTTACATAATGAACAGGACTCCCACTGCAGCAATACATGGCATGATGCCAGAGGAGATGTACACTGGTAGGAAACCAGACATTTCTCATTTGAAAATTTTTGGGTGCATTGCCTATGTTCATGTGCCAGATGAGTTGAGGTCCAAGTTGGATCCAAAAGCTGAGAAGTGCATCTTTATTGGTTATTCTCTTTAGCAGAAAGCGTATCGATGCTATAACCCTTCTACTCGTAAGTTTACAGTGAGCAGAGATGTTGTTTTTTATGAGATGAGCAGCTGGTATAAACGAGTAAATGTGATGATTGACGTAGATGCACAAAATGGTAATGCTGCACAGAATTCAATGCAGCAGTCACAAAATATTAGTGGACCTGCAGTGTCCTCTAGTAGTGGTTCACATACTTCGCCATGGATAGGCAGATTGAGATCAAGAGAATCTCCTCAAAGCAATGCAGATAGTGGTACGCAGGTATCACGAAAAGGAAAAGAGAAGGTAGATCAGCCCATGTTTGATGTGAATGCAGGTCACTCTTATGTGGATGGTGAATCCAATGGCTCAGAATAGAGCATTGATGATGAGTTGGGCATTCCTTCTATTGTTACACCTGGAGTAAGGAACACCAAGGATGTTTTGAGAGCACCTAGAAGTGAGCCTATTTTGCGCAGGTCTACCAGAGCTAGGTATCCTATGGATAGGCTGAAATATGATGGATTTATAGCCATTCACTATGCCTATATGGTCAAAGTGATACAGGAACCAGAGCCGACTTGTTTTGAACAAGCCATGGAAAATGAAAAATGGGAGAAAGCCATGGATGAAGAAATGGATGCCTTGGAAGCTGCTACATGGGAATTGGTGCCTTTGCCTAAAGACAAGAATGCAATTGGCTCTAAGTGGGTTTATAAGATCAAGCACAATGCAGATGGTTCTGTGAATAGATACAAGGCAGATTAGTTGTCAAGGGGTATGCACAGAATATGGCATTGATTATGAAGAAACATTTAGTCTGGTTGCAAGGATGGCAACTGTAAGAGCAGTCATTGCTATGGCTGCATCAAAGGGATGGTCTTTACATCAGATGGATGTAAAGAATGCCTTCTTGCACGGTGATTTGCAAGAAGAGGTCTTTATGGAGTAGCCAGCAGGTTATGTTCATGCTATTCATCCTGAATTTGTAGCAGGTTGAAGAAAGCCTTGTTTGGCTTGAAGCAAGCACCTAGAGCATGGTCTAACAAGATAGGACAGTATCTTGTCACTATTGGCTTTCAGATTTCCAAGGCAAATTTCTCACTGTATGTGAGAAAAACAGAGAAAGGGATTATGCTGCTTGTCATTTATGTTGATGATTTGATCATCACAGGTGATAGTGATGAAGATATCCTTCATGTGAAAATGCTATTGAAGCAGAAGTTTGAGATGAAGGATTTGGGAGAGCTACGTTATTTCTTGGGCATTGAGGTGATTATATCACCAAGTGGGATACAGCTCTTGCAAAGGTAGTATGGATTGGACATGCTATCCAAATATGGGATGACAGGCTGTAAGCCTATTTCAGTTCCTTTGGAGCAGAATGTGAAGCTAAGCTCAGATGCAGGTGAGCTTTTGGAAGACCCTACTATGTACAGATGCATAGTAGGAAGTTTGATTTATATGACTATTACCAGGCCAAATTTAAGCTATGCTGTTGGATTGGTAAGTCAGTTTATGCAAGCTCCAAGGAAACTGCATTTGGATGCGGCTAGACGCATACTCAGGTATGTGAAGTCCACATTGCAGTATGGACTATTTTATGAGGCTGGGGTTCAGATACAGTTGCATGGATACACTGATGCTGATTGGGCTGGTAGTATTTCTGATAGACGATCTACCAGTGGATATGTGTTCTCTTTTGGGAGTGCTGCAGTCACTTGGAGCAGCAAGAAACAGCCTACAATTGCCTTGTCGAGCACAGAGGCTGAGTACAAGGGTGCAGCAATGGCTGCATTTGAGGTAGCTTGGTTGCATAAGCTACTCTATGATATGCATCAGTCTACAGATGGGCCAGTTGTCATTTATTGTGACAACATGAGTAGTATACACTCGGCAAATAACCCAGTCTATCATGCTAGAACAAAGCACATTGAGGTGCATTATCACTATGTGCGGGAGAAGATTTTACTAGGTCTTATTGATCTAGTTTATGTCAGCACAGAGGATCAGGTACCTGACATATTCACAAAAGCATTGGGTGCAGAGAAGCTGCGCAAGTTCAGAGACCTGCTTGGTGTGTAGGAATTGGGATTGAGCTTGAGGGGAAGTGTTGAGATATTGAGCTCCACTCGCGATATGCCAGGGTGACCGTTGTGCATTTATGTCACCAACTTGTTAGCTACAGATGCGGTTGGTACACCACCCATGAATAATAGCTGGATGATAGCTATCCTTATCTACACTAGTTCGTGGCTCAATTAGTATGCCACCTTAGTTAGTTGAGTTTGGTTTGAGACCCACATATAGGGTTCTTCTATTTCTTTGTACTAGAGTTCTTTTGGCTTTCACAACTAAGAAGAGGAAAACTGTTTTCAGCCTCCATCTGTGTGTGTATTCCCCCATTGTGTATGTGAGAAAGCCGCAAGTGAGACTCCTTCCCTCTCTCCCACTATCTTCACACAGGCAGCCCCTTCAGGTCCTTGTAGGACTAGGCAAAGACATCCACAAATTCTTTAAAGAGGTTGGTGACTACAGCTAGAAGATAGTCATGTTCCTAGACCCAAGTGGCTAACTTCAAATGCCAGGGTTGGTACTCAGTCTCAATGTTGAGATACCGCCAGTTTTGTGCCTCATCAACAGGGGCAATGCATTGGGATGTTGAGGTACTTGGTTCACCCATTCTCGGTCATGTATGTGCTGGAGTATCTTCAAGGGGAAAGTCCCCCTCCACTTCTCTCAACCAAGATGGGGGGTAAGTAACTGGGGGGTTCTTGGGCACTGACTGAGATGTAGAATCAGTAGATGTTGCAGATGTTCCATGCCTTCAACGCCTCAGTGGCTGTTTCAGCATGTCCCGGTAAGGTAAGCCTTCCACCTCATAAGTGGTTTTTGAAAGGTCTTGAACTGAGGGGTGGTCGGCGTCTGATAAGAAAAGGTCGAGCAAAGTGAGATCAGCCATGTCCTCATCTCCATATCCTGTATGCACCTTGGGTCCCCCCAAGACCTCAAGCTGTTGGTGGTGATTCTCCTCAAGTTCAGCAATGTCTATGTCACTTTCTTCTAAATCACTATCACCATTAGTTTCTTCTTCATTAGTGTTACTGTCTTCTGTATGACCATCATTGCACTTAGCAGTACCATGGTTGTACACCGTAGTACCATCATTGTACTCTGGAGTACCATTGGTGGGTTGGGCAATACCGGACTCGTATACAGTAGATCCATCATTGTATCCTAGAGTACTATCAACATCATTTTGACCAATGTCCTCCATGTCGGCTCTGCCACTGGACAATCCTCAATGTTCACTGCAATACCATCGTTGTCCTCAGTACGATTAGTGGTGTCCACTATAGTACCCCTAGTGACCATTCTCTTATACATGTGTGGACTATTGCAAAGTCCACAGGGCATCCTTTTGTAAACTAGTTCAACTAGACCTTGTGCATGTGGTTCTGGGTGGATTTCTAATATTGCAAGTAGGTGTTCTTCAGGATCTTCTTATTGGCATAGTTCCACCATGTTGATGGTTAAGGAGCCCAGGGCTCCCATCCAATCCAAAATGACAGCTTCCTCATCTTTCTTGATCAACCCGATCCAACAAGTCAAACTTTCAAATCCTTCCAGGGTTGTCTCCTCATTGTTTGATATCTTGGTCACCACCCATGGCCCAATCCCCACAAGCCCAATGCTCCTCTTCGGCTATTCTTCAAAATCCTCCTCTCCCAGTTCTATTGGTGTGTGCCTTGGCTATCTTGTGACCATATCTATTTCGAGGGATGTGGATCCTAAGGGCAATCGAACTTCATCAATTGACCAATCTTGAATGGCCTTTGTGGACCGCAACCATGGCCTACCAAGAAGTAGAGGGCAAGTCTGTTCATTTTCGGTCATATCAAGGACAACAAAATTGGAGAGAAAAGTTACTCCCCCAATCTTCATGTGAACACCTTTGACTGCACCCATTGGTTTTACTCTGCGTTGATCAGCCATGCATACTTGAAAGTGAACATCACTTGTCAACTTCAACCCCAATTTTTGGAGTGTACCTTTCGGCATAATGTTCACAGCCACCCCACCATCAAGGAAGACGTCCTTCAGCTCCACTCCATGGATCTCCACGGTGAGCTTGGGACTTTGTTCACAAGTGAGGGCAGCGTAGGCAGAGAAGTGGTCCGGTGTAGACCCATGCTGAGCTAGTAATGTCTCTAGTGTTGGCTCACTCGGAGTAGATCCCTTCTGTCAACCTCCTGGGAGGTGGTTAAGAAATGTGATGGTCTGATGCTTGATTTGGGGGGACAATAGACAAAGTTGTCATAGAGTGAGGTTGGGCTTGAAACTCATAATATCTTCAAACAAGAAGTAGTGGTGGACACTAGCATTAGCCTTCTGCAACCTCATCCTTCTAGCCTCTGGCCGAGGGTCGAAGCTTACACGAGGATGCGGATGTACATCTGAACTGTGAGTCATTGTCTCCCATGGTTTCTCTTCCATCACTCCTTTCCCTTTTTCCTGGGCAGGACTAGGTCTTGTCCCCATAGCCCCTTCTCTGTTGAGTGATGTTGGGGACAAAGTGGAAGGACCTACTTGTGCCTCATTATCCTGGTGTTGTCCGAGGGTTGTCACTTCTATTGCAAACCTCACAATTCTGGACTTGCGGGATGGAAACTGTGGTGTGCTACCTTCATCTTGAGAACTTGTTTGAAGATCTCTCATGACACTCTTTACCACCTCTTGATACCTCAAAGGCATAGAGTGATCACCCGAGGATGAGGCACTTCGAGAGTTAGTGGTTGCCCTTAATGGTTGTGTGCCCTTCGAGTTTGTTTCTGAATCACTACGAGAAGCAAGCATGGGTGGTCTATTCCTAGGCGTACTGTGTAACTTGGAGGGGGAGAATGACCTTGGTGGGGGAACACTTGTGAAACTGATTGGTGCTAAGGTCTCTGGTGCACTCTGAGTTGTCCGTACATTTGTCACCTTTTGTTTGTGACCATGTCACAGTGCCCAACACAGCGCCAATCAAATGGGGGCTGTTGCCCTCCCCCGCCACTACTACATCAACCATATTCAGTTGGGATGCGGGTTCCACTCTTCCATTGGGACAATCTCTGGTGTAGTGGTCGTTTGTGTTGCATTGTGTACAAGAGGGTCCCCCGAACGACTGTGTACAATCATCTTGGTAGTGGCCATACTCACCACATCTGTAACACATGATGGGTCTTCTAAAGTTTGTACCTCTACCTACACCTCCACGTCCACCTTGGAAACCACCCCTTTTACCACATTGATAAGGGGTTCCATAACCACCTCCAGACATACGTGGTTGGTACAGTGCATAATAAGGCTGAGGATAGAAATAAGGGGAACCAATTGAATTGGGCGCAGGAGCTTGGAGCAAAGGGGGATTCGGAAGCAATGGAGGTAGCATGATAGGAGGAGGAGGTGGCTTAGATGCTCGTGCAAGAGGGGGAGCAGGAGTACCTCTTGCTAGGCCAGAAGTTATGGGTACTATTCTGTTGACTGCAGCAACTTCCCCCGAGGTATCCTCTGGAAGAAGCTTTCTTAATCCTTTGAGGTACCTACACTCAGAGGCATCATGTCCATGGATCTCACAAAATGTACAAAATGAGGTAGAAGTAGGTACCTTATGCTTGGAGGGGCACTCCCAGCAACCATGGTTAGAACCCTTGCATTCTATGCACCAAAGAGCACTTCAAATCTTGGACTCAAAGGACGACTGGCCATCCACCTTTATTCTATCTTTCAAGCCTTCTTTGATTTCTTCTAACTCCTTGAGTTGCTGCCTCCTCTCTTGGGAGTTGGGTGGTCGTAGCCATGTGGATGATCCCTCCTCTCTTGGGAGTTGGGTGGTTGTAGCATAACATATGTGGTAGCAGCTTGTCCAGCAGAGGTCAAGGCAGAAGCAGATGGAGTCACCACTTCGACAAAAGAGGTGGTTGATGAAGACATCGTTGCAAGAGGAGGAGAGGGGCTGCCTTGACCTTGATGAGTCCCTGAGGAGCCCTCATCCTTAGTACCCTCTTCTTTCACTTGTTCTCCACTTTGCACTTCTTCTCCGAAGTCCGGATTTGACTACCATGGTTCCTATTGATCCAAGTCAATGAGAGTGTCGATGAAGTTACTTGCTCTGGCTACTGCTCCAATGGGCTCACTTTGTGCTCGAGTTGAGGACTTCACAAACTTACGTCGCACGTAATGCTTCTTATACCGAGTTTGGTCTGCCGGAAGTCTTTTCTCCACTCTCCTCAAGTACCTCCTAGTTCTCTCACTAGCTCCTTCAAATGTTTCAAAACTACTCGGCATAAGACCTCTCTCTAGGACCTTAGATCACCACTTCACTTGTGCTACTCAACACCAGCAGTGTCCCACCATGATCGCCACCATAAACTATCTGAGGGGAGGGGTTCCTATCCTTCCGGAGGTGTTACCGGAGGCCAAAGGCCGCTGATGTGAGAAGCATGAGTGTTGCAATGCTCTAATGCAATGGATCGCGCAGAGTGCACCGTGCAGTGGTGTGCGAGTGTCATATGCTATACTGCAGTGGACAACGACGTACACGAGTGCACTATGCTAAATGACAATCACCTGAGAACTCCACAACATAAGTAGAATAAGAAAATCTCGTCATACACTAGTGAACGTTCCCCATATCAGGAAGAGACAAGAAAAATGAGAAAGTGACCAAGATGGCCAAAGTACATATCACTGGACTAGTGTCTCCAGGTCACAAGTCGCAAGTCACAAGAACACACAAGTCTATCCCCATAGTAGACAGAGGGTACACACAAGTCTCTCCACACTCTCTCCTTAGTGCGCTCGTAGCTCCAGCCTCTATCTCTCCTCACACTCTCGCTCCAATGCCGAACGCTGAATGTCCCCTTGCTGAATGTCCAATACTCAATGTCCCCTCCCCTTCTCCACCTTCACCTTCATCCTCATCCCCCGCCTTGGAGGGTCCCTTCTTCGCTGAGAATCTCCCCCTTTCTTCCCATTGGTCATCCTCTTATCTCCTTAGCTGTTGAGGATAGCCGTTGTGCCACTAGCTCTCTTGATGGCTACGGTGACTTCCTGACTCCCTGATTCGCTAGCCTCTTCTAGTCAGGATGGTGTAAATTCTCCATGTGCAGGCGAGCTAGATCACCGCACCACTGAATCACTAAACCACTGTGTAAATGTAAATACTCCTAACTGCTCCATGTGCTAAGCTCACTCTCCATGTGCGCAGATCTCGATGAGATCGCCTTGGACATGATACTCCTAGTTGACCTGTGTCGACCTGTGGTTGACATGTGTTGATACATGGTTGCCTCAGATAGTACTCCTGGATAAACCCATGTGATTAACTCCTCATGTCGTGTGGCTGACTTGTGTTGACACATGGTCAACATGTGGTCAACACATGTCGTCATGTGGTCAACGCCTGTCGAGGATAGTACTCCTGGATGAACCCGTGTGATCAACTCCTCATGCCGTGTGGCTGACTTGTGTTGACACATGGTCAACATGTGGTCAACATGTCATGTGGTCAACGCATGTTGACAGGTGGTCAACGCCTGTCGTCATGTGGTCAGGGGTGTTTCTATTGTAACAATACTCTCTTCGTACCATAGCCCTTAATCAAGAGACCCTTCCTAAGCCAAGTGTTGAGCAATCCAAATATAAATTCTACCAGGTTAAGCTTTAGTACATGTTAAGCTTTGACAACTTCTACCTTTTTGATTTATCTTCTTTTCTTTGTGGTTCTTTTTGTGATCTCATGTGTCTTCTTACAGTAGAAGACATTTCTTTGCTTCTTGTTTTTACTTCCTTGTGGACAACAGAACTTCTTCAAGTATGTCCCAAAGTAGTCCTTTCCATTTCCTTAGAGTTTGCCATTGATGGAGTTTGCACCCTTTGCCAAAACTAGAAGTTACCACCTAACCATGTGCCTCATCCTTCTCCCTGTTGCACAATACTCAGCACCAAAACGTTCATAAATAGAAGCAAACTTGTGAATAAACCCTAGAAATCATATAAATAGCTCTTCTAGGGTCGAAAGCCAATTTCTAATCCTAATTTGCTAATCAACCACATGAAGTGTAGAGGTTTCTTGAGCCAAAGGTGTTTCACCTTGAAGACATTTCAATCTCATTTATCCAACCTTAATATACACAACATAACCCTTTAGTACTATTAACTACCTTTCATAAATCTCATTTTCTACCTCAAGCCTCCATTTGATTTCTTCAATTAGTCTTTGTAATGAACATGATTTTACATTTTTACTAACATTTTGGATGGTGCTATAACTCTCCCTTTAAGGGCTTTAATGTAGCCTCTTTTATCTCTTATATTTGGTCATCTTACGTTAATTCATGGAATTTTTTATCTACCAAATTTTTTTCTTCAAATAGGCCTTTTGTGATTGTTAAAGAATACAAATGCATGCAAGTACTCTTCCATTACATAAAACTACCCATGCTAGAGCACTTACATGTGCCTTTTCATAGCTTTGTTTCCAACATATACAATACTAAAGAGGCAAGGGATTGCAAAGAGGGGCTCAAGCTAGTGATTGTGGTGAACATGATTTCACATTTTTACTAACATTTTGGATGGTGCTATAGCTCTCCCTCTAAGGGCTTTAATGTACCCTCTTTTATCTCTTATATTTGGTCATCTTACTTGAATTCATGGAAAAGGCTTTGAATTATTTTATCTACCAAATTTTTTCCTTTTTTAATTATTTTATCTACCAAATTTTTTCCTTCAAATAGGCCTTTTGTGATTGTTAAAGAATACAGATGCATGCAAGTACTCTTCCATTACATAAAACTACCCATGCCACAACACTTACATGTACCTTTTCATAGCTTTGTTTCCAACATGTTCAGTACCAAAGAGGCAAGGGATTGCAAAAAGAGGCTCAAGCTAGTGATTGTGGTGACACTTTTTTTTTTTTAACCTCAAGGTTAACTTGTACAATCCAACCATGATAGCACTTTGTCAATATAATAAATTCTTATTTCCATTACTTTCATTTCATAAGTTCAATGAAAAGCTAAAGTAATTTCATAAGTTCCATGAAAAGCTGCATCCCCAAAAAAAATTTATCAAAATTATTTGCAATGCATTCGAATTGAAAAACATACTTTACATAAAATTAAGTCTTAATAGCTCTCGTGTAAATTGAGAATAGTTAATCAAATTCATAATACAATAGAAAATGCACAAATGTATTAGATGTAAAGAAACCCCCCAATATTGTAAATCAACCTTCTCTAAGGGACACTCTTGTGGGTAATCACTTAACCAAACCTAAGGGACGTTGAAATTGACCGTATTCAACAATAGAATCTCAGTTTACACTATTCAGCATAGAATGTAACTATCTAACATTGTGTTGACTAGTGAAACAAAATTATTAACTTCAACAACTTCAAGAATATTTCAAAATTACATATATTAACTAGTTAATTTCCTTTGGGTGCATGACTTTAATAAATAAACTATGACATCAACACGAGGTGAACAAGATGAACATGTCATTTACAAGGATGGATTGACATCAATACAAGAGGTGAACAAGATGAACGTGTCACTTACAAAGATGGATGACATGACCACGGATCAAACTCAAACGTTGATATATAACTTAAATGAGGAAATGACTCTAGCAATAAACATTCTTCAGAAAAATCAAGGTTCTAAGGCTTTTTATTTGATAAGAAGTCTAAGAGAAAAAAGCCTTACCAACAATGTTTGATAGCATCATTCACTAAGTTCAAAATCTTTTGCCAAAACCAAGTTGGGACAAGGTATCATCAATTCATACCAAGATATCAAGTCATACCATGAACTATAATATAATTACATGGCTAGTTCAATGAGGCAAACAAGCAAAGTCAATTATTGAAGTTTCGCCTTGGACCTACCGCTCTTCATATGGATCCACACATCGATTTTCCATCAACAGTTTGCAAGGTGCTCAAAATGATGTCACTACAAAAGTCACCTTACAAGAGTAAGACAATAGGATTATATAACTGTGCTACATAAGAGAATACTCTTCCAAAAGAAAATCTGTAGCATATATACAAAAAAGCATGTAGCTGGCAAACATTGAGACAGTCAAATATGAAGAGTATCAAAGGCTCAAGTACATCCTAGATATCCTAGACCTAAAGCATCAAAAGAATACATGAAATCAAACACACAACTAAAGAGTTCTCAAAATTTTAAAATCATCCAATCTAAGAACAAAGTACTGGTATAACGACAGGTTCTAGGCAGCCTCGTACTGCTTGGAGCAGAGGCAATTGGAAGAGTTGCCTAAGCTCTAAAATGTTATAGCTGATTAAAAAAAAGCTAGCCACCAGGCTTTTGGTTATGGGAAATAGCTTTATGTACACGAGCGAGAAAACAAACGATAGATACGTGTAGTGGACCGTTTGATTCAAGCACAAGTTGGCCAATTCATACAGCCACCTATTTGATTTTGTTTTGCAGAATAAAGAGTTACTAGCGATACAGTATACCCTTGAGTAAATAATAATATTTGGAAAATCTTTACATCTCAGTAGCAAGAATCACAAACAAGCAACAAGTTAGACAAATGGGTCGCTTTTTCGCGCCTTTTTAACCCTATCTATGATTACTGGGTCACTCATCTCTGTCAATCGCCTCACCTCATTTGCAAAGACCTCTCAAGCAACTCTGCTGCCTCACCAATGTAGACACATCCTTAACACAGCTTCTCTTTTGCAAAGCTGAAACTTCACTTGCGAGGTGCCACCTATGGCTCACCATTCTCAAATCGGTCGTTTCACTTGGTCACAAAGGCAAAACCCCTCCCACGTTTTTAGCCTCAATATTGTCAAATTTACTTTAAGAACAAGACGAGCTTTCCAAAGAGTTCCTTATTACCAGGAAAAAAATGTTGTACGCTGTAGAGGGGTGGAAGCAACTTTAGCAAAACCCCATGTCCACGTACAATATGATACAAAAACTTGGGGAATGTCGCCAAATTTCATCTGCAAGAAGGGCCCATATAGAAGCAAATGGAAACCTGCCACATTAGCTCACAGAAGTACGTTCCACTGAGCCAGGTGGTGTTTGTGGATGTGCCCCCTCATTATCAATGCCAAACTCAGCTGCATTCAGCTTCACCACCTCATCCCACATAGAATTAGGAGCTGTACATTGTCAAGATATTCGTCATCAACGAGTACAGCAATTTTAAATATAAAGAGGGAGCCTCGTAAACAGTCTAAAACACACACACACAATGCAGGACCTGAACTACACAAAAAATAACTAGGTATGATAAAACATTCAGGATACGATCTGTCCTCCACATATCAGTTACGCCAACACCTTCATCGGAGAGGAGCCAGTAATCGGCATCAGCCTGCAAATCCAGATTCGTTTTAAGAGTGATAGCAAGGTCAGGTATATTGAACATCATGCTAAAATTTTGACCAGCTCTCATATGCTTACATTCACATCTGCTGGCACAATTCTTAAGATACCGCCACTATCCTGAGGACTCGCAAGTTCAGAGCACAGAGATTGCCCTTCAAGTGTGTCCGTTTCCATTTCAGTTGTGTGGCCAGCTTCTGAAAGCAGTGGTACTGCACCACTAGAAGTCCCAGAGGGAGTGACCATCTCTAGAGGCACTTCAGCAGTATTCATCTCCTCAAATTTCTCTTCAAATCGACTTTTGAAATTGAGGTTGGAATTTGGAGAGCAGGACAGATATTTAGCTTCGAAAATATTTTGATAGCGTGGAATATTTTCTAGAAGAGTACAAAAACAGCAAAACCCACACCCCAAAAGCTGACTGGTCGGTGGTTACACAATATCAAAGGCCGGTACCTGACAAGGTAGACATCGATTGGACCCATAGCACTCTGTAGAAGAATCTGATAGCGCCTTTGAGGATACTCTACAGCCTGTAATTGTCGAAAACATGACCATGCACACCATAGGCTTAGCTCACTCTGTAATACTTTGCGACCATATTTTTTCTTAAAACTAAGCAACCAGCTTCTGTCCAACAAGTGCTGCCCTGAGGATATCATGTGCAGTTTTGAAACTAGATGCAAAAAGTACCTCATCAGGATCCGGAACTTCCAATGTGGTACCATGAGGTGCTTTGATTGCTATCAAAGTTTCATTCTATATCCACAAAAGAAAGGATTCCAACTTCTCAGCACTAGCATATTTTAGGCTTAGCATCGACCTTTTATACAGCTATGTTTTTGGATCGCCTCATTCATTCCAATAGTTAGTTCGAATCTTCATGAAACTAAGAATATTTGGAACAGACAGTCAGAACAAGGCTTTGGCAATTCTAAAAGTACGATCCCTTTGCCAAAGATAATGTGAGAAGAACCATCACCTGAAAGCATGGCAAGTTCTTTATGTCTTCTTCAGTGACATAAAGCCATCTGCAAAAGATGTTGATTAAGTCTCAACATCGCTTAAGATGCTTGTAACCAGCTTACCACAGCTCCCAATACATATAAACATTGAAACTTTCAAAATACAAATGACTGCTCTAAACATACGAGCCTCTTCCACACCAAGCAGGAGAAAATGATGACGCTGATTATTGGAGGATACTGCTTGTTGTTTTCATCCTCACTTATGATCCTCAGCCTCTCCCGTGCTTCCCTGTACAATCATTCTTGTAAGCCTTCGAATGTCGGTAAAAGTTCAACGCACCCGAGAGAGAGAGAGAGAGAGAGAGAGAGAGAGAGAGAGAGAGAAGTAATGGCCTATGATTTCAAAATACCATATTTAATGGACAAACAAAGCAGCTAAAACAAAAACCTGATGCAATTATCGAGCCTCCTCTCTTCGAAGCGTAAGCTTTCTAACTCTGCCTGCAGACATCAATTCATTTATTAAGCAGCCAGACAACATTCAAACCAACACAGGAGTTATTCACTGTTCTTAATTTCCTAAACTTTTTAAAACGTCTGCAACAAATGATGGACAGTTTAACTTGAATGCTAGCATAATCAATAACTGAAAGACCTGGAAGAATTCAGCTTCCTCACTCTCTTCACTTAACCTTGAAACACCCAGGCCCCTGTATCATTAGAAAAATACAGTCGTTTGTCCTTTAGCTCTCTCTAGAAAATTTAATGCGATAAAGTTTTAGTATTTATAGTAAAGAAATATTCAAAGAGAATTTTGGAAAACAGTATTAGAGCCTCAATCCTTGATTTCAGATAAGGATCAAGAGCTTACTTCCAGCGAATTCTGTTTTTAAGCTTCTTTTCAATCAATCCAATACCTTCAAGCACGTTTGTAATATCATAAATTCTGCGCTTCTGGACCTATATCATCAAAAAGAAGAGAGAACGAGTATTTTCAAGACCTTCAATCACTTTTTCCCACCAACTTGCATGAAAAGAATGAAAAGAAAGAAAAGAAAGCGGAGCCTCCACCTTTCCTTCTGAAAGGGATGAGAACAACTGGTAAGATTTCAAGCTGAACTGCAACATGGAGTACGATTATACAATCCTTTCAAAAATTATGGGAGAGAGATGGACAATGGATGTACAAGAATAAAATCAACATACGTGCAATGTATCAGCAGCTTTGTTAAGATCAAGAACTCCATCATCAGCTTGCTTTATAAGATCTATAAACTTTTTGGTAAGCAAACCTGAACAGCAGGAAACTATTAAGACCAAACTCCCTAAATAATGTAATTGTCTCAAAGCATAACTAGAGACATTTTCAAAAATGTCATTACCTAGAGAGCTGTCGTAGCGGCAAGTGCTCAAAGGAGTGCGGACCTTATTGGGAGGTGAGCCTGCACCATCCAGACGCTGAAATCAATTTATGGTACTGCAGCAAAATTGTGGGTACAATCCTCTAGACAATGAAGTCCATACTAAACATGAGCAACAATGCATTATCAATCCCTAAATATTTACCTATGTTTGGTCCCAGTGTCTGAGATCCAACTTTTACGTGTCTAGCAGCTCTAAGACGATTAGCTCTCCTCCCAACCTGTCCTGAGCCTGGAGTAGTCATAGGGCTCCCATCAGCTTCGGCATCAGCACGGCCCTGATCAGAAGGCCACTCAATTGATTCCATATCTTCATCCATCTTGAATGCTTGCTTCACCTGTAGATCCCAGCTCTTTTATCAAATGATTTTTAAATCAATTTTGAAACTGTAGAATAGTTTCCAATGTGAGCAAATCCGAGAGAGAAAGAAAGAAAGAAAGATGTATTTAACGTCTTCAGGAGGCCTCGCGAGCCTATGAGACAAAGTACAATCATAGGGTGACCCATACAAGCCACTATGGCTGAAGCAAGGGAGTCGCTAAGACCCCTGCCGAGTCCTCAAAAAGACTCAAATAAAATCATAACTCAAATACAATACATAGATACTCAAAATACTCAAAAAACATATCCTGGCGCCATGGTTGCTCTCATGTGAGATGCAAGGATATCTTGGAGCTTCGTCTGTCGTGTTGTCTCACACAATGGCGGAGGAGGGCTTTGCATCCGACGAGTCATGTCAAGAGTGACCCCCCGAATCTCACGCTCACCTCAGAGAAAGGCTGTGATAGGCCGGACCTCATAATGCGTGGTCTAGCCACTCTCTACTCTCTCGCTCCTCCCACTAGCCCACTTTTCCCTCATATCATCAATCTCCTCCTTCTCCACTCCGCCATGTCTTGGGGCCAACTCAAAGGCATAAAAATTTGTGACATGTGTCTAGGTTGCATCTATCTCTGGCTTGGGTAGTACTATTGGTGCAGGCTATCTAATCTGTCTCAAAAGGGTCTCTCTATGCTATCGCATATCCATCAGATAAAGACAGACACAGACCTAGTCTTGGAATTGGATCAAGCCAAAGAGTGGTCCAAAGCCAAGTCCCTCCCAGTAAAGGCAATGGTACCGCCCTCGAACCTCATAGTATGCCATACATATGCATAGAGAATTCTCCTCGGTCTCCACCCCCCCAAGTGTACAAAGTCTATATATCCGCTACTCCCTCAGTATGCCAGCAGCTCTACTTGCTTCTATCCCCAACTGCTGGGATGAGACTCTCATCTATCTGATGGCAATCCTCAACGAATGTGAGACACGTCTGTCCTCTAGATATGATGGCCAATCCATCCTCTGATATCCTAAGGAAGTGGTCGCGATAGAATTGGATCTTGGTGCGGAACGCTTGGTCCCCTCCCCAAGTCCTTATCATGTAGAGCTGTAATAGATCCAATCATATGATACGATTGATCTCATCTTGTGGGATCAGGAGGACAGGGCATCCAAGCTGTACCGAAAGGGCAAGAGTCGACTCATCTGGATCCCTTGGCTATCAAACATCTAGAGACACATGCATACCAAGATGTGCTGACCCCACTATTTGCAAGCCGTCGCGATGACTCTAGTACTAGTCTTGGCAATCTCCAGCTAGGCAGATCCCAAACCCTATGGATATATGTCAATGTCTGAAAGATAGCATCAATCTGAAGAGGTGTCATGGTGAACTCTGCCTAAATAATCTAACAAGGGACCGAGGGCTTAATTGTGATCATTTGGGGACCCATAATCACCTGTGGTCTCTCAAACCTTTTCCAGTCTGTCGTAAAGACGTCACCCCCCCATGCATGCCTATCGATCTCACGAGTGTATCAAAAAGACATCCCTTTGTATGAGGGTCCTCGAAGTGCGTTTGAAATCACTGTCGCTCTAGTCGAGCTAGAGCTACCTGGCCATGTGTGGGTCATGCTCTAGCTACGTTGACCATCCTTAAGACAAGGCCTAAGAAAATCGAGGCAAGCCCGTAGAGATTGCCTACACCTATCTCGAAGCGGTAGGTGAAACTATGTCGATGAAACACCCTCCCTGAGGTGTTGAAAATCATAACCTTGGTCTTCCCAAGGTTGATTCTCAGGTCTCTCCCTACAGAACACCTCTAGGGCTCAAGGTGCTTCTAGAGGCATCCTACGGAGGGGGAATAACACCCATGCTAAATGCTACATGCTACATAGCCATAAGAACATCAATATTACAGAGATATTCGTAACATCAATATGACCCTCCCCACCATCACCACAATCATCATATGTCATCAAAATACAAAGCAAAAATCCGGTCCAATATTGCAGATACAAGAGCCTCCCCTCTCAAGGAAGAAGATCATGGTGGACCCAGTAATTGATGGGGCAGTGGTAGTATAAAGTCAGAGAGAGAGAGAGAGAGAGGTTTATTAACATCTGCAAAGGATCAAAAAGCCTATGAGACCAAGAAGAACTGAAATCAACACAAGAATTCACCCCCCATGGGGGAGCTAGAGGTGTGTATCACACCTCCAATCAGCTACTACATAAAAAATAGAAAAAGACGACCCATGTGTCGAGGATGTCTCCTGTCATGTCAAGCCGTGTCCTATATCCATCGTGGGTCAATCTTCACATTGAAAAGTAAAGATTTTCTTTCTGGCAAGATGGGGTCTTTAAATCTGCAAAAAAACTACAGTTTCTCTGGGGTGCTTGGGTAAAAATAGGAACAAAGTCAAAGCAATACCATCAAGAGTATAATGGTATGAACAAAGTACCTAACTAGTGAAACTTTATCACAGATCTTGCTTCTTCCATAAGGCCTGCCGAATCAAACAACCTCATGCAGGTACTTTTCTGTTATTCATGTGAATAGAAAATGCGAGATTATCATGCAGAGATTGCTCCCCAGCGTTCTCCTCTTTACGCAACATTGTGCCTACTAAGGCTAACAAACACTGGTGCTTGTTGCGCCGAGAATGATATCTAAAAGAAGTGAAGATGAGATTATGCAATTGATCCTTTATGTCAGCAATCCTCCTTTTGAGCGTGATCGTCCAATATTACCTCTTCATACCTTCAAGTGTTCGCAAACAATATCATTGGTTGTTACATCGAAATCATGGTTCTTTGCCCATGCTTGGGCAGAGTGTCAAACTGGGTAAGCAGGATAAAAACAAAAACCAAGACTAACACAGCTGCACATGCACCTGTGGTGAGGGTTTTCTTCTATGCTACTGTGAAAAACTCAAGTATTTCCGATAAAGTCATGGTCTACTACCTTCCCAAATCTTGGTTCTTCTGAGGTAGTTCATAGCTCTCTAGCTTGCTTCCAAATTGATGGCTTTGGTGAGAACCAAAAATTGGGCTAACATTTCTTACAAGATTGATGATTTCGGCATCCTCTTCCTTGCAAATTTTGGCATTAAACGCTCACAGGTTTGCAATTTCACATATTAACTCATTCAATTATATAAAGGTGACTTGGAAAAGCTGTCAAACTTCTTCCACAGTTCAAAATAGCATCCAATGTTCACAGGAGTAACTACAATACAGCGTTCCTGGAAGCTTGGAACTTTGAACACAAAAGCAAAGGCCATGTGCCAAAGACTGCTTGGAGTAAAAACTAGCAGGACTCCATGGCGCAACAGCTCCGAAAATGACAACACCACTACCGATATCACCAACGACAAAATTAATGGTAATCTCAATGGCAAACAGAACAAGAACTAAAAGAAAAGACAAAAGGGGCTTTTTCCCTGGACAGAGACGTATGGAACAGGCACAATGGAGAAGGGCATCATTACTGCCACAAGCTTGGACATACCAACCATGACTGCCCTCATGGAAAAGTTAACAGCAGCAAATGTGGGAACAGACAACCAGCACCGTTGAATCAAGTACTCCAAAAATGATTTTATAGTTATCATAGAGGAGCTTGACAATCAGCACAAGGGTGACTCATCAATGAGTACCACCACATTCCACATGTTCCATTAAGTTTGGGGGACAAACTCCTCATATTGGTTACTTCTGGCATCACAACCACTATAGGTACAATGACCAAGGATATCTTTTAACGCCAAGGACCCTGCTTGATCGGGAGGTTCTCTCTGCTGTTTAGCTGAAACAAAAGCTTTACCGAGGAGCACACCAGCCTTTACAGCCTTGGATCCCATTTAAGACAAAAGTCTGCAAAACTATCATGCAGCCTAGTATCAAGTCCTTCAGCTTCTCAAAGACAACCCAACTCTAGATAAATGCCAAAAATTCCATCATTTAGTAGAGGAGATTCTTTTTTTAATTTACTGAGATGGTGTCTCAATAGGTGAGGAAAGAGTTGATGGCACTTGGAAGCTCTCAGTGTACAGAATATAATTCACCTTTGGAGACTGCAGCCTTTGTTTTAGATCAAGAATTTCAAGGGAAAGGGCGAGAATCGGATACAAGGTGGTGCAGGGATGGGAGAGACAACTTGTCTCAAATTGAGATGATAGAAGGAAAGTGTGGGAGGAGCTGTCATATTACAGGCAAAGAAAAGGGGTTGTTTGGTATAGAGGATGCACAGAATGACAGGTAAGATCTCCTCCATTTGAGGGTGAGAAGGCAAATGCTTATTCATGCAAACTTACGTTTGCTTAAGTAGTTTAGGGCAGAGTGCATTTTGAACCATATATTGGATTTCAACTTGAGTAGGAGGATGACAGATGCTCTGAGCATGAGGATGATGATGACGCCCAGGACTATGATGATGAGGCTCAAGAGGGGGAGGCTTCTATCTTCAAAGCATTAGGGCTGACTGCCTGACCCTCTCCTTCAAACTTTTAGGGCTGACTGCATGACCCTCTCCTTTTCTATAAGCCAATTTTCCCTATTTTCTAACCAAGGATTAAGGCCCAAGGTTGCAAGCATGGCCTCCTTTTCTTGTATTTTGCATAATTATAAGATCTCTGATCTATAGTATTCTACACCTCTATGGAATTATGCACTTTGCAAACATCTTCATCAATGTACATTTCAGTTTGGATTTTTGTATGCTTTTCAAAAGTTTAAAAGTGAATGGAAAGTTTAGAGCTGTTAAAAGTGATTTGTTTTAATATTTTGGTATATTTCCATGTGCTTTGATGGTGTGATATGACATGATGTTCCCATCTCCCATCCCAAAGTTACCACCTTTCGTAGAACCTTGGAAGCTAACACACCCTTGTGAAGTTTGGCATACCATTAATGCTAACAATCTCCCCATGAACTAAGAAAGATAAACGATAAAAAAACTGTCGGTACCTCAAAAATGCAAAAGGCATAATCTGCGTCTACATCAATAATCGGTGGTGGTTCTATTGAACCAGTCCTTAAAAATCTTCTCTCTGCTCTTCATCAACTAGACACACTTTAGAGAGAGCTTGGCACCTTAAGTGTGCATGCAAGGGTCACTGACAATTTCCAGAGGGAAACCATGATAGTTAAAGACATGCTCAATGAATTGCCAAGCAACCTGTGATGATGAATATCGGGTCTTAGGGGGTATGAAATGGGCCTGTTTTGTCATTCTATCCACCACAACAAAGATGATGTCCCATCCCATCTCTATAGAAGGCAATCTTGCGATGAAATCCATTGCTATGTGCATCCATTTGCCCTCTGGAATGGGTAATGGATGCAAGAGACCTGCCGGTAATTTGCTGTCCACTTTATTATGTTGGCAAAGCAAGCATTCAGCCACGTATTTAACCACATCTCTCCACATGCCTTCCCAAGTAAAGCTCTGCTTGATTCTTTCATATGTTTTAGTGATATCCGCATCTCCAGCCATGGGAAAGGAGTGCATTTCTTGCAAAACCAACTGTCTATATTTTGATTCTGGCACTAAATAAATCCTATCCTAACACCACAACAACCCATTATGCAATTTGAATTCCGGATACCCTGACTAGAAGGCTTCTGAAAATCTGAAAATGTGGGAGCTTCCTTAGAATTCTGCATATACTCTTCCTGAATGACATGAATCTACTCCTGATATATGGTAGAGATAGCAGACGAATTGCAAGCCCACATCCTGGACAAGGCATCTACAACCACATTTTTCTTCCCTTTTCTGTACTCAATGTAAAAATCATAGGATTGGACTGCAGCCAACCACCTCTTCTACTTATATGACAACTTTGGCTAGGTGAGGAAGAATCTGAGTATCCTATGATCTATTTTCACCTTAATTTTACTCCCGTACAGATAATGGTGCCATTTCTTGAAAGCATGCCAGATAGCCAACATCTCCTCATCATAAACATGGTAATTGAGTTCTTTCGCATCAAACTTTCTACTTTCAAAGGCTATTACCCCATGTTCTTAGAACAGCCCCCAATCCTTCGCCACTGGCATCTACCTCCACAATGAAAAGACGCAAAAAATCACAGCATACCAAGACAGGTGCATGAGTGAGAGCAAATTTCAGGTCTTCAAAGCTGGGCTGTGCTTCCTTTGACCACCGAAAAGCATTCTTCTTCAAGAGGTCAGTAAGATGAGCTTCCCTCTTGGCAAATTTGCGAATAAAGCGCCTCTAAAAAGAAGCAAGACCCAAAAATCCTCTCAACTGGGTGGGATTTTGTGGCTGTGGCCAAGCTTTGATGCATTTCACCTTTGTGGGATCCACCTGAATGCCACGTCTACTCACTATATGCCCCAGGTACTCAACCTCCTTTGCCATAAAAGTGCATTTGTTGGATTTGCATAAAGCTGATGCATCCTCAAAATTTCCAGCACCTGCTTCACATGCTTAATGTCTTTTCTATCCTTTCTGTAAATGAGGATATTATCAAAGAAAACCAGCACGCATCTGAAAAGAAGTGGCTGCAATGTCTTGTTCATCAACGCCTGGAAGATGGCCGGTGCATTAGTCAATCCAAAAGACATCACCTTGAATTCATATAAGCCCCATTCTGTGCGGAAGATTGTGCTCATCTCCTTCTTTCCCCCTGATTTGATGGTAACCAAACCTTAAATCTATCTTCGTGAAAAACTAAGCACCCTTGAGTTCAACCAACAGGTCATCTATCCTGGGGATTGGAAACCTGTTCTTGACAGTGGCCTTATTTAGATCCTTGTAATCAATGCACATGCAATACAATCCATCTTTCTCCTTCACCAAAAGCACCAGGGAGGCAAAAGGAGAAGTGCTATCAGAGATGAAGTCCTTCTCAAGCAAAACCTGCACCTGTACTGCCACTTCCTCCCGCTCAACCTTAGAGAGACAGTATGGGGCTTTGTTTATGGGCTTACTGCCAAGGTCTATAACAATGGCATGATCCACATCCCTCTTGGGAGGCAATTGGGATGCCATATCAGCAAATACATCAACAAACTCCGAGAGCATATGTTGCATATCACAATCCTCAACACGGGGAATGCTACCCCCCTGAGATATTGACACATTCAACGCATAGAGGGCATGCTTTTTCTGAGCTCTCTGGCGAATTGCCTTGCTGAAATGACCTGCAATTTAGGAGTGGCAATGCCATGCAATGCTACGGTACTACCCTTGTGGACAAAGCTGAGTGATAGAGCATTTAAATCCATGCTGATTTTACCCAAGGATTTTAGCCAATCACAGCTCAAGACAGCATCTATTGGGCCCATGTCCAATGTTACGCTCTAGCCGAGGTAGCATAACCTCGGAAGAATCAGTCGACATTTCCCTTAAAGAATCTATCTCTGTAATATATTTGTTTGCCCTTCATGTAAATGATCGGGAGGGAATTAATGTCAAGGTCATGGGTGAGGGTTGATAGCACCAGACTAGGTGGATCTTAGGCTAAGGGCCTAATGCAAAGAATGTGCCTAGGGGCAATGGATTTAATGCATCCCAAGAGAGGGGTGAAATGTTGCATTAGGAAGGCCCTATATGGATGACATGTGGCATCTAGATCCATCTAGGGAGATGGGGCTTGTTGAGGCTAGAGAGAGAAGAGAATAGTGATTTTCACGTATGTTTGATTCGGAATTCTGTCTGCTTGTTTTTTAGCTTCAACAAGGTTGGCTAGGAGGATATCCATGGTGCTGCTCCCGTGATCTGCAGTAGGAATAGATAGTTAGTGTATTACATTTGGTATCAGAGCCCAAGGCTAGGAATTAGAGAGGGGACGGACGAGCAAACAAGAGAGATGATCTGGGTCATCGAAGGACCTGAGCGCCAAATCAACGGAGAGTCCATGCGACGGGCAGACTGTGTTGATGCTACGACGTGACGACGATCTTCGTGGTGACTGAGCTCGAGTTGCAGGCCTAGAGCGTAGGTGGCAAGTCGACAGCTGGTAATCTGCGACGTGTTCCACGAATTAAGATAGGAGGCTGTTGGCGCTCCCATAACTACAACGGAAGGGGGGGATGTAACAAGAACTCGGAAATTAGGGAGAACCTTCGACGTTGATTGCCGTGAGCGGGGAGACCATTTGACACGAATAGACCAACAGACAAAGGAAGAGGCCTTCGATGATTCGGCAAAGGTGACGCAGAACAGCAGAGTTGTATTCGGGATTTGAACACGTAAGCTGTGACCTGGGAGCGCAAAGGTGACGCAACGGAAGCGTGGTGGCTCGTGTGCATCTTCGAGGAGATTTGGGGATGAGCAACTCGTAGCCAGAGAACATCTCGATCAGACATCTACACCTTGGCTGACAAAGGAAGAGGCCACGCAATCCAAGAAGGCTGTGGTGAAATCGTTGATGACCAAGGAGCTCTCTTTGACCTCCATCAATTTCGTGTTTTTTTTTCTTCCTGATTTAGTCGGGTGATGCTCTACTTTCATAGACAAGATCTCGTGAGTGATCAACCTGCATGAGGCTTTGATGTTGTAGCAGGGACAGATTATGCCTGTGCATATGCCTATGTGCTTCAGTAAGAGTCAGTTTGCAAGAATTTCCCTAGTATAGGGAAAAGCGTGGTTTGAGATACATGCCTGTGTTAAATGCCTAGTCAGTGTGCACGTGGGATTGCAGGTATTCCCTAGTATAGGGAATTGTGTCAGTCTGTTAGTACACTGAATTGTGTCAGCTTGTAAATACAGCTTTCTAGCGGTGTTTTTTTTTTTTTAATTTAACAAACAAATCAAAACAAAACAAAACAAAGCAAAACACCCATTGAACTAAATGAAAGCAGAAGAAGGGGCTTCCAAGAGGGACCCTGGTGAGTCACGAGTCCGACCGACCCAGCAGGTGTCGCGCCTAGTAGCTCACACTTTATCTGGCAGGATTGCATTGCTGGAGGATGCCTTGCAACAGTTGTTAGCGCAGCAATTACAAGCCAATGCAGGGCAGTCCGAACTTAGGAGAGCGATACACAGTATGTCTGCCAGACCTTCTCGAGAGGAGAAGGGAAAGGCTCCAATGAAACCGGAGTCTAGTGTCCATACGGTCGAGCCTAGGAAGGCTAAAGTGCCAAATATTGCCAATTACAGACCGAAAAAATATTCTGGTCGGATGAACGACCGTAGCTCCGATGTCATTGAGACCTGGTTACACAAATGTAATGAGGCGTTCGCCATTTGTGAAATCAGAAATGACATCAAGAAGATCCGTGAGGCCACCCACATGTTTAGTGAGGCAGCAGATCGGTGGTGGATTAAAAAAGATGGTATAGCATCCACTACCTGGGAGGGGTTTAAAAGAGAGTTTAGGAAACACTTCTTACCTCCTGACGAAGCATCCCAAGCTTGGGATCAATATAGGAACCTTCGTCAGAGAAATTTATCGATGGCAGAATACACTGATAAGTTTCGAGAGAGTGTAATGAAGGTTGACGAACCCCTACCTCAGTCAATCCAAATGAAAGATTTCATATTTGGATTGAATGATCGAATAAAAATGGAAGTTCGGGCTAAGTATGCGAACACCTTAGATGATGCAATAGCCATAGCCCTGAACTATAAAGATGCCAAGGGCAGCAAGCCAAGTGGGTTTGCACAGGTCGGAACCCAGTATGGGTATCCGAAGAAATCTGGGTTTAAGAAGAAATGGACTAGTAGAGGGAGTGGTTCTCAACCGAGTGGTCAAGCCAAGCAGGCGAAACCGGCTGAAACTCCTAAACCAAGTACCACCATTGGAGTGAAAAGGAAAGTAACCCCAATGGCAGCTCAGGCTTGGTCTAAATCTCCCTTAAACCCAGAACAAAGGAAAAAATCGAGGAGAGAAGGCTTATGTTTTGGTTGCCTTCAGCCTCATCAGTGGAAGGATTATCCACATAACAAAGATCGTCGGATGGCTGAGATGGTAATCTCAGAATGCGACGTGGAGATGGAGGGAAGTCCCAGAGCGGAAGAGATGCAAATTCAGCTAGCGGGATCTTCTCAAAGGTTAGTATCTTGTTTGTTATGTGTGTCTGTTACTAAGCTAGTGACCAGTGCACCTGATAACATCCTATCTAAGCCCGCAGCAACGAGGTATACAACCTTTAATGATACGGAGTTAATTAAAATGAAAGGGCAAGTGGCCAATCATGACGTCATTGTGTTGTTTGACTCGGCGTCAACTCACAATGTGATTAACTCCAAGCTCGTGAAGAGACTGAAATTAAAGACAAGTCCATCTAACTATGCGTATACAGTCAGGATGGCAGATGGAAGTTCAACTGAAGTATGGGACCAAAGGGTTATCCAGTTGGAGCTTCGGATTCAAGACTATGCTGAGAAGCTGGATTTTGAAATCACCAAGCTTGCTCATGCGGATATAGCCCTAGGTATGGCGTGGCATTCTACGAAGAATCCAACCATTGATTGGAAAAAGCACGTATATCAATTCAAGATGAATGATGTGCTTTATGTCTTGCGAGGTGAGAAAGATATACCTCAGGGACCGTTGGTTTCCGTGATGGAAATCCGAAAAGCTCAAGAAGAGTTTTTATTCCTTTGCACAACATCGGTAGAGCCGGTTGATGATTCTTTGGCTAGCACTGATGTTACGCAAAGTAGTGAGATGGCCAAGCTGGCTAATCTTATAACAGAGGAGTTCTCTGAATGTTTTAAGGATGAACTACCTTATGGGTTACCTCCAGGGCGGAAAGTTTAGCATAAGATTGAACTGGTCCCGGGGGCAGAACCTATAAATAGACCTCCCTATAGAATGAGTTTTACTGAAGAGACGGAGGTGCGTAGACAACTGGAAGAATACCTCAAGTTGGGGCAGATTCAACCAAGTTTCTCACCTTTTGCTTCGCCAGTGATATTAAAGAAGAAAAAGGATGATACGTTTCGCCTCTGTATAGATTATAGAGCATTGAATAATATCACTGTTAAGCACAGGTATCCGATGGCTCGGATTGATGATTTGCTAGATGCATTACATGGAGCCGTGATTTTCAGTAAGATAGATCTTAAGTATGGCTACCATCAGATCCGGATCGAAGATGTGCATAAAACCGCTTTCAGAAGCAAGTTTGGTCATTATGAGTTTTTGGTAATGCCCTTCGGACTTACCAATGCTCCAGCGACATTCGTCATGCTTATGAATGATTTACTACGTTCGTATATCGGAAAGTTCGTAGTACATTTTATCGACGATACTCTAATATTCAGTAAAAGTATTACTGAGCATCGTGAACACTTAAGAGTAGTGTTCAGTACTTTGAGGAAAGCCAGTCTGTATGTAAATAAAAAGAAAACTATACTGTGTATGGTTAGGCTTGAATATTTAGGATTCATAGTTACTCCAGAGGGGGTAGAAATGGATCCAAAAAAAGTGACTGCGATACTAACTTGGCCAATCCCTCAGAGTCTGACCGCGTGTTGCGATCATTCTTGGGATTTGTCCAGTTTTATAGAAGGCATATCAAAGGATATTCCGAAATAGTATCGCCATTGACTGATCTGACCTCAGATAAAGTACCTTTTATATGGGGACAGAATCAACAAGAAAGTTTTAACACCATAAAACAAGCTGTGGTCACAGGACCGGTGTTAAAAATAGTTGATCCCCAGAAACCATTGTTCCTGGAAACCGATGCAAGTGGCATTGCAGTAGGAGCAGTCCTCCTTCAAGAGGGAAGGCCAGTAGCCTTTGAAAGCAAGAAGCTTTCTCTCTCTCAAAGGAATTGGCCAACTCATGAATTGGAGTTGTATGTTGTTATCCATGCTTTGAAAACATGGAGGCATTATTTGTATGGTTCCGAGTTTTATGTGGATGTGGATCATGATACTCTGAAACATTTTTGTAAACAGCCTGACTTGAGGGGCCGCCAAGCTAGGTGAGCAGAGCTCATGCAGGAGTTTAATCTAACGATTCGGTACAGAAGAGGAAAAGACAATAAGGTTGCTGATGCGTTGTCTAGCATTATGCACAACCTGAGTTTCACGGTATTAGAGAGTGCTCTAATGACCGAGATTAGAGAAACTCAGAAAGTGGACGAGTTTGTCCAGAGCGTATGGCCTAAAGCTCATGTGTTAAAACCCGGGGAAAATGAAAAGGATGACCTGGCATCCAAAAAAGGCAAACATATGCAAGATATACCATAAGGGATGGTATGCTAGTAAGAAATGGCAAGGTTGTAGTACCTAGTCAGAATGATCTCAGGCAGAGAGTCATTCGACAATGCCATGATAGCCCGTGTGCGGGACACCCAGGAGTCAAGAAGACATGATCTCGTAAAGCGAGATTTCTTTTGGCCAAAGATGAAAAAGCATATTTATGAATATGTGACACGGTGTTTCTCGTGTCAAGTAAGGCCGAGCGGGTGATGCCACCCGGACTTTTACAACCCTTGGAAATACCAATAAGTAAGTGGGAGAGCATTTCCATGAACTTTATTGTAGGGCTGCCTACAACACAAGGAGGGTATGATTCTATCCTTGTGATGGTTGATCGTCTAACCAAGATGGCTCACTTCATTCCGACTGGAGAGTCTGTTAGTGCCCCGCAAGTGGCAGATTTGTTCATTAGACATATATTTCGTCTGCATGGATTGCCTAGATCCATAGTGTCAGACAGAGATGTCAGATTTACCAATCATTTTTGGACAACGGTATTTGAGACACTAAGGACTGAGTTGGGAATGAGTAGTGGGGATCATCCTGAGACGGATGGTCAGACAGAGAGAGTCAACCAGACTTTGAAGGATATGCTGAGAGCATATGTGTCATTGAGGCAACATACGTGGGACAAGTGGTTGCCATTGTTGGAGTTTGCCTACAATGATAGGAAACATTCATCTACTGGGTTCAGTCCGTTTGAGCTGAACTATGGTTATAGACCAGCAAATCCAACTGTAGTTGGAGTACCTCACAAAGTGCCTAGTGCCGCGAACTTTGTAGTTCAAATGCGGGAGATGCTAGCACTTGCGAGAGCTAATATCCGCCAGGCTATGGATAGAGCCAAGGTGTATGCGGATGAAAATCGGTCTATAAGAGTATTCAAGGAAGGAGAAAAAGTTTTTCTCAGAGTTCCTTCGCACTCGAAGTCGTTGACTTCAGGAGAGTGTGCTAAGTTATCACCTCGATACTGTGGGCCGTGATTAATTCTAAAGAGAATAGGCAAGGTAGCCTATAAATTAGAATTGCCACAGGGGTATAAGGTGCACCCGATTTTTCATGTTTCGCGCTTAAAGAAATTTTTACATACAGGTGACTCACTAATCGAAGGTGTGGTTTTGTTTCAAGAGATAGAGGATAATGCGAGGCGCAAACCAACAAGAATCCTGGACTAAGGAACAATGCAAATACAAAATCGGAAGATACCTACGGTGTGGTCAGCCTCTATCCGAAGCTACCTGGGAATCCGTATACCAGTTGTAGAGAGTGTTCCCAGATTTTATCATCGAGAACGCTGATGTCTGAAGAGGAAAGGAATGTTACGCTCTAGCCGAGGTAGCATGACCTCGGAAGAATCAGTCGACATTTCCCTTAAAGGATCTATCTCTGTAATATATTTGTTTGCCCTTCATGTAAATGATCGGGAGGGAATTAATGTCAAGGTCCTGGGTGAGGGTTGATAGCACCAGACTAGGTGGATCTTAGGCTAAGGGCCTAATGCAAAGAATGTGCCTAGGGGCAATGGATTTAATGCATCCCAAGAGAGGGGTGAAATGTTGCATTAGGAAGGCCCTATATGGATGACATGTGGCATCTAGATCCATCTAGGGAGATGGGGCTTCTTGCTTTGGGTAGAAGCAGAACCAGCTTCATAAGCCACTTCTCTAGCTCATTAGGTGTCGTGTGTACCCTTTGAACTTATGCTCTGTGAGTTTGTCCTTCACATCCTTGGCTACATAATTCCTATGTACGTAACCTCCAAAAATGCGGGCATCATCACGCTTGAGGTTCACATAATCAGAGAAGAACATCTCAAGTTTGATGGCCTCAGGTAGGGCCTTATATGAACGCAAGGAATCTACTTGCATTTGATCGAAATTAACCTGCTACCCACAACTAACCCCCTATTGCGTAGTAGTTGTTAAACCTCCTTCGTAAAAGACAACAAAGACACTCTCATTTGCTCTCCCTCTCTCAACAGATACACTAGGGCCCAAGACAATCGTCGGGCTGGACCCCCCCCAAGGTTTTTATTCATCAGAGAGAAAATGGAGTACATGAGTTCAACGTGAAAGCTGTTCATACATAATCAAAACGTGAATGAATCATTACATGAGCTCTTAGGCTCTCTTTCTTGGCAACAAGCCACTTGTCAAACTCTACATAACTTTCCTAATTACATGCCACTAAGGGCAACTCTGGAGTCTTTGAAACACTTGGTCACGCGAACCGCCTCCTAGACTCTTGTTAGGCTTCATTGCACTTAGGAAAATAACTCTTCCTAGTACCTGCAACAATTAATTAAAGCACACCACCATGACATCCATTAATTGTTAGTGTTTTGCATGCAAATAATACACTGTGGACTAATTCTAGTCACGGTGGGCTGAACACATGTGCACACATAACAAATATAAAAATATATTTATTCTCAGGTTGACCAGAGTCAATGCTCTTGATCATAATTAAGGAGCTTTGACCAAGGGTCGAGGCACCTTAATTATAGTCAAGTCACTCCAACCGAAGTTGGCACAACTCTCCAACCGACACATCTTAGTTAACCGCAATTAACCTTCTTGGTATAAACCAAGTCTTCCTGACCAAGATCAAGCTTACTTCACCGAAGTCAAGGATCTTTTACTGTAGTCAATTCTTTGACCAATAGAAAAACTCTTTTGACCATAATTAACCCAGATGGGAAACTCTTTAATTATGATCAAATAAATGGTCAACTGTACTTTGACTTAGGATATTTACATTGTAGTGACATACCCTCGGCTTCTATTCACTTGACCTGAACTGAAAAGCTTCCTTGTAAACATTCAAAAGTTGTGGATGATCGGACAACATGTCTTCATCCATCCACTTGGCATCCAATGCCATATAATTCTTGAATTTTACAAGGTACCTATAAATTTCCTTGCCCTGAGGGCCTTTGCGTACAAAATATGGTACACAATCTGATCTGGCTGAAGGACCTACTCCAGCTCATCCACTTCTTTTGTGGACCCTCTGATATTACCTCTGTACGCTCTGGCCCCTAAAATTTCTTTAGAAGACTCACATGGAATGCATTGTGAATCCTCCAATGCTCTGGTAATGCTAGCCTGTAGCAACCTCATTTATTCTTTCTACAACTCTGAAAGGGCCATAATATCTCGGAGATAGCTTTGCATACACTTTTTGTTTGCGTTTAAACTTGCGGAGCCTAGCTTTCTCGAACTTTAAAAGTACCTAATCTCCTTCCTTGAGATCCAACTGTCTCCGATGCTTATCTGCAACTCTTTTATGCTTCTCTTGAGACCTTTCAATTGCTGTCCGGACTTGACTATAAGTTGTCTCGAGGTCTCTCACACTGATCATCTACAAATATTTCATCCTTGGTCCTCAAGATAGGTGGCAGAATCACCTTTCCATAGATGACCTCAAAGGGGGCTTTTCCTGTAGAGCTGTGTACTGTACTATTGTAAGCAAACTCTACCAATGATAGGTACTTTTCCCAGTCTGAACCTCAATCACCCACGTAGCATTTCAGCATATCCAATGCTGTAGAATTTGCTACTTCACTTTGACCATCTGTCTGGGGATGGAAAGAAGAAGAAAAATTCAGATTCGTCCCCATGTTATCAAAAATAGCTTTCCAGAATAGACTGGTCATTCTGGGATCTCGATCACTGAAAATGGACTTAGGCATACCATGGTGCTTAAGGATCTATGCCATGAAAAGCTTAGCCATATGATCTGCCTTTATGGTTTTGCAAACCGGAATGAAATGAGCTTGCTTGCTGAATCTATCAATGATAGTCCAAATCCCGTCATTTCCTGACTTTGATCTTGGCAAATCAAAAATAAAGTCCATTGTAATACTTTCCCACGGTGCCTGAGGCACTAGAAGAGACATAAGTAAGCCAGGTTCCTTCCGTCTATCATACCTCACTTTCTGACACTTACAGCATTCAGTAACAAACTTATGTATATCTTTCCGCATCCCTGGCCAAAAGAAATACCTCTCTAGTGCTAGAGTTATTGCTGTAATTCCTCTATGTCCACCATAGGGAGGTGCATGGCATTCTTCTAAAATCTTTTTCCTCATCTCCTGGGTGATGCATAGGCAGTCATCTTTCATTAGATACCCATCTTTCAAGGAATAGTGACTGGTGGACTGCCCCTCTTGCATTTTCTGTAAAATCTCACCAAAATTTGCATCATTAGCATATTGCTCCCTCATGTCTTCTAGATCCTGATGATAAGCAATGGTCACATGGTTGACCTAGGATCTTCGGAACAAGGCATCTGCCACTCTGTTCCAAATTCCTGGAGTATGGACAGTCTGAAAATGATACATTGACAGCATATTTGCCCATTTCATATGCTTCTCGGAGAGTTTTGTCTGAGTTAGAAAATATCTCAGACTTTGGTGATTTGTTTTAAGAATAAAATCTGCACCCAAAAGATAATGCTTCCATATGTTCGCAGCATGAACTACAGCCACCCAGACATCTTTCAACATCACGCAATCTTCAGCTCTCGTAAGCTACTACATGTCCATTCTGATGTAATACAACCCCAACACACTCTCCACAGGCATCGCAATCAACATCAAAAGATTGATACAGATCCGAGACTACAAGAATAGGCTCTGTAGTCAACTTCTCCTTGAGTGTATTGAATGCTTTCTTCTGTGACATTCCCCATGTGAAGGCTGCATTTTTCTTAGTAAGGTCATGTAGTGGAGCTATGATATCAGCAAAATGCATGATGAATCTCCTATAGTAGAAGCAAAGTCCCAAAAAACTACAGACTTCATGCACAATTTTCAGCTCAAGCCATTCTTGGATGGCTTGGATCTTTGCAGGATCCATCTATATCCCATTCTTGGATATTATATGCCCCAGATAATGGATCTCTTCCAAAAAGAATTCACTTTTCTTGCTATTGGCAAAAAGCTGAGGATTTCGAAGTTCTTAAAATACCAAATCAAGATGTTCCCTATGCTCTTCTTCTGTCTTTGAAAAGACTAGGATATCATCAAAGAAAGTACTCGTGAAATGCATGTACTTTCGAGAGATGCGATCCATCGTTCTATTGAATGTGACTGGAGCATTTGTCAACCCAAAAGGCATCACTAAGTATTCATACAACCCGAATGTAGTGCGAAAAGCTGTCTTATGCAGATCTTGTGGTTGTATTTTGACTTGATGATAGCCACTCTTCAAGTCTATCCTACTGAAAACTCTTGCTCCTCTGAGCTGGTCAAGCACATCATCTATGCGTGGTATCGGAGATCTATTTTTGATGGTCATCTTATTCAATGCACGATAATCAATGCACATTCGAAAAGAACCATCTTTCTTTTGTATTAAAAGTACTAGTGAGCAAAAGGAGATAAACTGGGCTGCATCAACCCTTTGGACAACAAGTCCTGCACCTGAGCCATAATCTCCTCTCTCTGTCGCACTAACTCTATAAGATGGTCTATTTGGAGGCTCACTATCATGCATTAACTCTATCTGATGATCTTCTGGTCTCTCTGGAGGTAACTACCCTGGCAAAGCATCAAAAAAGCAATCTTTAAAGTTTACAAGAAACTGAAATTTATTTTTGTCTGCATCATTCATTTCAGCATGCATATCATTCTCTTTTCCTTTTACAAAAACCATGTACACAGAAATTGCAAACTTTATTGCTTTACCACATGTAACATCAGATACAATGGGGATAGTCTCCCCTTTATTCCTGGCAACTAAACGTTGGTTTTTTCCCATATGGATAAAACTCAACACCCTCTCACGGTATTCTATTGTTACTTCCTTTCAATGGAACCACGGTGTACCAAGTACAACATCATGATGCTTGAAAGAAGAGATTAAGAAGTCCTCCTGATCTACATAGCTTTGCACATGGACACGAAGCTTTCCAAAAAGGAGCAACTTGCACTGGATTTCCTTGGAACATTTGATCAACATCAAGAGCTTTGCCTAGCTCTTTAGTTTTAATCCCTAATCTCAAGGCTAAATCTTCCGATATAAGATTGTCTGTAGACCCTGGATCAAATAGGATTAATGCTTGCTGATCTCTTATCTTTTCCCATTATAGCAAAAGCTCTTTTTCCTTTGGGTCTGATGGACTACCCAGAACATCTGAGACTGCTCCTACCATTGGCCTCGATGGTAACTTGTGGCTTTTTCTACTCCTTAGAACCTGAAGGCTTCTCAGGGCACTGGGCAGCCGTATGCCCCCCTTTCCCAAATCTAAAGCATTTCCCATCTCTGTGGAATTCAGCTATCTGTTCAGGAGTGAATGGGGATTTGCCTTTATATGACTTTGTAAACTGAGTACCCCTCGGCTTCCAAGGCTGAAACCCTTTCTTTCCAACCTTGGGATACTCTTTCTTTTCTAATTTTGAAAAATCAGTTTTCTTCCTTTCAGCACCTCCTACAACCTCCGTCGTAAAACACAGCAAAGACACTCTCATTTCTTTATGCAATCGCTAGCTCTCTCATGGAACCTCACGCTTAGAAGTTACTGCAAAAACACTCATAAGAGCTCTCTCTCTCTCTCTCTCTCTCTCTCTCTCTCTCTCTCTCTGTGCTAGGGCCCACGACAACATGTCGGGTTGGACCCCCCCGAAGGTATTTCATTTCTTGAAGAGAGAATCTGTTACAAAAGTTCAACGTAGAGCTGCCTGATACATGATCCAATGTGAATCCATATTACAAGAGCTTCAAGCTCATTTCAAATTGGCAACATGCCACTTGTCTAAAATCTAGACTAAGTCCTATTACATGCCACTAAGGGCAACTTTGGAGTCTTCGAAGCACTTGGTCACACGAACCGCCTCCTAGATGCTTGTTAGGCTCCCGTAGCGCTTAGGAAAATAACTCTTCCTAGTACCTGCAACAATTAATTGAAGCGCACCACCATGGCATCCATTCATTGTTAGCGCTTTGCATGCAAATAACACACTATGGACTAATTCTAGTCACGGTAGGCGTCCCCACTGAACACATGTGCACACATAACAAATATAAAAATATATATTTATTCTCTGGTTGACCGAAGTCAACGCTCTTGATCATAATTAAGGAGCTTTGCCCAAGGGTCGAGGCGCCTTAATTATAACCAAGTCTCTCCAACCGAAGTTGGCACAACTCTCCAACCGAAGTCGGCACATCTTGGTTGTTATGCTCTAGCCAAGATAGCATGACCTCGGAAAGATCGGTGGGCATTTTCTCTTAGATGACCGACTTTTGTAATATTTTATGTGCGTAAAATAAAATGGTCGGAAAGTAACTGCCAAGGTCCTAGGTGAGGGTGTATTGGCATCGACTAGGTGGTTCTGAGTGCTCACGCCTAGGTGCACCTAAATGTGTAATAATGCCAAGGGGCAAATGTTTTAATTGTGCCCCAAGAGAGAGGTAAATGGTATACCAAGCTAAAGGTCTAGAATGATGACATGTGGCAGAAGGAACCATCTAGGGAACTAAGGGCTTGTGGATATGCATGAAAAGAAATTGAATTACGTATCTTTTATACATGCGATCCATGAGATAGGCTGGGTGGATATTCGGGATGCCGGCACCTGTGATTTTGGATTAGCTAGTGAATCAACGACAAGCTGAGAGTTAGAAAGTGTTTGTAAAATTTGGTATCAGAGCTCAGGTGGACGAGGCGATTACATATGAAGGGAGCGCGGGATACGTGTAACGTGACGACAAAACAGCCAAGCTCCGGGCTTACAAGCTGTCGCAGGAGCGGAGGGTTCCCGTAAGGCAGGTTGACGAAAAAGTTTGTTGAGGAGCGTATCAACAAAAATACAGAGGCGATACGTGGAGCTGGGTGAAAGATCTATGAAACAAATAGTGAATTAGCCCGTGAATTGACGAAGAGCAAGGTCAAGGACGCCACCTCCACACGGCCACACATCGGCTGTCTTCGTGAACCCGTTGGTTTACAGTTAGCTTGGAGCCAGGGAACGGTGACGCATGAGGCTAACGAGCGGCTGATCAATCCGAAACAGAGAGCAAGCTTCAACGGATGGGTGACAGACGGGATTGTCGAAGGCACGTCAGGGGGTGTTTGTGAACAAAGCAGCTCCTCAAGACGATAAATCAAGGTAGCGCAGGGTTCGCGTGCACAGGTTGCTTACGAGATTAACTTTTTTTTTTTTAAAAGCTCCCATAGCTCAACGATGTGGGAATTTCGTCATCGAACTGGCCAAGACTAATACATCACACAGAGTACACAGTTGGGCAGCGATTCGACAATTTTATTGAAGCGACAGGGCTTGGGAGAAATAGATTGACGGGAACTCGAATTACGTGGAGCTTCCAAGGAGCATTATTTTTTCCTGTGATATAAATTTTAATTTTCAGTTTGCAGTCGATTTGTTCCTGTACAGCAGAGTTTGCAATCGATTTATTCCTGTACAGCAGAAGGAAATTCTAAGTGAAAAAAAAAACTATTTTCCCTTTTTGAAAGAATGGAGGCAGAGGGACAAGATTCTAGGGTAAATCCTTGTGAATCTAGAGCGCGATCTACGCAAGAAATGTCCCATCACACAACACCTACTTTGGTGGGTAGGATTTTTGTACTAAAAGATGCTTTACAGCAGATCATGAACCAGCAGCTTCAAGTAAACGCTGGTCAAAATGAAATAAGGGAAATGGTGCAAGCCTTGTCGGCTAGACCATCTAGAAATGAAAAGGGCAAAGCTCCAGCACAGCCAGAGCCCAATATACACTCATCAGAACGTGCGAAGATCAAGGTACCTAATATTACCAACTATAGACCGAAGAAGTACGCTAGTCGGATGACCGAGCGCAGTTCTGATGTGATCGAGATTTGGTTACACAAGTGGAAAGAAGCCTTCGCCATTTGTGAAATCAGATCTGATCTAAAGAAAATCCGCGAGACCACTCACCTGTTTATTGAGGCAACGGATAGATGGTGGATTAAGCAACAGAAAGATTAAGTTGCCCCTACCACCTGGGAAGGGTTTAAGGCTGAATTTAAGAAACAACTGGAAGAATACCTCAAGCTGCGGCACATTCAATCCAATTTTTCACCTTTTGCTTCGCCAGTGATATTAAAGAGGAAGAAAGATGATACTTTTCGTCTCTGTATAGCTTACAAAGCATTGAATAATATCACTGTTAAGCACAGGTATCCGATGGCTCGGATCGATGATTTGCTAGATGCATTACATGGGGCCATAATTTTCAGTAAGATAGATCTTAAGTGTGGCTACCATCAGATCCGCATTAGAGCCGAGGATGTGCATAAAACCGCTTTTAGAAGCAGGTTTGGTCATTATGAGTTTTTGGTAATGCCCTTCGGACTTACCAATGCTCCAGCTACATTCGTCATGCTTATGAACGATTTACTACATCTATATATCGGAAAGTTTATAGTACATTTTATTGACGATATTTTGATATTCAGTCCGCATTAGAGCCGAGGATGTGCATAAAACCGCTTTTAGAAGCAGGTTTGGTCATTATGAGTTTTTGGTAATGCCCTTTGGACTTACCAATGCTCCAAACGATTTACTACATCCGTATATCGGAAAGTTTGTAGTACATTTTATTGACGATATTCTGGTATTCAGTAAAAGTATTACTGAGCATCGCGAACACTTAAGAATAGTGTTCAGTACTTTGAGGAAAGCCAGTCTTTATGTAAATAAGAAGAAACTATACTGTGTATGGTTAGACTTGAATACTTAGGATTCATAATTACTCCAGAGGAGGTAGAAATGGATCCAAAGAAAGTGGCTGCGATACTGACTTGGCCAATCCCTCAGAGTCGCATCTAATGCCGTATAATTCTTGAATTTTACAAGATACATGTAAAACTCCTTGCCTTGAGGGCCTTTGCGTACAGTATGATACACAATATGCTCTGGCTGAAGGACCTCCTCCAACTCATCGACTTTTGGTGGATCCTCTGATACTGGCTCTGTAGTATCTGGCCCCTGGAATTTCTTTAGAAGACTCACATGGAATGCATTGTGAATCCTCCAATGCTCTGGCAATGATAACCTGTATGCAACCTCATTTCTTCTTTCTGTAACCCTGAAAGGGCCAAGTATCTAGGAGATAGCTTTGCATTCACTTTTAAACTTGCAGAGCCTAGCTTTTTCAAACTTCAAAAGTACCCAAACCCCTTCCTTGAGATCTAACTCTCTTCTATGCTTATCTGCAGCTCTTTTATGCTTCTCTTGAGACCTTTCAATTGCTGTGGAGACTTGGCTGTAAGCTGTCTGGAGGTCTCTCACAAACTGATCAGCTGCAAATATTTCATCCTTGGTCCTCAGGATAGGTGGCAAAATCACTTTCCCATAAATGACCTCAAAGGGGGCTTTCCCTGTAGAGCTGTGTACTGTATTATTATAAGCAAACTCTACCAATGGTAGGTACTTTTCCCAGTCTGAACCTTAGTCACCCACGTAGCATTTCAGCATATCCAATGCTATAGAATTTGCTACTTCACTTTGACCATCTGTCTGGGGATGGAAAGAAGAAGAAATCGGATTCGTCCCCATGTTATCAAAAATAGCTTTCCAGAATAGACTGGTCATTCTGGGATCTCGATCACTGAAAATGGACTTAGGCATACCATGGTGCTTAAGGATCTGTGCCATGAAAAGCTTAGCCATATGATCTGCCTTTATGGTTTTGCAAACCGGAATGAAATGAGCTTGCTTACTGAATCTATCAATGATAGTCCAAATCCCATCATTCCCTGACTTTGATCTTGGCAAATCAAAAATAAAGTCCATTGTAATACTTTCCCATGGTGCCTGAGGCACGGGAAGAGGCATAAGTAGGCCAGGTGCCTTCTGTCTATCAGACTTCACTTTCCGACACGTAAGGCATTCGGTAACAAACTAATGTATATCTTTCCGCATCCCTGGCCAAAAGAAATACCTCTCTAGTGCTAGAGTTGTTGCTGTAATTCCTCTGTGTCCAGCATAGGGAGGTGCATGGCATTCCTCCAAAATCTTTTTCCTCATCTCCTGGGTGATGCATAGGCAATCATCTTTCATTAGATACCCATCTTTCACGGAATAGTGACTGGTGGATTGCCCCTCTTGCATTTGCTGTAAAATCTCACTAAAATATGCATCACTAGCATATTGCTCCCTCATGTCTTCTAGGTCCTACTAATAAGCGATAGTCACATTATTGACCTGGGGTCTTCAAGACAAGGCATCTGCCACTCTGTTCCGAATTCCTGGGCTATGGACAATCTGAAAATGATACATTGACAGCATGTTTGCCCATTTCATATGCTTCTCGGAAAGCTTGGTTTGAGTCAAAAAGCATCTCAAACTTTGGTGGTCTGTTTTAACAGTAAAATCTGCACCCAAAAGATAGTGCTTCCATGTATGGATGGCATGAATTACAGCCAATAACTCTTTCTCATAGATTCCCAGATATCTCTCTGCATGCCGGAGTCTCCTACTCTCATAAGCCACTACATGACCATTCTGATGCAATGCAGCTCCAACACATTCCCCACAAGCATCACAATCCACATCAAATGGTTGATACAAATCTCGAACGATTAAGATTGGCTCTCTAGTCAGCCTCTCCTTGAGTGTGGTGAAAGCTGTCTTTTGAGGAATTCCCCACCTGAAAGCTGCATTTTTCTTAGTGAGATCGTGAAGTGGAGCGGCTATATCCGCAAAATGCCTGATAAACCTTCTGTAGTAAAAACACAAGCCTGGGAAACTTCGAACTTCATGCACAGTTTTCAACTCTGGCCATTCTTGAATGGCACGGATCTTTGCTGGATCCATTTGTATCCCATTCTTGGATATTATATGCCCCAGATAATGGATTTCTTCCATAAAGAATTCACTTTTCTTGCTATTTGCATAGAGCTGATGATTTCTCAGCTCTTGAAACACTATAGCAAGATGTTCCTTGTGCTCTTCTTCGGACTTAGAAAAGACAATTATGTCATCAAAGAAGGTACCAGTGAATTGTCTATAGGGTCGGAAGATACAATCCATCATCCTATTGAAGGTAGCTGGTGCATTGGTCAATCCAAAAGGCATCACCAGATATTCATACAACCCAAAAGTAGTGCGGAACGCTGTCTTGTGCACATCTTGAGGTTGTATCCTCACTTGGTGATAGCCACTCTTTAAGTCTATCTTTAAGTCTATCCTGCTGAAAATTGAAGCTCCATTTAACTGATCCAGCACATCATCAATGCGCGGAATAGGGAATCTATTCTTGATTATCATTTTGTTCAATGCGCGATAATCAACGCACATACGGAATGAGCCATCTTTCTTCTGTACTAGCAGTGGAGGGAAACAAAAAGGAGAAGAACTGGGCTGAATAACCCCTTGGACAACAAGTCCTGCACCTGAGTCATAATCTCTTCTCACTGAGTTGCACTAACTCTGTATGGGGGCCTATTGGGTGGCTCGCTTCCAAGAATGAGTTCTATGGCATGATCTTCAGGTCTCTCAGGGGGTAACTCCCCTGGCAAAGCGTCAGAAAAGCAATCTTTAAAATTTTCAATAAACTCAAATTTATTCTGATCTGCCTCACTTCATTCAGCATACATTTCCACATCTCTCTCTTTTACAAAAATCAGGTAAGCTGAAACTACAGACTTTATTTCTTTCCCAACACAACTATTTGATACAATGGAAATAGTTTCCCCTCTATTCCTAGCAACCACACAATATTCTTTGCCCCTATGTACAAACTCCAGTACTCTTTCAAGAAGAGTCAACTACACTGCCTTGCGATGAAACCAAGGCATACCCAAGACTACATCATGATGTTTCAGTGGAGAAATGAAGAAGTCTTCCTGATCCACATAACTCTGTATATGAAGACGGAGCTTCCCTATCAAGGGGGTGACTGGCACAAGGTTTCCACAGAACATCTGATCGGCATCCAAAGCCCTGCCCAACTTTTCCGTCTTTATTCCCAACCTCAAGGCTAGGTCCTCTGATATGAAATTATCAGTAGCCCCTGGATCAAATAAAATCAGCACTTGCTGGTCTCTGACTTTGCCCCATGATAGCAACAATTCTCGTTTTTTTGGGTTTGAAACATGACCCAGTATGTCAGGAATTCGTCTTGCCATTGGCTTTTGCGGTCCTCGTGGCTTCTCTGCCTCTTTTTCCTTCGAAGTTGAAGGCTTTTCTGGGCACTGGGCAGCCACATGCCCCTCTTTGCCGCACTTGAAGCATTTCCCATCTCTACCGAATTCAGCTATCTATTCAGGGGTGAATGGAGATTTGTCTTTATATGACTTTGAAAACTGAGTACCCCTTGGCTTCTAAGGCTGAAACCCTTTCTTTTCAACCTTGGGATACTCTTTCTTTTCTAATTTTGAAAAATCAGTTTTCTTTCTTTCGGCACGTCCTACATGCAAGGGTAGTACCATAGATGGATCTTGTAATGGCACAAGACTAGCTACTGAAGCTGAATGCATAAGGTCTTGAATGTTCTTTGCCCCCAAAGCATTCACTACTACCTCGATTCTTGGACTGAGACCTGCTCTGTACTTTCTCATTTGGGTTCCTTTGGAGATCTTTTTGCAAGGTGCAACCTGCAAATAAGCATCCCAAAACTTTTGGTTGTACACATCCACTGTATCTCCTGCATCCATATGCAAACTGTCCCAATCTTGAAGAACATGATCTCTAAACTGTTTAGGCATAAATTGCTGGTAGAAGGCTTTCTTGAAGTCCTTCCACTTCTTTGGGGCTGACCCATCTGTAGTCTGTGCACTCCACCATGCACTTGTTGAGACTGGCATCTCCAGGAGTGGCTGGCCGACCAGCTCCCACGCAGCAAGGGGGGCCAGAGGGGGTAGGCTGGCCGACCAGCCCCTGGCTGACCAGGCTTTGGCCGACCAGCTGGTCGGCCCAGTTGGCTGACCGACTAGGCTGGTCGATCTAGGCCATCTGGCCGACCCCCCCCTGGCCTTCCCTATAAAAGGGACTCCCTCCCTTTCACATCCCTCACTTCTCCCTGCAGCTCCTCAAGGCTCATGTATACAGCCTGCTCCTGACCATCCCCATCAGAGCCTCCTCTCAGCTGCTCAATTGGCTGCCCATGCTCCCGCAGCAGATCTTCCCTCTTCGGGGCTCCTGCCTCCTCGCTCCAGGCCTCTACAGTTCCCTTTGTTCCAAGGTTCCTGCCTCTTCGCCCAGGCTCCTTCAGCCTCCTCTTTTCTAGGCTCCTGCCTCCTCGGTTCAGGCTCCTCTAGCCTCTTCGTTCCCAGGCCCCTGCCTCTTCGCTTCAGGCTTCTCCTGCCTCCATGCTCTCAGGCTGCAGCCTTCTTGTGCCCCTTTCTTCTGCTTCAGCTCAGCCCCTTCTGCAGCCTCCTTGTGCTCCCTTTCCTCTGCTTCAGTACAGCCTCTCCTGCAGCTCCTGTTTCTTATCTTATTCAAGATACCTTGTATTTCAGTTGCTGCCCTGGTTTAGGGGCTGGGTTACAGCAGATCAGTTGTGGCACATTTTGTTATCTCTAGTGTTCTCTGTGTGGTTCTATAGTTTCAGTTTGTTTGCATCTTCCGCTGCCATTTTTAATATGGTATCAGAGCACCAGAATACTCTCTGATCTTGGAAATCCTGTATTGATGAAGTTGAAGAAGCTTGTCCTCGTCAGCAACTCTCTTTCCCACTGACTACAAAGCTCTCTTCTTCCCCCCCCTTTTTTTTTTTTTTTTTGGCTGCCTGTCGGCAGCCCTGTTCTAGACTTTGATCTCTCTTCAGCCCTTGGTTGCTGTCCACTCCCTGGTTTCAGTTATGGCTGATGAAACAAAGGATTCTACTCCGGATCTTCGCGTTCCCCCTATGTCCAGTTTCTTTCAAGAGTCTGACAAGCCTGTACGTATTCCCACTCTTCCTACATTTCCAAATGCTCGGCAGTTAGATGGGACCAACTATTCTCTTTGGAAAATTCAGATGGCGTCTGTATTGGAATCTTATGATCTTGCTGAGTTTGTTGATCCCGGGATCCCTCGTCCGTCACCTGAGGAGGAGCCACATGCTTCTCTTATATGGGATAAATTGAATGCTCGTGTACGCTCGTTCATCTTTCTCAATTGTCAACCAAGGGTTCTCAATCATATCAAGCACCTTACTTCTGCACGTGCTATTTGGGAATTTCTTGATGGCATGTATCTTCGCGTCACTCCCATGAAACGTATCTCCTTGGAAGTTCAGCTTCGTCGCCTCGATCCGGCTACTTCCCCTTCCATACGGGACCACATCAATAAAATGCAGAGCATGCATCAGGACATCCTCCATGCAGGCAAGGCTATCTCCTTCGAAGATATGGCTATTACTCTCTTATCTCATGTTATTACTGACAGTCGATATGCAGCATTCTATTCTTCTCTTATTACCTCTGGCCGCCTCAGCACCATCACTTGGGAGGAACTTGTCCCCATGATGATGGATCAGGAGGAACAGTTCATTAAAACCTCTGATGGTTCTTCTGAGGCTCTTGTGGCCCACCGTCCCAAATCTCGATCCAAGAAGGCCCCGTCCTCTGCCAATAACTCATCTCCTTCAAATCCCTCCAGTGACCGTCCTGCTCCCAAAGGTAATTGCAATCACTGTGGCACTCCTGGCCATTATTGGCGCAATTGTCCCTACCGCAAACACAAACGAGCTGACGCACCCCTGGCCGCTGCGGCTGATGCCTCCCTTACCCCCACTCCTGCATTTGTTCACCTTGAGCTCTTGAATTCGGTACCCCTTCCTGTAGTAGAGTCATTGGCTCTCCATAGCTCCGATGCTCGTGAATGGATTGTTGATAGTGGGGCCTCTCGACATATGACCCCCTCCTCCTAGCTGCTCCAGGATCTCACCCCTCATTCTGGTCGTGTCTGCATCGGCGATAAGCACTCTATTCCTGTTCATTCAGAGGGCTCTCTTGATATTATTCCTGATGGCAAAGGGGGTAAACACTCTTCTCGTGTTCTTTATGTTCCGTCTCTCGACTTTCATCTCCTTTCGGTTCATCAGATTTGTCAAAACAATATGAAGGTTGAGTTTGAAGCGGCCTCTGTTACCATCCGCGATCGTGCTACCGGACAGCCGGTTTGGACCGGTCATTCTACTAATGGTATCTACAAGCTTGTCGCCCTTCCCTCCCTTACAGGAACCTCTCTTGGCGACCTTTGGCATTATCGATTTGGTCATCTACACATTGATGCTCTCCATAGTGCTTTCCGTGATCAACTTGTCCTCGGCCTCCCTAACGTCGGCACTCGCCAAGGTCTCTGTCCCTCTTGTATATTGGGCAAACAACATCGCGAGCCGTTCGCCCATCATGCCTCTCGCCGTGCCACCGTTCCGCTTGGTCTTGTTTACCTCGACCTATGTGGCCCTATGCAGATTATGTCACTAGGGGGAGCCTCGTACTACATGCTCCTTGTTGATGACTTCAGTCGCTATTCTTGGATCTATTTTCTTTCCCACAAGGATCTGGCTTTCAGTCGTTTCCAGACCTGGCTAGCCATGGTGGAAAAAGAATCCAACCACTCCCTCAAAATTCTTCGTGTTGATAAGGGTGGTGAGTTCACCTCTCTCGAGTTTGATCAGTTCTTGAGTAGTCATGGTGTCAAACGGGAATTTGCCAACACAGGTACCCCTTCTGATAATGGCCTGGTTGAACGTAAACATCGTACCGGCGTTGAAATGGCTCGGACCATGCTAACTCACAGTCAACTCCCTCAGTCTCTCTGGGCCGAGGCCATGATGACCGCCATCCATACTCTTAACCGCTCTCCGACATCAGCAGTCCCAGGCATGACCCCTTATCAGGCTTACTATGGATCTAAGCCCGATGTTTCCCATTTTAGGGTATTTGGCTGTGATGCTTATGTTCATATTCCTAAATCTGATCGTGGAAAGCTTGATCCTAAGTCCCACAAGCTCTTGTTCGTAGGCTACAACTCCGTCTCCACTAGATATCGCCTATATGATCCTCGCCGCCGCATTATCTCCGTGAGCAAGGATGTCCTTTTCGACGAGCAGGTCCTTCCGCCATCCTCCGACTCTCCTGTTCTTGGAGATCCGTCCGATGCCCCGGAGCCCTCTCTCCCTCCACCTGCCTCGTCCCCCGTTACATCACCTCCTATTCTCTCTCCTCCGCCTCCTTCTCCGGCTCCACCCTCGTCTGCTCCTCCTTTGGAACCCCGCTCGGTACGTGTTCCGCGATGGCTCATTGATACTCTCCGCTCCTCCGGTCTTGAGGATCCCTACTCCGACCCACACCCTGATGATGGGCCTCGTCGCTCTCATCGCCATCCCCCACCGTCCTCTTCTAATCCCCTCCATGTCAATTACGCCCTTATGTCTCGCATCCTCGCCACTCGCGAGCCCACTACCGTTCCTCACGCTCTGGCCCAACCTCATTGGAAACAGGCTATGGAAGCGGAAATTCATGCTCTTCTTCGGAACCACACCTGGGACCTTGTTCCTCGTCCCTCACACCGTTCCGTAATTCGTGTCCGGTGGATATTCAAAACAAAATACGCCTCTGATGGTTCTGTCGACAAGTATAAAGCTCGGCTGGTGGCTAAAGGCTATGCCCAACGACCCGGCATCGACTATGGGGAGACCTTTGCACCTACCGCCCGGATGAGCACCATCCGAACGATCCTTGCTCTTGCAGCCCACCATCAGTGGCCCATCTTTCAAATGGACGTCAAATCTGCATTTTTGAATGGTGATCTTCATGAAGAGGTATATGTGGATCAGCCACCCGGCTTCATTGATTCTCGTTCTCCTTCCATGGTCTGTCGCCTTCGCAAGACCCTCTATGGTCTCAAGCAAGCTCCTAGGGCCTGGAATCAGCGTATTGATACCTTCCTCTGCCGCCAAGGACTTCATCGCTCTCTGGCTGATCCCAATCTTTATCTTTTTCATAAAGGACAGCTTCATACCTTCATCATTCTTTATGTGGATGATCTAATCCTTACTGGGAGTCATACCAATCATATCGTTGCCATTAAAGTTACTCTTCAAACTGAATTTGAGATGACGGATATGGGCCTTCTCCATTTTTTCTTGGGTCTTGAGATTTGGCAGACTAAGAGGGGGTATTTTGTCTCTCAGCAACGCTATGTTCACGAGCTCCTCGAAACTTTCCACATGGCTGACTGTCGGCCCATCACTTCTCCCATGGATCCCAACTCTAAACTCTCTGCTTCTGGGTCCACTGCTTATCCTGATGCCTCCCTCTACCGCCAGCTTGTTGGTTCTCTTCTCTGGCTACTTAACACTCGACTGGATCTCGGCTTCTCTGTCGGCACCCTCAGTACCTTCATGCAAACCCCTTCGCTTTCTCATTGGCAAGCTGCTCGACGTCTCCTCCGCTATCTTCAGGGGACCTCTACTTTCGAGCTCCTATATACTGCCGGTGGTTCCTCTCCTTCCCCGCTCACTCTCCGAGGTTGGAGTGACTCCGATTGGGCTGGCGACCCCGATTCTCGCCGCTCTACCACGGGCTATGTTTTCTCCTTTGGCTCTGCGGCTATCTCCTGGTCCAGTAAACGCCAACCCACGGTCGCCCTATCTTCCACCGAGGCTGAGTATCGGGCTATGTGTAGTGCCACCTGTGAGGCTGTGTGGCTTCGGCGCCTTCTTCTCGATTGTGGTTTTCAGCAATCCGCTCCTACCACACTTTTTTGTGACAATCAAAGCTGTATTGCCCTTGCTCGCAATCCGGTTTTCCATGCTCGGACAAAACACATCGAAATTCAGTACCACTACACGCGAGAGAAGGTTCTTGACGGTACCATTTTGCTCCTCTTCAGCACCACTTCCGACAACGTCGCCGACATATTTACCAAACCTGTTTCCCCTCCCCTTCTCCAACGTCATACCAGCTCTCTGGGTCTTGTGCGACACCCTTGAGCTGAGAGGGGGTGTTGAGACTGGCATCTCCAGGGGTGGCTGGCCGACCAGCTCCCACGCAGCAAGGGGGACCAGAGGGGGTAGGCTGGCCGACCAACCCCTGGCCGACCAGGCTTTGGCCGACCAGCTAGTCGGCCCAGTTGGCTGACCGACCAGGCTAGTCGGTCTAGGCCATCTGGCCGACCCCCCCCTGGCCTTCCCTATAAAAGGGACTCCCTCCCTTTCACATCCCTCACTTCTCCCTGCAGCTCCTCAAGGCTCATGTATACAGCCTGCTCCTGACCATCCCCATCAGAGCCTCCTCTCAGTTGCTCAGTTGGCTGCCCATGCTCCCGCAGCAGATCTTCCCTCTTCGGGGCTCCTGCCTCCTCGCTCCAGGCCTCTACAGTTCCCTTTGTTCCAAGGTTCCTGCCTCTTCGCCCAGGCTCCTTCAGCCTCCTCTTTTCTAGGCTCCTGCCTCCTCGGTTCAGGCTCCTCTAGCCTCTTCGCTCCCAGGCCCCTGCCTCTTCGCTTCAGGCTTCTCCTGCCTCCGTGCTCTCAGGCTGCAGCCTTCTTGTGCCCCTTTCTTCTGCTTCAGCTCAGCCCCTTCTGCAGCCTCCTTGTGCTCCCTTTCCTCTGCTTCAGTACAGCCTCTCCTGCAGCTCCTGTTTCTTATCTTATTCAAGATACCTTGTATTTCAGTTGCTGCCCTAGTTTAGGGGCTGAGTTACAGCAGATCAGTTGTGGCACATTTTGTTATCTCTAGTGTTCTCTGTGTGGTTCTATAGTTTCAGTTTGTTTGCATCTTCCGCTGCCATTTTTAATAGCACTAACTATCGCTGTCAAGTGCAAACTGATCATTCTTAACTTGGAGGATTCTGAAAACTTTTATGTACCGAGTGCACCATCAAACTGCCTGATGAACTCCAATGCTTTGTCTGTACGACCATATTGTCCATTGTAGGTCATAAACTTGACAGATTTACCTCCCTCTTTTAATTCCTTGGTCTCTCCGGAAGACTTGCTCTTCCTGGACTTCTTGTGTTTCCTTCTTTTTCTGGATGGTTTAACTGATAAAGAAGAAGATACAAAAGTCGAACTCGAGGTAGACGGTAATGGACTAGGAGATTAGTGATGATGCCTCGATCTCTTCCTGCTATGAGACCGTCCCCTATGAGATCTCTCTTTCTCTGGCTGTACACGAGAGTATGCCTCTGGCATTGGCACGTCATATACTGCATTAGGCATAGCTTCTGCTTGAAACAAATGCTGAGCCCTTGGATCCTTTCTGAGATTTTCCATCTCTTGTATACGAGTGCGTACCATCTGCTCAAATTCTTGCTGAGTTTGCTGCACACTTCTCTGTCTTGGATGTACATCCCTATCTTGTGAATCCCACTGGATAGGTGATTGAGCCATTTTCTTACAACTCGTCTGAGATCTGCACGTTTCTCACACACACTGTATGCAACTGATGCACGCTGTCTTTGCTTTTCAAAGGGAAAAATTACCTCAACAAGAGGTGTCTTGCATTCACAACCTATGCCAGTGCCGGGCTGTCAACTCAAGGTATAAACTCAAAGCTGTGTGCCCCTTTTCTGGCTGCTGCAAATGACTTCAAAAAGCATCTGTTTTCCCCATTTTTCACTGCTCAAAGGCATGCATTCCTTTACTTGTGCAAATCTTTGATTTCTCTGCTTTTCTGACAGTAAAAGTCTGACAGGTACGTGAAATCTGCTGGCAGAAACAGTCTCTGTAACTTTTTTTTTTCCTCTGGGCGACAATAACTAGATGGGTAACCAGCTGGTTACTCTAACCGGATGGTTACTGTCTGGTCAAACTGACCAGACTGGTTCTGTTCTGGTCTGGTTTGGTTGGGCCAACTAACTAGACCTTTGACCAAGGTTAACTAACCAGAGTTAACTTAACCACTGGCCTGCCAGGCTGGCTGCCATGTGTTTGCTCTTTGCACATGCTTGTGCCATGTCAGCATGCCACGTGTCACTGCCACATCAATCACACGTGATGCCACGTGTAAGCGCCACGTCAGCTCTGTGCATACTTGCCACATCAGCCGGTGTCCTCTGCCACGTCACCTACTGACACGTGTTTGCCGCATCAACTTGGCTGGTTGGTCGGCGTCACGCGTCGTGCCAGTGCACTGATCTCTTCTGGCTTCTGCAACACCTAGTGCCCGCTCATAGAATTGACGACGGAACTTGGAAATCCCGTTAGAAAATCTCCAAAATCACCTTTCGTAGGTCACGTGAAGCTCACGCCTTCCGGATTAGCGTTCGTCATTTGAGCGCCTCAATTCGTCCGTCAGCGCACGTCTATATCTCCATCAAAACACATGGGCCTGCGCCATGTATCCCCGTGAAGGCATCTCTTCGTCAATAAATCCAAAGCCGCCAAATGGAGAATCACCCATAGTACAAACGGAAAATCCCACGCTCACTCCCACTTGCTTCTAAGCTCTTCCAACCGTTTAAATCCCACGCTCACTCCCGCTTGCTTCTGATGCCAACGCAAGCTCTTCCAACCGTTTCCTTGATAGTACAACTATGCTCCTGAAAAAGATGTAAAGAACAGAAGCGTGTAACTCCCCAATCCTTTCGTCCGATTTACACACTAATCCATCCCCGCTCTTCAGACACGTCAAGCATTCTCAATTAACTTGGATCCTCAGCCTCTTAAGAAAGGGCTTGATCTGAGCTCTGATACCAATGCAACCTCCGTCGTAAAATACAGCAAAGACGCTCTCATTTCTTTATGCAATCGCTAGCTCTCTCGTGGAACCTCACGCTTATAACTTACTGCAGAAACACTCATAAGAGCTCTCTCTCTCTCTCTCTCTCTCTCTCTCTCTCTCTCTCTCTCTCTCTCTCTCTACACACAGCTAGGGCCCAAGACAACATGTCGGGCTGGACCCCCCCCAAGGTATTTTATTTCTTGAAGAGAGAATATGTTACAAAAGTTCAGCGTAGAGCTACCTGATACATGATCCAACGTGAATCCATATTACAAGAGCTTCAAGCTCATTTCAAATTGACAACATGCCACTTGTCTAAAATCTAGACTAAGTCCTATTGCATGCCACTAAGGGCAACTCTGGAGTCTTTGAAGCACTTGGTCACGCGAACCGCCTCCTAGATGCTTGTTAGGCTCCCGTAGCGCTTAGGAAAATAACTCTTCCTAGTACCTGCAACAATTAATTAAAGCGCACCACCATGGCACCCATTAATTGTTAGCGCTTTGCATGCAAATAACACACTGTGGACTGATTCTAGTCACGGTGGGCATCCCCACTGAACACGTGCACACATAACAAATATAAAAATATATATTTATTCTCTGGTTGACCGAAGTCAACACTCTTGATCGTAATTAAGGAGCTTTGACCAAGGGTCGAGGCGCCTTAATTACAGCCTAAGTCTCTCCAACCGAAGTTGGCACAACTCTCCAACCGAAGTTGGCACATCTTGGTTAACCGTGGTTAACCCTCTTGGCGCATGCCAAGTCTCGTTGACCAAAGTCAACACTCTCTGACCGTAGTCAACTCTATAGTTCTCTCGTTAACCATAGTTAACCCTCTTGGTAATAAACCAAGTCTCCCCGACC